>NC_039364.1:167780426-168096837 GCF_003573695.1 Papaver somniferum | reverse complement strand
ATAGGTCTCGTTCTATTCCAAATTATAAAGCTTAGGTTCGCGTTTGGTTTCGTTTTCCTAAGGCGGGCAAGAAGAGAACGGTGATGAAATCCGAACCCTTATCTTGTATGGCCAGTCCTTGCCCTTTACTAGGAATTTAAAACAACCGTTTTCAGTTCCTCAGCATATATGCAAACGAAGGAATACAGTAACTCGCTGACAGGGGATTCGCGAGTGTTTCGACAAACTTACCTCCCGTTCCAGACGGGGGATGAACCGTTGTCGTCGACTCGGGCCACAACTCCTATGTTGTGTACGAACCCGAGGGTCCAAGGTGATATCGTAATCACCGTCCTTCTCTGCAAACAATTTAATATTTAATCTACCCTTCCGTAAGGTTTAAAAAAAATTAAGGTCCAAATGTCAAAAGTCCAAAAGAAAGGTCCAAAAAATAAAGTGCAAAAAGAAAAAGAAAAATACAAAATAAAAAGAATTCCTAATACAATCTAATAAAATAACACTCTCTTTTTTTTTTCTCTCTTTTTCTATAAAATAAAAAAAAATTCTTCTTCTTTAGCTCCTTTCGCTTTTCCTTTTACTTCAAGTCTTTAAATATTCGCTAAAAGTTTTGGCAAAAATTTCTTTCGCTCCAAATTCCCAAAATCTGAAAGGAAAAGACAAAAACCCAAAAACGTAAAGAAGAACAAAAAAACTAAAAAAAATAAATAAATCTAAAAACTCTATCCTAAAGACAAGCCCGCGTCGGCGGCGCCAAAAATTGATGGTATTTTCAATGATGTTGTAGTAAAGAGTTCGTTGAGGCTTGTGAAGGCAATTAATTCTAGACTTAATAGAACTTAAAAATATAGAAAACTTAACTCAAAATTGATTTCAGGTGATTGGAAAATAACCAAGACACTAGAATCCACTATTACACATGACTGATGTCAAATATTTCATAACTCTAATTATCCTTTTAATCCTTTATTTCTTAATCCACAAATAATCAAACATATTCTCAAAAATTAATTGTATCCCCTAAGCATAGATTATCTAAGAACTCTGCAAAAGCAGTGATTGAGTGAATTATAATTAAATATTAGAGAAAATGAAATAGTTACCCATTGTTCATGTGTGAATAGCTTCATCCATTGCCTTGGTTACGAGAGAATTAGCCGCTTATCATGTTGGAAACACGCTCAAAAGTTGATTTCATTTATGCTCAAAGGGTTACAAATGATGAATAAGGGAGAATTATAATAAAAATCGGGTTTTCAACGCTTATAACTGTTGCAAAAACCGTTACAAAGAGCCGTTACTGTTGTTGTTGCGTTTTTAAGTCTGCCAGTAAACTGCGACCCACAGAATGAGTTGTTGTCACTATTCAAAAACGACTGCTGGTGCAGGTCCGCTCTTCGTGTTCTTCAGTTTTGCAGCAGCAGAAATGGCAGCTCTGCAAATTTGATTTTTTGCTCTGTGGTGCTCTTTTTCTCTCCCAATCTCTCCGTCTCTCTTCTCTATGATCCCCTCACCCTATATATACTCAACAACAGCAAAATATCACGCCATAACTCTCACAAATTTTCATTAAACTCGGCAGTGAAGAAAAATATTATGGGAATATTTTCTTCCCTGTTTTAGCTTCTCACGTGTTTCTACAGCTGCAAAATCTCCTCATTTATCTTCTTCACGGTCCAGAGTGTTGCTAGAGTCATCATACACGAGCAGAACACGCATAAATCTTCCAAAAACCGTGAACTATTCTTCTCGTGCACGGGCTGCCCTGATTCCTTGTCACGGATTTTCCAGCCAAATTTGATCGAAACAAACACCCATACCAGCTCTTTTATGACATATCACAACTACCCATGAAGTTTCAGCCCTTTAGTCCACCTAGAACATCTTCAAATTTCGATCGAAACATTCTCAGAGAGCTGCCACATTTTTCCCGCCAATTTTTAAGTTTCAAATGAAGAAGATGGTGTCCCCCTAACCAGATGTGGGGTGCGACTAGCAGCTTCCCTTTTTGGGTGCCCCTTAGCCAAATCTGGGCTCCGTATATCAAGTGTCCTCTGGGGGTGTTCCAGATGATTTTTCGAGCCGATTTTTCCAACAATATTTATTTTCCAAAAATACCTAAAAATACACAAAACACCATAATAAGGACGAAAACGAGTACCAACAATACGAAACATTGAGGACAAATTAGACACATAAATACGTCTATCATGAGCACTCGCTGATTTTTGCGCGTACATACGCTATAAAATCGCTGAATTCACCAAACTCATAAATTGTGTGTTTTCAAAAACTCAATTTTCATTCAATAAAGCGTGAATAAGTCACGCACACACAAAAAAAAATTATATATAAAAAAACCTTTTGCTCAATCGAGCATTCGTCTATGAAACGAAGATTCGCTATTTTTGTAGAACTCTCCATACTTCATTTCGAAAGTTCTCAACAGATTTTCATCATGAACTCCAGGTCTTTTCAAAATTCTTTTAACTCTAAGGATTCTTATTTACTACTTTTACGAACAAACCTACATTCTCAAAAGTGTTTGTAAAGTTCATGATTCCAAAAACAACTTGGGTTTTCATGAAACCTAATAAACAAAACCTTTTTCTACTGCAACTAGGTCATATCTATTCAAAATTTTATGTGTCTCTTCCATATTAGGGATTTTTTGCTCGTTCCTCCGACTAACGAACAAACGTGCATATACATACGTTTTCTAAAAATCCTTCATAAATCATATGCATGCAACCATGGGGTTTTTTGGTTTTGTGAACAACTCATCAATCATAAAACCTACAAAAAAAAATCGGGCTTACCTGGTCGGCGCCGGTCGGAACTTGGCCGGACGGCAACGATGGCTATCGGCGGCGAAAAAATTCTCCTCCTGCTGAACTCGTGTGATGATGGAGAAGAGAGCGAGTGTTGGTCGGTCGATCAAAACACAAAATAAATTTTAGGGTTATTCCCTTTTATATCAAATTTATTTCCAAAAAACCTAATAAAACATGGTTTCTTTTTTTTGGCTCGGGCCCGCAAATACTAAATCGACCATAACTAAGCTTCCAAACACCCAAATCAGAAGTGCCTCATCTCTCCACGCTCATGAGGTGACACTCTACCTTACTATCAGAGTTCTCATCCGCGCATTTGCTCGTACATGACATCATTGGGGCAAATATAGGATTCTGAAACTACCTTTGTAGACTTAGTTCAATCACTGATCTCGTCGACTGAAAATCACCATTTAATGCATACTGCGGAACATGACTGTTCCCCACTAAGCAGGGGACTTAATGTAGATGGTGGATTTTCAACAAAGGGAAAAATCGTAAAATCATGAGGCATGTTTTTGACGCGGCTTTCAGGCATGCAGCGATTCATATTTTACGAATTCATGATGAATATGTTTTCGAAAAGCCTCCACCAGCTGAGTGTTCGATCCCTGACATTTCATCGTGCCCTCTATGCAGAATAACGCATTTGGGCGGTTCTCTGTAGATTGAGAACTTAACGCATTCAGGATGTCGGTGATACTCATTGTTCTTTGACTGCAGGAGAGAGACCCACCTCCACATAGAAGAATGTTGGGCGGCGGACGCCTTCAGGTTGTCGGTGACACTCACCGTTCCCTGATTATGTGGAGATAGTGCATAGATTCAGGCGGTTCTCCGTAGATTGAGAACACTAAACGCCTTCAGGTCGCAAACAACATCGTGACTCCCTGACTGTGCACCACTCAGAATAGATGTGACGCTTTAACTGGCTAATTTCTTTTCTGAAGTAGATTACCTCTGTCGTGACATTCACTACTGAATTTCCAGAATAATCTATCATTGCTCCTATTCCATGGTCAAATCCACGGCCTGATCCCATGGAATGGCAATAACAATTGCTCCTATTCCATGGTCGAATCCATGGCCTGATCCCATGGAATGGAAATAACAATTGCTCCAATTCCATGGTCGAATCCGCGGCCTGATCCCATGGAATGGCAATAAACAATTGTTTTGATTCTATGATTGTATTATCTCATTACTCCGATTTCATGATCGAATCCACTGGTCTCATGAAATGGTGATAGATAAATCTTAATTACTCTGATTCTATGGTCGAATCCACGATCCCAAAGGATGGTAATGCTCGTTTTATTATTCTGAATTCATAGTCGAATCCACATCTGATCCTATGAATTAATAATGAACAACTATTCATTTTTATTACTCAGTTTCATGAATTATTCTAGATTGGATTTCATAAATTAGTAATAAATACTCAACAACCGGGCATCTAGACCATCACTGAGTAATCCCCACAAAAATGGTGCAAGTGCACTCGACAATGATGCACGACTGAACACCCAGATGCACGAAAGAGCACCCAAAAATATGAAACAATGGGGAGTCCCTCGCAAAACAGGAGAAACCATTAAAATAATGGAGGCGCTCACTGTGGGCCCACCGGCCCGTCGGCCGGCCATGCCCTAGCCACGGTCGGTCCGCGCCCCTCCCATTATTTTTCCTTATTTTATTTTCATAAACTCATGAGGGTTATCCATCTTAGAAAAATTCCTTATTTTGTGCAAAACTTGTGAATTCTCCATAACTTGGTGGATTCTCCAAATAATATTATAAAATAAGAAAAAGTGTGCGGACCGGGTAACCCAGCCGGTCGACCATGCCCAAGCCGTGGCCGGTCCCACACCTCATAATCCTTAGATTTTTCTAATTAAACTCCTTGTTTCAATAAAAACTCATGGATTCTCCATATCTTCATGGATTCTCCATATCTTCAAGGACTCTCCATAATCTCAAGGATTCATGAAAAATAATAATAAAATAGGGAAAAGTGTGTGGGACCTGGCAACTTGGTCGGCCGGCCATGCCTTAGCCGTGGCCGGTCCCACACCTTGCAATCCCTAATTTCTCATAATTATTATTTTCACAATTCGTGAAACTCCTGGGTTTGAGTAAAATTTGTGAGTTCTCCATATTTTCTCAAATATAGCTCGAATCACGAAAAACCAAAAGCCAACATGATCACACGGCCGGCTAGCCTCTCACGGCAATTTTAAATATTAAAACATTCTTATTTTTTATATTTTTAAAAATATTGATGAATTAAGCATACATGCTCATTCCACCAAAAAATCGAGAATTCTCAGCTAAGATGAAACTCTTCTGAAAATTCACGATATTGCTCAAATGTGCATCAGAAAATACTGAAACTCTCACTATGGAGACATGGACATCATGGTAACATGTGCATGCCTCTATGACCGACCAGGTCGTTCCTAGGGCTTGCACGAAGCCGGTCCCACACGTGTTCGCAATTTTGACCTAATTTGCTCAATTGCTCATACTGGGCCCGAACTCTCTCCAACCAACTGGAGAATCCTCCAAACGACCAACAATCGATCGCGTGACCACCAAGAGACGGTCCCACGCCCTCTTGGACAGTCCCATCTCTCATACCTAGGTTTTACTCTAATGTTGAACCCAACAATATTTTCAGTAAATTGTGAATCCACCATTTATTCATGATTTCTCACCAACTCTCAAACTGAGAATCCTGGTGCATGGAACCACATGGACGTTCCTCATCCCATGTGGTTGGTCCCTATCATTCATGATCAATTTTCAGCAATTCTCCAATTGATGGAGGATTGACCAAAAATTAGGGTTTTCGAATGAACGCTCTGTGAAACCATCATTCTGAGCACTCTTCGAACACTAATAAAATTTATGTTGATTCACTAATCAACATCAATATTTTAATTGATATTTTAATGAGTCACGTCACCAGTAAATAATTGGCTGAATCGAGCAACACTTGCTCGATTACCCGAATATAATCAATATTCGGCAATTCATCGATAATTCGTCGAATTGAGCAATACTTGCTCAGTTGCACGTCAGATTATCAAAATTGTTAATTTGCAGAATTGAGCAATACTTGCTCAGTTGCCCATCAAATTCTCAATATTCAATAATTTGCAGAGTTGAGCAATACTTGCTCAGTTGTCCATCAAATTCTCAATATCTGCAGAATTGAGCAATACTTGCTCAGTTGCTCATTAAATTCTCGTAATTCGCAGAATTGAGAAATACTTGCTCAATCGCTCAACTAGTTGGTAATCCATCATACTGACATCTTTTCAAAAAACTACATGTTCAACCCATGAATCGCCGAGCATTTACCATCCATGCTTGATTCACCAAACTTAGACTCATTGTCTAATCAGTCCACAATTGACTAATCAAAACACGTCTGCCCCGCAGACTCCACCATTTGTGAGACATCAATCACGTCACAAATGGGGGGATATTGCTTAGGATTTTGGTCTGGAGGTCTACGTCACGTGGATTCATCCACAACGAGAAATGTGCGTAAGTCGTGTAAACGGTTGAAGGAGTTAGCAAAGTAGTGGGTGCACGATCAGTCAAGTCTCCACACGACATGGAACTGACTTTACCACGATCTCCCACTTTCCCACTCTTTCACTCAAGAAACCGTCACGCTTACAGGGATTAGTCGTTCATCATTCCTGCAATATAAATAAGTCAAAATCGAGGACGACAAATCATCAGTATCAACGTTTTCCATCAACAACTCGATACAAACTTATTCACAGAACTCAACTTCAGCAGTTCACCATTATTGCAAAAACCGTCAACACACCCACAATCCTCGATCATCACTGATCCCACACAATTCTCAGCTTCCCTCCTATATATCAACCCATCTCCCTCTTTGTGACCGAATTGACCCTGGAACGACCATTGTCTTGGTTTAGGCCGGAGTCATACAAATTGATTTCCCGAATCTAAGCACCCCCTTTGCAGCGGTGCATCTGTGTGATGATTAACATTTTTCCCGGTCGAGGAGTCCCGACACCACGCTCGTCTCTCCACTTCCCGAAAAACCGGCGACCCGTTTTTCCCCATCCACAACAAGGATCAACTCAACACAACCTAGTTGTGTTAGAATGTGCATACTCACCTTGGTGCTCAATTTTTTGAAAGGTGAGGAAGCACATGAAACTGAGCACATGATCTCTAGATTATTATATGACTAATTAACATCTTTAGAATATTTCTTTTCTTCTATACTCATACTTTCTCTATCTATATTTTAGGTTTTGATAGAAACGGTAATTGTGAGTTTATGATGTCGATATCTACTGATCATATATGTTTAGATCTTGTTTTTACGGTTAAAACGAGCCAAAAATCACTGAATTCGGACATCGTATGCAAAAGTTATGTCAAAAACAGTTTAGTGTTGTGATCCGTCACAAGTAACACTTGGGGTACCGATCCTAGTGAGAGGTCCCCATACAAAGAAGTGTAAAACTGTTTTGCCCATAACTTCTTCGTCCGAACTCGAAATGACCTCATTCTTTTTCCTTAGTTTTCGCAATTCAATTCCCTACAATATAGAGGTAATTTCAACACTTGATTTCATGTTGAATATTTATGGTGTATTGCAAATTGGGTTTATGGGATGTTTGATCTCGGTTTTACTATCTTGATATTCGATCTCATAATGTTGTGAACCCTTATGGTTTGGGTGACTTTTTGATTTAGCAGGATTAAGTTCTAGCCCATGTTGGTAGGCTTTATCAAAGGACCATGAGGGGTTCTGATAGAAACAATATGTGAAAAGTCACAATATGTTGAATTGATTTGGTTTAGCATAAAAGTATATGTGTTTCGCTAGTTTTCAACTTTTGCTTGCAGTATTTAAAAACCGGTTTTCAACCTTTCTCTGGTAAAGGTTGGTTGTTATTATTCTTTTGTTTTGCATAAGGATGACATCATAATGATATTTCGATATCAATTCTCCCTGGAAGAAGATGCAAACATATTGGAGAAGTGGATGTGAAATTTGAGGTAACAATTTTGTTAGTTAATTGTTTTCCTGTTTAAGAAAAGCCTGATTTTATTTCATATATATTTTGCTTTTTCTTACCAAAATTTTGGTACAATTGATGATTTTATTCCATTATGTGTGTATGGATGTGTGTGTGATTCAATTGGTTCCGGTTAAGAAAAACTATTGTTATCTTGCTTTATTGTATGGTATCAATTGTTTAGGCTTACAAAATTTCGGTGCAATTGCGGTGTTTTAATGCTTATATTGCTTCAATTGTTTCCGGTTGAGGTGAATAATTATGCAAGTTGATTTATTTTGGTTTGTATGAATTATTTATGTATTAACGAAAGAAAAAGTCTATGAGATGGATTGTTTAGTCCAATTCGATTCCGGATAAGAGAAGCTAAGTTTATCTTAGTTAGACTTATCAAAATGGAGGTTTCGGTTATTCAAGTCTAATCGAATGCCTTAACAAGAAATGCTAGTTAACTAACCTAGTACTTGTCTTGTTTAAAATTTAAAGGTATAAGTTATATGGATAATTAGAACCTGATGAGAAAAATAGAGTTATCTTTATTTTGGTCTTATCGAATGAAGCGATTGTATTTGTACAATCGGTTTAGCAAAGGAACTAAAGTTCTTAGTTGATTTTTGGTTTGCTAAACTAAATTGGGAAAATTGCTTCGGGCAATTATTTCCTTGATAACATATCAAAATAAATTACTTTGTAGTTTCGGTTTTGATATTGGTTATCAAAAATGGTGTGTGGAACCCTCGTGCTCAACTCTATAGGTTTACAAGTCTATTTTGAGATTTGTAAGATTCTTTTCGTGTTGTCCTTTATTTTTCGTTTCTTTGTCATTTGGTGACAAAAAGGAGGAGAAATATATGGAGTAAACAAGTGATACAGGCATTGATTTTATATTGATTGGTATCACTAAGGAAAAGAACAATTATGCTTAAACGTTTATCTAACGAAAGAGTGAAAGCATAGACTAAGGGGGAGTAACATATCATATTGATTGGTATAACAAAGACGTGCGGATTGATGAAATATACCTATCTCACCTTTAGGGGGAGTATTAGCTTTGTTATTATAATGTCAACAACGACATTTAAGGATTGAATGAATGTAGGTTATTGTGTTGTTGAATTCGGGAATCGAGCGTATGTGTAATGAATTCTTGTAATTTGTTTATCCATATGATTGTAAGAGTTTTGTCACTAAAATTGACAAAGGGGGAGATTGTTAGAGCATAGCTCGGTTGAACCCACCAAGCATTGGTATTCCAAGTTTGGTTGTCATATTTTAGTGAATCAAAACTCATTTAAGAGTCGCTTGATTATATACTAGAGTCAACTTCGTATAGGTTAGCTTGAAAGTATTAGGATATGAGACATTACAAGTATTGCAAAGACTTGAAGAAGTGAAGAAGTAAGAAGCTACGACGACAACATCATCCTTCCTCTTGAGGTTAGTGATATTTGACTTGAACTGTTTCATTCCCTAACGTATCTTTCAAGTCGTGCATATTGAAAACAAAACTGCGAAGCATGTTTGCACTCTAGATAGACATAGTATTAAGGAATACAATACGAGGTTTATTGCTTAACCATTAAACTTTGTAGATAAGACATCGACATAATCGTTTAAATGCTATTGTGATTATGTATGGGTATGAGGTGAGGATTTCATCGTAGGAAACAATGTTTTACATGTGTTTTAAGGAAGTAAGTTCATAAACTTGTTTATGAATCGAAAAGGAAATCGCCAGGCGTTATTGGGATTGTTATTCATTGCATATCTTATGAACATCCAATATGTGTGATTTAGTATAACCGCTTACGACTTGTTTGTATTCTTGGTAAAACTATTCACAAAGGCCTGACTTATGTATTGGTATGACTTTTATTAGTGAAACCAATCTTAAGTAATCATCTGAGATGGTATGATAGAGTTTGTGATTTGCGGTTGACCGAATCTGGGTAAAGGGGAACCGATCCCAGAAAGAGGTGCAACACATCACAAGGGGAATCGATCCTTGTATGAGGTGCAACAAGGTTTATAGCAGAAAGGGAACCGGTCCTATGGACATGTGCAACACGTTTTTAGGCAAAGGGGAACCGATCCTATGGACCTGTGCAACACATATAAGTTAGATACCATATATATGTGGGCAACCGATCCTAGTACCTAGTCAACCGAATTTTCGAAAGCTAGTGTGACTATGCACAGTACTCACATGGAGGTAGAACCGAAACTTGTTTTGGTAGAACCGTTAAACCCATGATTTGTGATTGAGTGTTCTTGATCAATCACATAGTTCTTGAAAGTCAGATGAACCAATTCTAAACTTGTTTGGAAGTGCGGCAAATCGGTTTAAAGGGTGTAAGTATGAAAGAGGACTTACAAAGTAAGGATGTCGACACACTTTGAACACAGGCAGTAATGTTTATCTTTTATTTTTCAAAGTTATTCCTTAATAGCTACAGGAAGAAAGTCCCAGGATCGAAACATGAATAAGTTAAGAATCTTTGAATTAAGGTCTTAATTTTATTTAAGGAAAATGAGAATTAGTAATGTGCATTTACTAGTTGAGATTTTCCAAAGAGATTTTCGGTCATTATTTTGGACAGAGCGTTTCCAGGAATTATCGAAACCGAATTTGGAATATATTGAATATCTTGGAGAATATTTTCGGTTTTGGAAATTCCTTGGTGTCCAAACTTCCTTGTCTATAAATACTTGAAGTTTGCATTTCTAGAAAACTAATCCTTCGTGACAGCAAACTTCCTCGGTTGTGTTGTTACTGGTGAAGCTGCATATTCGGAGAGGAGAGTAACCTAATTAGGTGACATCTCTTGCGGCCACTCAGTTTAAAGTCTTATTTGGGATTAAGAAGTTCTATTGTACCGTTGGTGGGAAACTAGATAGTTGCGGTTTATCTTATGTTTTCGATTGATTTGATTGACTAACGGTGGTTGAACTTTGATTGCACCTAGTTTGTTTATGCTTGAGAATCTTCTCTTCTGATATAAGATTCGATCTTGTGATAATCCATTGTTAACAGACTCCGTTCTGTGTGTGATTGATCACAAGAGATTCAAGTTGTTGTGTGCATGTGTTTATTGAAGATCTAAGAAATATTTGAAGACAAAGAAGATATTGAAGAATTCTGATTTGAGGTTCATAATTTTTTGTGCGCACAATACTTGTTTCGGTATAAGAGGATCCAACTATAATCGGTTTATCCTTGTGGTAGATTGGATTGATTAGTTGTGTAGATCGGCATCAATACAATTCTTTGTGATTAAAAGTATTGATTGCAAAATCTTAACAATTACTTCGGTAGTTGAACATAAGATAGATCTAAGAACCTGGCGAAGGAGTTTATGTTAAGATAAATAGAAGAGCCTTTGTCCAACTCATATCACTTGGTTGAAGAGAGTTGATACCAAACAGATTTGTTGTTCCTTTACTGTTTGGAATACGAACCAAAGGTGTTGTTCCAAGTATTGACTTATTCATAAGTTGGAGGCGTGGGAATACAGATGGAACTAGGTGAACTATAGGTTTAGTTGCTTGGTCTCAACTGTACGAAGTTTGTGTAATTTTTTGTAGCGGCTTAATCCTTAGGGTATTCAATTCTGTACAAGGTCCCGGGGTTTTTCTGCATTTGCGGTTTCCTCGTTAACAAAATCTTGCTGTGTCATTTACTTTTTTTTTTCCGCATTATAATTGTTTTATTATAATTAAATTAAATTACACAAACGTTAATACCTATTTACTTGATAAGCAATCCTATTGTGTTTGGTTAAGTCCGAACCTTTTTATCAAGTAAACATACTTCGTTGTTGTATTGTCTCGATCTCGTATCCCTAAACGATCACACGAAGTGTGAACCGATTAGTTGCATTGTCTCGACTCAGTACATAGACAATCACTTTCGGAGAAAAGACTTATAGGTAGGAAAAGTTTTAGCTTGAGGTATATTTGGGTACCCTCGCCTTTTCAGGAAGCAATTGAAACAACATAGACATTAAAGCACCGCAATTGTACCGTAATTTTGTAAGCCTAAACAATTGATACCAAACAATAAAGCAAGATAACAATATTTTTTCTTAACCGGAAACAATTGAATCACACACACATCCATACACAAATAATGGAATAAAACATCAATTGTACCGAAATTTTGTTAAGCAAAAGCAATAAAATTCAGGATTTTCTTAAACAGAAAAACGATTAACTAACAAATTCGTTACCTCAAGCTCTGCATCCTCTTCTCCCCAGAAATATATCTCATTAAGCACCGGTTCAAGATAGAACTCTCCCTCGTTAATGTTGTCGTCCTCCGCATCCTCTTCTCCCCAGAAAGATATTCGTTACCCCTCATGATCCTTTGATAAAGCCTACCAACATGGGCTAGAACTTAATCCTGCTAAATCAAAAAGTCACCCAAACCATAAGGGTTCACATCATATGAGATCGAAAAATGAGTTTATGAAAACCGAAATCAAGCATCCCACAAAGATACATAGCAAAAATATAAATCATTAAAGCACCGACTATGTAATCAAAAACTATCACAAGAAAAATTATAAACCAATAATTTTATTTATAAGTAATAGATAGTTTTATTCATAATAGACCTTATACAATTATTGAAAGGAATCAAAAACTGATGTCTATTTTTCCTGATTAAGTATTACAGCATATAACTTAATCTCTAGTGGTGCTCTTGTTGTTCACTGAGGTTTCTTCAGTGTTCAAACTTTTAAAGCATGTCTCAAGAGACTTGTATGCAACCACTTCTTGTTTCTCAAATTTTTCAACCTGAACCTTTATATCAGCAAGATCATCTTTTGTCTCCTCAATTGTATCTTTGAGCCAATCTTGATTTCGAACCGTCATTACGAGGTTGGTTCTCAGTTCTTCAAAACCATGGATATAGTGAATCTGAAAAAGCGGGGGTCTAACAACACCACCCAATATTTCGCTTAGCAATCTGTATGGACTAACTCCGAAATACTTTGCTAGAGAATCAACTAGACAGTCAGACTCAATCTAGATAAAAGTATCTCAAGGAGTTAATATCTCTCTCTTGATTTGATTTTTACTCAAGCCAAATACAATAGAGATTCTTTATCAAATACAAGGAATACTTGAACGGTACCAAAGACCAATGTCCAAGGATCAATCAATATCAATCAACAACCAAAGGTTGGATTTCCAATTGATGATCACGAACGCACAACCTGTATTATTTCAATTATATAAAATATAATGCGGAAAAGAAATAACACAGACACCTGAAATTTTGTTAACGAGGAAACCGCAAATGCAGAAAAACCCCGGGACCTAGTCCAGATTGAATACACACTGTATTAAGCCGCTACAAACACTAGCCTACTGCAAACTAACTTCGGACTGGACTATAGTTGAACCCCAATCAGTCTCCCACCGATCCAAGGTACAGTTGTACTCCTACGCCTCTGATCCCAGCAGGATACTGCACACTTGATTCCCTTAGCTGATCTCACCCACAACCAAGAGTTGTTGTAACCCAAAATCACAGACTTGATAATAAACAGATCTGTCTCACACAGAAAAGTCTATCAAATGATAAATCTGTCTCCCACAGATAAACCCTAAGTTTTGTTCTGTCTTTTGATATAAAATCAAGGTGAACAGGAACCAATTGATAATCCGGTCTTATATTCCCGAAGAACATCCTAGATTAATCAATCACCTCTCTACAATCCTTACTGACTACACAAGCGGATTGTCGAGGAATCACAAACAGCGAGACGAAGATGTTTGTGACTTCTTTATCTTGCCTATCGGAGAACTCTCACGATCTTAAGCCAATCAATCGATTGTACTCGTATGATAGAAGATGCAAGATCAGATCACACAACTACGATAAAGTAGTATCGGTCTGGCTTCACAATCCCAATGAAGTCTTTAAGTCATTAACCTGATTTTAGAGAAGAAAATCAAAGGTTAATAGAGATCGATTCTAGCGGGAGCACTAGTAGCACACAGACGTGTGGGGATTAGTTTTGCACAATACTAGATGTCTCCTTTATATAGCCTTCAAATCAGAGTTTTGCCTTAGTTACAAATCCATACTTATTCTCCGTTAGATGAAAACCTGATTTAGATTCAAGCTAATATTTCTCAACCGTTAGATCGAAAACTTAGCTTGTCACACACACTTGGGTAGACGTTTACTGGGTTCGTGAAAACCATGCCCAAACGTGTATGTTGGTTCAACATAGTAACCCAAAAGGTTAACCATATGAGCATTTCATATTAACCTTGTTCTTATTCACCATAACTAGTTCAATTGACTCAAATGAACTAGTTAAAGAGTTGTTCAATTGCTATGAGATCTTATGTAACTACACAAGACATGATCGAATTTTAATAGTGGTAAATAGGTTGTCGTTCACTCAGACTTGTTGAAATTGATTTTAGGATTTAATAAAGAAAAATAGAGAAAATATACAAATTATGTCACAAGATGAAGAGATGACCGGGACTCGGAATTCCACCAGACTTCAATTTCATGCAGTTTAAATACCAATTCTAAACAATAATAGTTGATAATATAAAGTTTCATTGACTCTAATTCATTGCCTAAAGTAGATTTCGAAAGTAATGGATGTAAATCTAAAGCATGGGATATCAAAATATTTAAGCAAGCATAACCCATCAATTGAAATGAGAACCATTCAATGATAATCATAATTCAATTAAATAACTGTGCAATTAGTCATAAAAAGAATTACTATATTTACTGCATTAGTGAAATTTGGCTTCCTTCATTATCCCGGTGATGGGGTCTAGCTCCACATGTTGGAAACACGCTCAAAATTCATTTTTATTGCTCAATGGGTGTTTACAAAGATGAAAAGGGAGTAAAAATTATTAACCCTGGTTGTAAAACTTATTTTTGTTACAAACAAAACTGTTACGGAGAACAATAGAAGAAATGTGTCATTGTCACTGTATCTATACGACTGTCACCTCGTTGTCGCTGTCACTGTAGCTTCAGCGACTGTTTTTAGCAGCAGTTGTTCTTCGTGCTCTTCCTCCTTACGTAGTAGCAGAAAGATATTTCTGCAGTTCTGATGATAGGTGTCTAAAACACCTTGATATTTATCTATTGTTTATGCTTTCTTTGATAAGTTTTCTTGTAAATTATGTATCTTATGTTTGCTTTTGAGTGTTTAGGTACTTTGAAGTCATTTGGAACAAAAGAAGAAGAAACAAGGCAAAAAGGTGCAAATGCTGTTGGAGGCAAAATTATGTCTCATTATTTGCTTTTATTTCTTCATCTCTGTCCGAAAAGCATGTCGGCTTTAGTGATGCAAATTTCTGTCTGAAAAGCACGACTACTTTAATGATGAAGAGATATTGAAGAGAAGAAGTGAATATGAGAAATAAGAGACGGTTGTTGTTGTTGGAGGAACTCGAAAGATGGAGAAAGCGTTCAACTGGAGCATAAAGGGCAGAATTATCATTCCGCAGGCGAGTGACATGGGAGTCGAGCCAAGTCAACAAAAGGACGTTTGTGTGTGCCTAGAATCATTTTGGGTGCCCCTTATCCACTTCACTTGAGTGGGGTTAACCAGATTCATTTCATACACAAAGCCTAAAATATCAGGCAATAATCATCTCCTCATAATTTTGTCGGTCTTCACTACACTTGAAATCGAGAGAGAAAGTGGAGGCACCTGGGAGTTGTAGATGCTGGTGAAATCAAGAGAAGAATTCAAGGAGATGATGACGAGAAGATTGCAGACAAAGAATTAGGGGTTGATGTGATTCAAAGGGTCAGTAAATATTTGGGGGTATGTCGGTTCCTATCAAGAACAGAGACTCAAGGTTGCAGAAATCAGAGAGATTGGGTTGAAGAATTTGTGGTGTTTAGATGGTTTCGATGGTTGGTTGAGAGATATGGTTTGTTCTGGATCTGAATCGAAGAGAAGAAATTGATGCTGCTGAGTAAGAAGCTGATGCCATGGATTAATGGATATCTGTGATGATTCTCAGGGTTTATCGAGATGAAGTTCTGATGAAGAAGAGATGAAACTGGACATGGGTTTAGTTCGAATTCCAGTATGCAGTTTAAGAGCTGTGTTGGTTGATGAATGGTTCGGAGGAGTTACAACTGAAGGTTGGTTTGTTAATTCAGTCAAGATTTGAGATGTTGTTGTATAAGATGATGTTATGTTGTGGATTACAATAACAGGGTGTTTGAAGCTGAGGTCTGTTACAGGGAAGAAGAGTTGCAGTCATTGTTGGTACTGTGATGGTGAATGAAGCTCAAGCAATGGAATAGCAGGAGCTTCTTTGCAGGAAATGATATTGAATTCGAAGTTGCGGCTTAACTGATGTCGCAGGTGGATATGAGATGGAACTGAGAAAGATGGAGCTGGTGTTTGCAATTGGAGACAGCTAGGTCAAGGAGTTATGTGATGATTGAGACAACAAAGATGATCTGAAATGGGTGTGATAGCTGCTACTGTGTGGTGGTACTGAGACTGATAGACAAGGATCTAATGTTGTTATTGAAGCATTACAGGTATTGAAGCTGCAAAGTGGAGCTACAGAGTGGTAACTGAAGTAAATTGGTGGTTCGAATTGGAGGAGAATGGGTCAAGTTCTGAGCTCAATTTCAGCTGAAATATGATGCTGCTTTTATCGAATATGTGTGATTGTTTTACAGGGTTTCAAATGGAGTCTGGTGTTGTTGGTGGATGATTGCAGGTGTGTGTGCTGTGTATTGCAGTGCAGGTGATGGTAAGACTGCACGAAGAAGCTACAAGAAGTGATGTTGCAGGTGCCTTAGGAGTATGGCTCAATGAGTTGTGCAAAGAATTCTGAAGCTAATGGTGATGTTTGCGGCTGCAAGTTGAACTGTGGGGATGGAACTGAAGGGTATATGTGTTGCTTTGTGTGAAGCTACATAATTGCAGTTGTGGCTAAAGGAATTGGAGCTATAAAAGAGATGAAGGCAGCTACAACAAGGGACTTGCTTGTAATCACTGAACCAGTTCCGCAGGAAACAGCGCGAAAACGCAGTGACAATGGTGAGCTGGTGGTACTAGTTCCGGTTGTCGGATTTCGGAACTTGAAACATGAATCATAATATTTCAGTGAATCATAAAGGTAGAACATGTCGAATGCAAGAGTTAGCTGCGGGATATATGAGTTCGGAGTCGCGCTTTTGGGTATGTTTTCGCAAGAACAGGGGATTGGCTTAAATGGTTTTTTTTGTGAATTTATGAGGACTGCAGAGAGGTAGAGTTGAGATGCTGGAAGTATACAATTGCTTGGTGACAGTTTCTGATTATTCAGGTGGCCGGAGACAATTTTCTGGTGACAAATTCCGGCAACAGTGACCGGATTCCGGTCGGTGATCCCAGTTTTCCGACGACCAGCTTTGGACAGAGATTTTCACATGGTTATTTCTACACATGGGCTTGGTGGACTTCTATCTATTGGACCTTTGAAGACTTGACCTAAGAAGAAACATAAAAGGGAGGATTTCTACAACTTTGAGATCACGTATTTTTAACTTGGAGCTTTGGAGGAGAGCCGAATACTAGGGTTTTCTTATTGTTTCATCTTCTTTATTTTAATATTATGATGATGAACTCCATTATTATGAGTAACTAAAACCTTTCGTTGATTAGGGCGATTTCAAAGCCCGGAGTATGAATCTATAACTGATATGAAATAACTCGTTTTCTCGCCATTGTTTTCGTTATTGTTTGATTTCTACTATGCCAATAGTGTTTATGGATTATTTTGTTGATTTTTTATCTTCGAAATTAAATAGTTGATTTGATAATCCTATTGCTAGTTTTGAATTCTTCGACCCGTAATTGTCTAGAAAGATAAACACAAGTAGTAATATATGGGTATTGATGATGGGACTTTGTTAAGTACCCATATGTAGAAATTGACACTAGTAGGTAATTCAAGCTTTTGAATTTATCACTAGGAGCAACCTTATCTCACAAAACTTAGAGCATTTGTTTAAGTCACACCTAGTAAGCGTACCTCTAGGAAACTTGACAAGTAGAATCCGGTAATCGAGCGCTTTCGTATCCGGTGAGCTTAGGAGATAATAACGGGATAGTTGAGCGTACTAATTATCCTAGGGTTGTTAGTAACAAGATAATGTGAAAAACGTAGTTATATATCAATTTGGTTTATGTTCCGTGGTCTAGAATGAATCCTTAATCAATTCCATCTCATATTTTAATACAACTTTGTGATTTTCAGAATTTCTAAAACAAAAATCTTCTTTGTTAAGAATATTTGCATAACAACTTTTGCTTCAGACCTACCTTGGGACGAATCTTCTTTTATTATAATACTTGCTAGTGTAAAGAATAGTAGAGAAATATTATTTGCGAGTTGACACCTCGTCATCTGATTTTCACTCCGTACTGCTCCCCAAACTCTCCATCCACTCTCTGCTACTCCAACCTCTTATTAACACTCAACAGGTCCAAGAATAACACCTCATTTCTTATGAAAATCTTTCCATCATTCGGCAGTAAATAAAAACAATTCGGGATAATATTATTTCCATTCTTGCCTTCTCATACGTTCTATTGATGCAGACACACTCCATACACTCTGTTACACGTCCAAGGGTGAGCCAACATGTTGTAGACACACTCTAACTTTCCGAAACAACTCCAATAGAATCCTGTGTGTCTCTCCAATTCTGTTTCACTTCATTCCCACGCACACAGCCCAACTTTTGCGATTCTAACACACACACCAATCATGTTTAGTCAAAACAGGATATTCACAACTAACTTCATCGATTGAATCTCCTTCAAACTCGCAAAAATCTTTACTGCAAATTCTCGGGTTTTCAAAAAATGAATTCAAACGAAGAAGAAAGGGTTTCCCCTTATCCATCTTCTTGGGTGTGAATATCATGTGGGTGCCCCTTATCAGTTGAGGTGCCCCTTACCCAAAGTAGGGGTCCAAATAGCAAATCTCCTCTGAGGGTCCAAATAGCACTTTTCGAGCAACTTTTTCCACACAAGTTTATTTCTCCAAAAATACCTACAAACACATAAAACACCATAATAAGTACAAAAATCGAGTTCTAACAATACAGACATCGAGGACAATTTCAGACACAAAAATGTGTCTATCAAGACACAATTGAAACAAAGATGATTCGATTCGACTGAATCGGCTCATGAATATTATAGCCACGGTTTGTATAAAGCATTCCTTAGTAATTTAATGTTTCATGTTCAGAGCACATCTTTAGATCATAACCTCTTAAGTTCACAAACAAGTTCGCGGACTTAAGTTAATCGGTTGAGTTTTCCAAACTCGGCAGAAATTCTCGGAAAGAGAACTTCCGCCAGTTCGCGGACTTAGCACACAAACGAGTTTTGGAAAATGCAGCAGAAATTCTCATTCGAGAACTTCCGACAGTTCGCGGACTTGGCAAGCCAATTCCACAATCCTCCTGATTTATCTTGATCAACAAAGTTCGAAAACTTTGGTTCAAGGAATACATGGTTATGTAATCTAAACTCTTATTTCAATCATTGAGACATTCTCAGAGGACGATATGTAGCCGTTATTCACAGACTGATTCACGTCAGAGGAATTCTCAAAGTGATTGAAACTTTTCATGAATTTCGTCACTAGGTGAAGATAAACTTGATCAAAGCGAAACGCTTTACCAACACACGATTTCGAGATAAAATATAAACAATGAATACTCAGCTCGAAATATCAAATGTGTATGATCTAGCCTATATAGCATACGACTTTTGTCTCATAAGAAGTAGGAGATAGAAGAGTTAGACTTTTGAGTGATAGATAAGTTCGAGTCTCCACATACCTTTTTGTTGATGAAGTTCCACGGTTCCTTGTATAGATCTTCGTCGTTGTATGATGAATCGCCATGAAGTCCTTGAGCTCAACTACACTTTTCTATCCTAGTCCGAGACTTAGCTATATAGGCTAGAAATCAAGACTTATAGTTTTGATCACTAACATTGACAAATATGCTTGAGATAGCAACGCATGCGAGGTTGACCGAGCTATGCTCTAACAATCTCCCCCTTTGTCAATTTTAGTGACAAAACTATTAATACATATGGAATACAAAAAAGATAAAATTAGTGGATCCTATTCCATAGTCTAATCTTCAACGTTCCTTGAAATCTTCGTCCTTCTAAGTACTCCAATGATCCCAAATGTTGTAAGTTTATCACCATCGTTGTTGAAGATCCGTAGATACAACAATGAGAGAAATCGAGATTCTCGATCATTATTATACAGTGTCATAGTATTATTATATAACATCAAAGTCCAATTGTATCACGACTTTAACAATAATACTACGGTGATATGTATCACTCCCCCTTAGTCAGTACTCCATCTCGATCATGGAAACCACTCCCCCTTACACAATGATCCGAAAACATATGTATTTGTAGTGTGAACTACAATATTTCTCCCCCTTTTTGTCAATAAAATTGGCAAAGGTACAAGAATAGGATCATAATGAAATTTCCACAAGAGACATTTCATGACCAAAAGAAAAATACATACCAACTTAATTTAGATGCAATCTAATAGCCGAAGCTAACAACATTCATCAAGGAGTTTTAAGATACAAGATAACCCCTATAAAATTCCGCAGCCGCACTCCCCGCAAGATATTACCATTAAGCACAAGTTCAAAAGAACTCTCCCCCATTTGATGTCATTCCCGAGAGAACAACAAGAGCGGCCTTAATTTCGAAAGAAAATAAGGATTTTTATTGGACACCAAAAACCATAGGAATGATTTTTTATATCCAAAGCTCAACCAAATTAACCACAAGTAAACCCATGATTAATTCAATTGGAATACGCAACTAAATCAAACCACAAAAGTGATCAATTTAATTGAAAGTGCTCAACATAAGTAAACTCACGGAGCTACGACTAAGTCAATCATATGGAGATGACTAACTTAACCGTTCAAATACTTACCATAAGAAAAACCTTACGGAATATATGACTATATTAACCAAAGAACATGATAGTGTAGCCTTTCATATACTAAACACAAAAACTTGTGGAATATATGAAAACTCAACTAGATTAATTACAAGAGAACTTATAATTAATCTAATTGGAATACAAACAACCAAACTAATCACGAAGTAATCAATTTATTATTTTGGGCTCAACATAAAAGAACTTATGGAACCCCGACTAAGTTCATCATAGAATATGACAACCTTAACCGTACATGTTCTCAACATAAGAAATAAAACTTATGGATACTAACTAAATAACCAAACTAGTTGATTAATTTAGTTCCTAATGCTCGACATATAACATCTTATGGAACAACCAACAAAGCCAAGGTAAATTGACTTAGTTGTAAGGTGCTCAACATAAGACACACAATGGAGCCTTCACGGTAAAACATAATAAAATGGATCAATGAATATCAATACCATGGATAACATACAAGGATCTATTCTATTTTCCATCATAACGACATAATAGACTTTATCCTTGTTGAACAAAAGATTTCATCCTATTTTCCATCAAATACATGATTGCATAGGCATATCTTTTGTATATGTCAAAAGTCCATTCATCCTTTAATCAATACGAATACCGATTCATGAACGACTTTACTTTTGACTGCAATATGGGACCTTCAAGTTCACGGACATAAACAATACATATCCCATAAAAATATTGCAATATCACAAACCATTAAAATACTGCAATAAACATCATCCACAAAATATTTTTAGAATTTAATACCAATAAACCTAAAAATTAACATAAGAAGATGAAAACAAAAATAGCTATGTGTAGTCACAATCATCGCTATTCAAAGCACCAGTTATTCTTCCAACTAATCCAAAAAGAAGACATACTAGGCATTTAAACTCAAAAACAGACTCTTAGACCAAAACCCAGACACTAAAGATCAAAAGGACTGTTCTGGAAATGGATGAGTCTTGTGAACATCGAGCTTATGAGAGACAGCAACCTCATCAACCCTTGTGGAAACATCCTTTTTGAGAGGTTATTTCACGCGGTTCTTCATCATAGCAAGATTACAGTTAACCTTTTTCAACTCAGCTCTTACAGCATCAAGACACTTAATAGTTCCAACAAGTTGCTGAGAATAAATGATCACCTTATATTGAATCTTCTCCCCAATATCTGAGTAAGAAACAGGAGATTGAGGAAAAGATCCTTCATATTCAACAAGAGTTCCCTTCTCTTTATCAAACTCAAAGTATATACCATTATCAACAGAGTCTTCAGGAAAGTCCCATGAAGAAGAGACCATTGATGAGAAGCCTAGAGTGAAAGTTTTAACACAATAGGAAGGGTATATAAACGTATTTGAGGGAATTAGGGTTTAACGGTAGGTATAAGAGACTAAATCCAAAACCGTATATGTACCCTTATGAGAACCCAACATAAAACATGAAGCTTTTGAGAGCCAAGACAAAACTAACAAAAGCAAAACAAAATGATAAAATACTCATGTAAAAGTATGTGACTGATTATCCATCTAAGAACGATAAGAAAATAGCTAGATAATCACAGTTACTTTGCACATAGTATACCTATTCAATTCTCACACAACTAGGATTTTTTGGGGAGTGAGATATCAACCTTGTGATTAATTTGCACAAGTATGAGCATCTAGCTCATTAAATTACCATTGCTTTTGTTTAGTCTTCCTTCTTTGATTATCCCTCAGTTTAGAAGAATACGACATAGCTTGTTCTGCATATCCTTCTGAAGGCTTTTTCTGAGGACTAAATCTAGGACCTCTTGAAATTGGTTCAAGTGGATCAGAATAGATGGGAATCCATTTTCTAGATTTAGATTTAGATTTACCAAAAGCATAAACATGGGGAATACATTCATTAAAAACATAAGAGTTTAAATGGTTAGAATGTACCTGTGATCTGTGACGACTTCTAGGAATAGATCCATGTTTATAAAACTTTTGGTTTTATGTGGGTATTTGGTTCACCGCGGTAGTCGATTGACTATTTGTTCCATTGACAGTTGATAGAAGCAAATTACGGAGTTTAGAAATTTGTTTCTTTCTTTCAAAACAATGGATAGCATAGTGATTTCCTTTTCCACAGAAGGTACAGGTTCGTGGAGGTGAAGAAACAACAAGCACTTGTTTAAACTTCATAGCCACCGGAGAAGATTGTAAGTTATGAAAACTTTTCTTGACACAATATTCATCTGGAGAAACTTTCATTTTGTACAGTAACTCATGAGAATTAGTTTGTGCAGAAGAATATTTCTTTAAAACAGAGTTTTCCTTTTCCAAGGATTTGTATTGTCCATGGGCTAAGACAAGCGATGCTTCAAGTTTCTCCTTCTCAACAAGAAGTCTGTCTAGATCGGATGAATGCGTCTTGATCAAACAATTGTCTCTAATTGAGCCTTCTTTAACCAGCTTTTCAAGATCACCAATCTTTTCACGTTATATATTGTTTTCTTGAAGAATTTCCTCAATTTACTCGGAGAATATCCCTATAATGTTATAGAGTACCTGTTCACGATCAATAGACTTTGAAAATTCATCAATGAGCTGTACATGATCCTTGAGATCAAAAAACTCTATAGAATTTTTTGAAATTCTGGTGAGCTCCATTTCAGCTTTAGCTATTATGTCCAATGTCTCATTGGAGGAAGAATGATAAACACAAGATGACACAGTCTTCTTACCTCGGGATTCGGAAGAATCATCTAAGGAGTGACCCTTTGAGGTATTTCCAAGACACTTGACAAAGTTGACAGCTTTAGGAGGCATTTTGGTATGCGTATGAGATTCTTTCCACAGACTCAGATTGCCACAAACACAGACTTGTTAGGTCTTAAACGCGTTTGCCCGCTCTGATACCAATTGAAAAAGCGGAGGTCTAACAACACCACCCAATATTTCGCTTAGCAATCTGTATGGACTAACTCCGAAATACTTTGCTAGAGAATCAACTAGACAGTCAGACTCAATCTAGATAAAAGTATTTCAAGGAGTTAATATCTCTCTCTTGATTGATTTTTACTCAAGCTAACAAACAATAGCGAGTCTTTATCAAATACAACGAATACTTGAACGGTACCAAATACCAATGTCCAAGGATCAATCAATATCAATCAACAACCAAAGGTTGGATTTCCAATTGATGATCACGAACGCACAACCTGTATTATTTCAATTATATAAAATATAATGCGGAAAAGAAATAACACAGACACCAGAAATTTTGTTAACGAGGAAACCGCAAATGCAGAAAAACTTCGGGACCTAGTCCAGATTGAATACACACTGTATTAAGACGCTACAGACACTAGCCTACTGCAAACTAACTTCGGACTGGACTATAGTTGAACCCCAATCAGTCTCCTACCGATCCAAGGTACAGTTGTACTCCTACGCCTCTGATCCCAGCAGGATACTGCACACTTGATTCCCTTAGCTGATCTCACCCACAACCAAGAGTTGTTGTAACCCAAAATCACAGACTTGATAATAAACAGATCTGTCTCACACAGAAAAGTCTATCAAAGGATAAATCTGTCTCCCACAGATAAACCCTAAGTTTTGTTCTGTCTTTTGATATAAAATCAAGGTGAACAGGAACCAATTGATAATCCGGTCTTATATTCCCGAAGAACATCCTAGATTAATCAATCACCTCTCTACAATCCTTACTGACTACACAAGCGGATTGTCGAGGAATCACAAACAGCGAGACGAAGATGTTTGTGACTTCTTTATCTTGCCTATCGGAGAACTCTCACGATCTCAAGCCAATCAATCGATTGTACTCGTACTATAGAAGATGCAAGATCAGATCACACAACTACGATAAAGTAGTATCGGTCTGGCTTCACAATCCCAATGAAGTCTTTAAGTCGTTAACCTGATTTTAGAGAAGAAAATCAAAGGTTAATGGAGATCCACTCTAGTGGGCGCACTAGTAGCACACAGACGTGTGGGGATTAGTTTTTCACAATGCTAGATGTCTCCTTTATATATCCTTCAAATCAGGGTTTTTCCTTAGTTACAAAGAAATCCTTATTCACCGTTAGATGAAAACCTGATTTAGATTCAAGCTAATATTTCTCAACCGTTAGATCGAAAACTTAGCTTGTCACACACACTTGGGTAGACGTTTACTTGGTGTTTGTACCCTATTCAAATAGCGTACGTGCGTATCACACGAGGCTTATAATGGAAGCCTAAGTCCGATTTATTATGGAAACCGATGGGTTTGTTTTGGAAACCCAGAAGGCTTATTATGGAAGCCTGGATTCGGTTTATTATGGAAACCGGTGGATTTGTTATAGAAACCCACAAGGCTTATTATGGAATCCTGAATTTGGTTTATTATGGAAACCTGTGGGTTTATTATGGAAACCCACTTGGCTTAATATGGAAGCCCAATTCGGCTTATTATAGATCCCACCTGGCTTATTATTGAAGCCCAAAAGTCCATGGGTGATAAGATCCTAATAAAAGAGGTTAAGATTTCCATGGGATAATTATTATAGATAATTATTAATATTATTTAAGATAGTTGCAAAATCCTAACAGAAAGTGGCAGGCCCGGATTGGTGTATAAAATGAAGAGCAAAGATAAAGATGGCAGGGCCTGCGGTTATACCGCAAGTGCACGGTGTCGATTGTAGTATGTGTGTGCAAATACGGGTCATTCCACAGGGACTAGGGTGTGTGTTGAAATCTTCATAAGCTAAAGTTATCTAAACAAGTAACTAAGTGGCAGTGGGAGCAAAATAAAATTTGGTTTTAAAATTTGGGAGCAAGTAAAAATTTTGGTTTTTGAATGGGAGAGAAAATATTTATTTATTTATTTTAAAAGAAAATAAAATTTGGTTTTTGAATGGGAGCAAGCCCACTGTTGGTTTTGTGTTTGCTTTGGCTCAGCTGGTTTGAAAACGTTTGGTGAAACTGAGTCCAAAATCTCGGCCTAGAATTTGGGTACTCGGCCCACTAACGAGTTAACCTAGCGTGATCGGTTACAAGCTCAGCTGGGTTTAAAAACCCAGAATACAAAATACCAGTCCAAATTAAACAAGCTCACAAAAATTAAATACAAGCCCACAAATTAAACAAACAAGCCCACAAAAATTAATTACAAACCCAACAGAAAATAAAAAGCCCAAAAATTGGCTTTAATATTACAAGCCCACAATTAAAAATTGGAAGCCCACAATTCGGGTTCTCTGAATAGGTTTACCTTTTTAGCACAGCCCAGCTGCTCTGATATTGTTGCAAAAACCCAGTTGGGCTTTGGTTCTTTTCCTTGGTGGCGTCCCAGCAGAGGAAAAACTGGTTCAGAACAGCAGGTCCAACAGAAAATGAAGTGAAGCAGATGCAGATGCAAATGCTATGCAGTGAAATGCAAAAATAGCTAATAAAACTACTAGAGAAACAAACCCGAGTCCCCGGTAACGGCGCCAAAAACTTGGCAGACCCGGATTTGTGTATAAAATGAAGAGCAAAGATAAAGATGGCAGGGCCTGCGGTTATACCACAAGTGCACGGTGTCGATTGTAGTATGTGTGTGCAAATACGGGTCATTCCACAGGGACTAGGGTGTGTGTTGAAATCTTCCTAAGCTAAAGTTATCTAAACAAGTAACTAAGTGGCAGTGAGATAGTGAACCAAGGAATAACTGTGAAACAATGGCATTGAGCCAAAGGCAGTGAAGTATAGAATGAAGGTACTAGGGTCTTTGAATCTACTTCTTGATCCTAAGCTAAGGCAGCATCTAATCGAATCATGTCTTGTTTCATCTCAGGAAATACTATAATGGGTGATTTATCAACTAATTTTACTAGCATACCCCTAGCATCAGCTGTCTTTCTACAGCACAGCTGATCACAGGTTTACTTGCACAACCAATTAATCTATCAACTCTAAGGCATTTGGGCACAATCCTTCTAATGTACTGAATTTTTAACCATTATCACTCACTTACCCCTAGCATCAGCTGTCTTTCTACAGCACAGCTGATCACAGGCTTGCTTGTTCAAATGGCTACTAGCAGTCCTAACTCATTTTTAGCACTACAAGAACAATGACATGATTACTAACTATCTTAACATACAATCAAGAGTTTCATCTAAACCCTAGCACATGAAATTAGAACATGATAAACATAATTAACATTTGAAATTGAAATTAACTGAATTAAGAACTATAATTGAAATTCACAGAACATGGATAATTGAGGGCACTGGCTAGTCCAGGCCTCTGAGGTGGTGCTCTAGCTAATCCAGGCATACCCACAACAGCACAAAACACCTTCTATTTATACCCAAATTAATCAATTAGGGTTCTTACAAAAATCCCCAAATTCCCCCAAATCAGGGCAGTTAGGGTTTCGAAATCTTACCCATACTTCTCGAATTTCACTCATACGCTTCTACCCACTTGCGTCTTCCTCTCCTAGACTTCCTCCATGCGTCAAATCCAGTTCTAGGTTACCTACTTCATCAATCTCCCACGCTTAGGGTTTCAGGGAGAGAAACGTGAGAGAGTGATGGAATAGGGAGCTATATGGAAAGGGGGTGATGGGTTTTAGTGGTTGGAGTGGTTGTGATGTTTTGGTGGAATTTGGTGGCTGGCAGAGACGAGGGTAGTGGAGGTGATGGTGGTGGCAGAGTTTTTCTCTGCAGACGGAATGGAGAAGATGGAGTCGATGGAAAGAAGGAGGGGAGTGTTTGGCGATGGGTATAGGGTTAGGTTGTTCGAGTGTGAGGCGGGCTCATCAGATTTCGATGTTAGGCGAGTGATAGGCGTTTGATCGATACATCTGAAATGCATCCAACGATAAGATGGAACATAGCCTTCAGCGACCGTCGGATGAAGAGATACAACGAAACTAACGGCGTGATATGGAGTTAGGTGTTGTAGTGTTGGTCAGGAATTTCAGACTTTGATGCACGAAGAGGAGGCGACCGTTGGATGATGATATGGATCCAATCTGACGGCTACATGAGAAGTGGGTTATGGATTTGGGTTTTGGTTTGGGAGATAAGTTGGGCTTGGGATAATTCTGAGCCCATTTCTTCTTTAAGAACAATTTCTTCCTCTTCAAGCCCACTTCTAGCCTTTTGGTCTTGTGCACAACATTCTTCGCGGCTTCCTTGTGTAATTCCTCCCGGCTTTTCACCACTTTTCTGCTCCGCAACTCATCTAGTCTTTATTTACAACCTAGAAATACAAAATTAATTAATAAAAATATTTATTCTTGAAAACAATGAAAATACAGAATATGGGATAAAATGTAGAATTAATGCACAAAAGATGAGTTAAGTGCCAAGAAAAATATATATAAATATGCACTTTTTAGCACTCATCAGAAAGAGGATAATTATCTTAAGTGGTTATAATAATTATTTAAGACAAAAAAGGATTATGATAAGTATTAGATAGAATAACAATTTTTATCATGAATCTGGTTGTTATTGGGATTTATACAGATGAGGGAAGTTATTTGGATAACTATTAAACCCTAAAGCTAAATCTACTTTCTGCCTACATATAGAGGCTAAATCTCAACTCAAAAGGGACATAATTTTATTCTTTTCACCACAACACACTTGCATAGAACATCCTCTGACTTTAGCATCAGAGTGTTTTTGGAGGTACCCACCTCTTTTCAACAATTCTTTGGAGATTTATCATCAACGATAGCGATTGGATCAACTCACACGCATCTCGAAGATTGTTGGAGTGATCAATTTTTTCACCAACATCTTTTGGAGCCGACTAAGGGGACTACGAGTAAAGATCGTGTTCTCCGAGTGAAAGAAATTGTTCCCAAACGATTTTTTGAACTAGGGTTTCAAAATCATTGTGAGCAAAAAGTTGCAGAACGTTTCTGAACTTTGTCGAAAAGTTGCGGGAAGTTTCTGAATCTTTTCAGACAGTTGCGGAAGATCCAGAGTTGCAGAAAGTTTCCGAACCTGTCAGAAAGTTGCAGAAGATCCAGAGTTGCAAAAAGTTTCTAAACTTTTCAGAAAATTGCGGAAGATCCAGAGTAGTAGAAAGTTTCTGAATTTTTCAGAAAGTTGCGGAAGATACAGAGTTGCAGAAAGTTTCTGAACCTTTCAGAAAGTTCGGAAAGATCCAGAGTTACGAAAGACTCTGAACTTTTCAGAAAGTTGCGGAAGATCTAGAGTTGCAGAAAGTTTCTGAACCTTTTTCAGAAAGTTGCGGAAGATCCAAAGTTGCAGAAAGTTTCTGAATTTTTCCAGAGTTGTAGACGATCCAAAAAAGCTGCTGAAAGGTCCGAAAAAGTTGTTAAAAGCGAAGTTAAAAAAGAAAGAATAACTTATGGATTCTTCAAGAGAAAATCGACTTGAGATGGATGTTGATGCACCTACTGGAAATCCTTCAGGTCAACATGCCAACAATCGAACTTTAAGGAGTGTTGTCGTCCATACTCATCAAGACGAAAGGGACGGAATGGAAGCATCGGTTTCATCAACAACATCAGCCGCTCGTTCTGTGAGATCCACTCCAAGTCTCAGGGGAAACAATGTTCACTTACGTAGATCGCCTCCCCGAACCATTATCGAAAACCTCAATCATCAAAGAGGGACTCAAGGTCAACACCCTAGCATCCAGCAGCTTCGTCAAGAGGACATCGCTAATAGAGGAGTGCGGGCTAACCCACTGCCTGCGCAAGCTACCAACCCACCAACTGCACAAGTTAACAACCCGCAGGTGACTCCTATCGACTTGACGTTACGTGAGCGTTTCCAGGAATTGGAAAGGGAAAACAAGCGACTCAAGGTTGCATTGGGGAAAAGAAAAGAGTTTAAAGAAGCATCTATTCCGCAATCCGAAAGTAATAGGTCAAACCTTCATGCTCATCGAGAACGAGACAACCCACGCAGAGGGGACGAAGTTCTTGACGATCGTTGTCTCAATCGAAGTGATGCAAGAAGAAGCGAGGATGTCAGGAACAATTATCAAAGTCGTGATCACCATAATGACGGCTATTATGATCGTCATATACCCGATGATGATCATTACTACACGTTCAAGCAAGATAGGCGAACCAGACCAAGTCACAAAAGACATAGACAAAGGGATGATCATATCAATGATGATCACTCGAAGAGGTCTAGACGTGATAAAGACCATTCTAAAAGGAGAATGGATCCTGTCAGGAATGAGCGGATTCGCAAAGAGACTGAAGGAGACTCAGTGAGAGGTGAAGAACTCAGCAAAAGAAGGCTTAATGAAATGATTGGTGAGTTGTTAGCCCAAAAGCAATCCAAAGATGAAGAGCAACAAATCTTATCGATAAAAAATCAATGGACTCCCCATTTGTTGAAAAGATAAGGCGCTTCCGCCCACCCTCGAATTTCAACCAGCCTCAATTCAAGGAATTTTTTGACGGGCGCAATGGAAATCCAGTGGAGCATGTCCAACGATTTCAAGCCTCAATGAGTTTGTGGAGATTCAGCGACGAGCTACTCTGCAGAACCTTTCCAATGACCTTGACGGGTAAGGCTCTAACTTGGTTCTCACAATTAGAGTCAAATTCAATTAGAAGTTTCGGAATGCTGTCAGATGTGTTTTTCGAGCAATACAAGATTAACCTCGGAATCAAAAAAGAAAGCAGTCATTTATTCTTCTTGCACAAAGAGACGGGCGAGAGTCTTTTTGATTTTAATAGGAGGTCTCGTCAGGAAGTTAATGAAATTGGAAATGTGGGCGATGGATTCATAATAGAAGCATATAAAAATGCAATGGATTATGATGAGATTGAAATTTACAACTCATTAGCAGTTCAACCAGTCGAAACCCTCAAGGAGTTGTATGAAAGGGTGATAGGTACGCGAAAACTGAGAAGGAAAAGAAAGCAAAGTTGTTACGTAAAACGAAAGGGTCCGGAGCGAGGGACATGCAAAACCAAAACAACAATTTGATGGTAATTCTAAGAGAAAAATTCATAATGGACCCAGAACAAAGATGAAAATGGAGAACACACCTGATCATAAGCTCATAACCATCTAGCATAAGGATTGGATATAGTAGATCCATTTCTTGTCTCACCTGGGGGCGTATTTGCAATTTGGGAGTATCTCTACAGATATTGAGGGCGGATAAAGTGACGCCTAGCACGCAATCAAAACCAATATGGTTAAGGAAGTCGAACAATAAGATACATCCTTTTCAGTATCATTGCAAGTAATGAGGGCGACTAGAGTGGAAGGAACGAACACCGAGGAGCAGTAAGTCTTCACAATTATAAATCGAGTTTATAGTCACAACTGAGAACACTTTTTTGCAAGTGTTTATTAAAGAAATACGTGCAATGTTTTTCTATAAAATAGAAATACAAAGGCGAAGCATTCTGGTTATTAGAGGAAATAGTTGTAATGTTTTTCTAATAAAGAGAAACACAGGCAAAAACGAAGTACTTTGGAAATAAGTGCAATGTTTTTCTAATAAAGAGAAAGACGATTGGAAAATATTTCAATAGAAGTGTATTTACCTAGGTAATGAAGCATAAGGGAAGCAAGTGTGCTTAGGCAAGACCGAATCAGCCGGGTGACGTGCCTAGTTGAATTCGGGAGCTACCTAGTAAAGATAAGGGTTTGTTTTTGTTAGGATATCGATTGGATCCAGAAATTGAATTAAGGATTGAAAAATTTTCTATTAATGAGAAAAATTAAGTGCGGTCATGTACAATTATAGAAGAAATATGGAGACTGCTCGTCGTATTAAAGAAGAAAACGATTTTATTAAAGAGAATAGTTGCATAGATAAATTTTGACGGAAGCCTAGCAAGGATAACGTCTACAATGAAAGGGAAACAGGGGGTCCACAAAAAAGGGAAGGATGGAGAACACGGCAAGCTTATTCATCCTTCGAATTGGATTCCTCCGGATCGTAGTCGTTATCAATAGGCCTATCATCTCTCATGAATCCCTGGGCACGATCGAGCGTGCCCCGGGTCACCTTGGGACTTTTTTGAAGGGAAGCAATGACCAGCCTTTCCATCTCGAGCTTGTCATTCCTGGTGGTTAAATCAGCTATCCACACATTCATTTTTGCTATAACCAATTTTCTCAGTTACCAGTGACTGAAGTCTGGCAATTTCCATTTGAGGGATTTACTGTTTAGTCCAGAAAACCCGACCCGGGTTACTGGCTAGTCCAGCGCCAAAAAATATTTACACCCTAGTCCAAAAAAGTTTTGAAAAGAGTAAAATTACTCTACTAACCCTAGTATATAACATTACGTAATTAGTAGTAACTAGTATGTAATATGTAGTAATAACATATGTAGTATGTAATATACTAGTAGTAACTAGTATGTAGTAATAACATATGTAGTATGTAGTATACTAGTAGTAACTAGTATACTAATAGTAATATGTTATGTATTGATACTACATATTGATATGTAGTATGTTATGTATTGATACTACATATTGACATGTAGTATGTTATATATTGATATGTAATATAACTAGTATGTAGTATGTAGTAATAACATATGTAGTATGTAATATACTAGTAGTAACTAGTATGTAGTATGTAGTAATAACATATGTAGTATGTAGTATACTAGTAGTAATATGTTATGTATTGATACTACATATTGATATGTAGTATGTTATGTATTGATACTACATATTGACATGTAGTATGTTATGTATTGATATGTAGTATGTTATATATTGATATGTAGTATGTTTGATATGTAGTATGTTATGTATTGATACTACATATCAAAAAACAATTGTTATGTATTGATACTACATATTTTACTACTAGTACTAGTTACTACTAGTTTACTAATATATTATACTATAGTAGTATACTAGTATACTAGTTTAGTATAGTAAAGTAGTTTCATAATTTACTAGTAACAATAAGATATTTTTGTTACTACTAGTACAATACATATTAATATGTAGTATCACCGTATTGATACTAATTAGACCTGGAAGGGTGTTTTAGGAATTTATAAAATACACTTTATAGTCTACACGAAGTTTTTGGATTAGAGAGTAAATAATCTAGTCCAAAAACATGTTTTTGGACTAGAGAGTAAATCTTTTCCACGGGTGGACTAGCCATTAACTGGGTCTGCTAGAACTGGACTAGCCAGTAATTCCTACTCTCCATTTCCTTGCCAGCCAAGGACTTCAGGTGTATCTTCTTGGAATGAAAAATAAGTGATTGCACCTATAAGGTCAAGAAGTTAATCCAATGGCGTGTCGACCACCCAGTTATAGAGATGTTGATCTGTGAACACATAAATCACGAAGCCATCCACGATTGTTCACAAACAAAATTCACATACAGTCTAATTCTAGAATTGTACGCTGTATGTGTAAAGGTAATGATTATATCGATTCATCGACTCGAAGCCTTCGAGCTTGTCATTGTCTAGTCGAATATTATCATAAATAATGTTCGTATAAAGGAATAAACAGAGAATCAAGTATAAATGTAAAGCACATGAAGTTCAACGCTGAATGTAAGGTGCTGAAATGTAAATAAGACAAAGATTTACGTGGTTCGGCACTAAGGCCTGAAATGTAAGGTGCCCCTCTTCTTCTGACTTGGGCTTTAGAAGAAGAAAGGTCGTCCTACACGTTTCCCACTTTGCATTAACTTTCCCCATAACTGCTCCTTGGTACGAGGAACAATTATTGTCTTCTCTAGCTTCATAAATAGGAAAGAGAATGTGAAAAAAAACTTTTATCCTCTTCTTGTCAGTGTTCATCCTCTTCTTGTTTTTTATTCTTGTTCTTTAGTCATTTATTATCGTCATTCTTGTGAGGAAGATAACAACATTCAATTTTCTGTCTCTTTCGCTCTCGATTGTTGTTGCCCCTGTATCGCAGACAACTAGATTTTGATATCTCCGATCCTCCTTTCTTCGACTGTGGTTGGTGCTTGTCGTCCTCTTCTATACAGGTATGGGGTTTTTCATTAGCTGCTCATCATTGATTTATCTATGTATCTACCCGTTTGTTTCCTGCTGCTGTATTGTTGGTTTTGTGATGAAGAACACACATGTCGAAGTATATATGTTTACCCATGTTCTTTATTGCAAATTCTGTGAGTCTGTATCTCAGTATTATCTCTGGAGTTGGATGGAGTATTTCTGGTTATTTTTAGTTCTTAGGGTTTTTAATGTTTATCCGGATGAACCATCAATTATGGGTTTTTTGATCTTTAGTGATCTCCTCGTATTCTTCTCTAAACTGTTTTTGTGTTTCCTTGTAGATATGTCTGATCGTCCGCGGGCTCCTTACCAAACCCCGCCGTCTAGTCCGCCAAGATCCCCTCCGCGTCGAGATTCTGACAGATCTCCACTTGGGAAAGGTCCTTACAAGTCTTCGCAATCGGATCCTCGGGCTCATAGGGTTTCATCTTCCTCTGTAAGGTTGTGCCTACTAAGAAATGGGATGTGCCGAAGGGTCCTTCTAGACCTAGGTATGTTGTTAACCGCGCCCCTTCTCGTCCTCGCGAAGATTCTAGGAGTACGCAGGATCCTCCTCGTGATGACTCTAGGAGTACGCGGGCTCCTCCTCCTCGTACTGAAACACTGGATGTTCCGCCTCTTCGTTCAATGGCTCATCCTTCAGTGCCTCCGCAGAAATATTTACCGCCTCCTCCCGCGGTTTATTTCAAAGTGAATTACTCCAAGGGTACTATGTCGAGAGCTGATCCGTCTAAAAATCTTCCTTCTAAAAGGAAAGCTTCGGAATTGAGTCCTACTTTTGATTCCGCAGACGAAGAAGAAACTGTCCCCGTGATACGCAACATTTCAGTTGGTAAGAATAAAGTCACTTTCAAGCATATTGATCTTGAGATGTTCAAGGAAAAACATGAACTTCAAGATTTTGAGGTTCGCTTCTATGACCCTGACGATGATATCACTTACGAGCTCCTTGTTAAGTATCAGTTTGACGAGTTTCATCTGTTGACTACGGTTGGAGCCTTCGAGGAGGGTCTCATGTTGCCCCTATATAAGTCGGGTGACTCCTTTTATTATGACGTGTTGGCTAGTCGCGAAGGCTCTTCCACGAACACTCATAATCGTTCCGTGTCACAACTATCTGGGAATTATCTTCGTTCACTGAAGCAATGTTACCTGCGAAGCAAGGGAGAGACTATGATGACCTTCTATGTTCCAAATCCTGCTGAGAGAGAGTGGTACACTCCTCAGAATTTTAACAGTTCTTTTGGGGATTATGTCAACAGTAGAAACCGTAAGCCGTGGAGTGTTAGTCTTCGTAATATTGCTGCTCCCCGTGGTGAAATTCGTCTTTTGAGTGAGGTGAGTGATGCCAAGCTGAAGTATGTTCCTGGTACTAAGGGGTCTGCTAAACGGAAAATCTTTCCTGCTCGTGAAAGGATTAAGCGTGACCATGATTATGAATGGCATGCTACTGTTATTGAGGTAGTTGGTCCTTGGGATTATGGTTGGATTCCGGGTCGGCGCGGTTGGCGTCCTTCTGAAAATAGCAAGCCTCGTGAAACTCCTCCTGCTCGTTATGGATATTTCTGTCCTTGGCGTCCGAATTTCGCGGGTATGAATTTTCCTTATGCTCTTGATGTCGTTGATGGAGATGAGGAGGAGGGTTCTGGTGCTACCCATCCAACGAAGAGTGCTGCTGCTGCCAAGGTATAGTTTCTTCTTATATTCTCTATTCTATTTGCCCCTTTTTCCTTGCTTGAAATAATTTTTATTTTTGAAGTGAGGGAAAAAATGAGCCTTTGTGAGGATGTGTACTGGTTTGTATGTGTCGAAGAAGAAGAAACTTGGACCCAAACAATCTTCTACTGTGGTTACCGGTGAGGCTGAGGTTTATGAGGAGGTTACGAGTCCTGTAAACGAAGGGTATGCTGAGGATGAAGAAATTTCCGATGGAGAAAAGCGTACCGACACTTCTCACCCTGATGACGAAGGTGGTAATGGTGAAGAATAAGTTGTCGCGGGTGGTGATGGTGAAGAAGAAGTTGTCGCAGGTGGTGATGGTGAAGAAGGAATTGCCGCGGGTGGTGATGGTGAGTCTGAGGGCAATATTACCGTTGGTGGTACTGGCGGGGATGGATCTGCCCCTGTTGGAGATAATATTGTTGGTGTGGGTACTCTGCCCGTTATTTCCCCGGAATTTTCTTTCGATAGGATATATTCTGCGGGGGAATCCTTTGATGTGAATGCTGCCATGGGTCTTGCCGAAGACTTCTCATTGCTTTCCCCAAATGATTATTGGGATGATTTTGGGGATATTGGTAAAGAAGATGCCACCGGTCAGCAGGATGAAAACGTCGGTGGTCATACTGAGACTGGTGATGTCGAGACTTGCGCAAGTGAGGGGAGAACAGCCAAAGGGAAGTTTGCGGTTGAATCTCCTTCAGAGGATTTCCCTTACTCGCTAATGCCTGAAGGCGAAGATGCCATTTTGGCTTGGATTAAGAAGAAAAGTCTGATGTTCGTCCCCAACCCTGCCCCAGTGGTCCTCGGTGAGAAGAATTATGACGCTTATACTCGTAAGATGATGCAAGTGTCTTCTGAAGTCCGCGTTGCTGAGATGTGGGAGAAGAATCTGAGAGCTTCAGAAGCTAACCTAGTGGTTGACCCTCCCTCCTCTGTTGCTGATATGATGGCCGTAGCTGATGGGTATCAATACGGTTTTCCCCAGCAGCGTGTCTTAGAGGTAAGTCCTTGTACTGATTCCCTCATGATATACGAACATTGTTTTCTTCGCGATATATGATCCCTTGGGTATAATAATGTTTGTCGTTTGTGACATAGATGATGAGGAGCGAACATTGTAACCATGTTCTATACCAATTCTTTAAAGCAAAGTCTTTAAAGTTGGAGGCTAAGCTTCGTCATAGAGAAGAAGAACTATCTGCGGTCGAGATGGAAATAAGTGAACTGAAGGGTCTCCTGAAGGAAAAGGAGTGGCTGGGTAATGCCGAGGAGAGCCTCCGTTCGGAACTTGCTATAGTCCGTAACGAATTGGAGCAAGCTCGCAGAAGTGTATCGTCCCTCACGGGTGGAGTCCCCGAGTTGATATGGCTTCGGAAAGAAAGGGAACGACATAAATCCCGTATTGCAGAGTTGGTGGGTAATTTGAAGAGCGAAGCCGTAAAGTGGAATGCTCGTGCTGATGAGCAAAACGTCTTAACAGCTGAGTGGCGTGAAAAGCGAACACTGATGGTTTATATGCAAAATAAGTACAATCATGACCGTTGTTTGTTTAATGGTACGTTGCTATGGACGCGTGACAACCTGCGTGATGCTCGAGAACATGCTTCAGACTTAGAGGCTAGAGTGCGCTTTTTAGAAGGAGAGTTACAACAGGCTCGTTCTTTCTTAGGCCCCGGGGTTAGGGATAGTATGCTGCATCTTTCCGAGGAAAGAGATAATTCTAGGGATGAGGTTGGTGCTCTTAGTAAAGCCCTAGCAGCGTCTCGAGCTGATGTTGCCCGCCAAGTGGAATCTGAAAGAGATCTTGAAGTGAATATGTATCGACTCCATAAAAGGATGGGGGAGATGAATGACGAAGTCAACCATCTTCGTCACTTGGATTCAATGAAGCAGGTAGACTTAGACGCGAGTCAATTTGCTCTTACGAACCTTCACACGGATTATAAGAAACTATCCGATGAATATGACTTTCTTGATGAGGCTCGGGATGCAGTTGTTAATGAGTATGAAGAGGCTTCGGATAATATCGAAGGTATAACCTCGTTTTATCGAGTGTGATTATGTTATTTCTTCGTTTTAACCCCTTGGTATTTCTTGTTTTCAGCACTCGAGGGACAGCTTCACGCAGCAAATGATGAGCTTAAAAAAACTCAATCTGCCTTAGTGCAGCAGGAAGGACAAGCCAACTATTTCAAAGGGTTGGTCGCGTCTCGTGAGGAAGCAGCGGAGATTGCCTCCAAAGAGGCGGAACGCTTATCTGCATTGCTGTCTCAGGCCAACCAGCGGACCGTTGTTATCACTTATAAATCTCGATGTCAGTTGGCTAAGGAGACCAACAAAGTCCTAGATAAGATTGAAATTGATCTTAAAGTCGAACATGGTCTTGTCAAGAATTATCCGCGTCGTCCCCTTCCCGCGCCCTTGCCTGGTTCTTCTGGGCCTTCTTCAGGTGGTAGCGTACCTTCATCTCGCAGAGACAACCTTGTTGATGGAGTTGTATCTTCCAAGTAGATTTCTTTTATTAGTCATAGAAAGTTGATCCTTGTTGATTATATAATTTCAGATCATTTTTTGATGTGTTTCTTGCTTTATCTTATTTGCTGAACTTGTAATCAACTCTTTATGAAATGTATCATCCTTTTGGCATACCTGCGTTATCAATTCATCTTTATTTTAAGTATTGTGAAGTGTTAAACTAGAAATAACTTGCTTTGTAAAAAGTTGAGAGTGTTTGGGTGCGATACCGAAGTTAAATACCTTCGTGATCGTCTTGAGACCTGTCACCCCGCTGGCGAATCCTGGGCCAGAGGATTCCCAAACGGTGGGGGCCGAGGAAGCGTTCTAGGATATGGAATGCTTATTTGAAATATTTACATGCACCCATCCCGTCAACCCGCTGCCTTAAAATTGGTTGGGTATCTCTTTATGCTGGGTGCCTTCCCCCTGGTCTTACACTCATAGACACTGATAGGGGAGCCCTGAGAGATTGTAGATTAACTACTTTCCCCAATATTGTTAATTTATTATGTAATGTACATGTGTTCACCCAGCGGGCCTTTTGACCATTTCGTTTGCTTGAAGATTTCCCAAAAAGTTTGTTTGATTGATAGGTTTAGGCCTGCTACTCCTCGTCCAGAGATAGAAACATGTAAAGCGGTTACGCTGCCTTCTTCTTCTGGTATTCTTCACGCAGATGCAAAGCTGCGTTGTTCCTATCGGTAGTACGGTTTGAGCCATTTAGCATTCCAAGGGTGCCGGAGGACCTCGTCTTTCAGATTGCGAAGATAGTAGGAACCGTTTCCCGCAATGTCGTGTATTATAAAAGGTCCTCCCCATGTAGGTGCTAACTTTCCCCATTTCTTCTCTCGTTGATACTGCGGGATTGCTCTTAGCACATACTCCCCTTCTACAAAATTTCGAAGATTAACCTTTTTGTTGTACTCTCTCGCTAGTCTCCGTTGATAATTTTCCATCTTTTGCAATGTTGTTTCCCTCCTTTCTTCCAGGTCTTCCAGTCTCTCTAACATCATGTCTGTTGTGAGATTTTTTCCCATGCTTCGGTATTTGTGGTTGGCATGAGTATCTCTGTTGAGATGACTGCTTCATCTCCATTAGTGAGGAGAAATGGGGACTCCCCAGTGGCAGATCTTCGTGTTGTCCTGTATGCCCATAATACATTGTGTAGCTGTTCAAACCATCGCCCTTGTGTTCGTATAATTGCTTTTTGAGAATAAGGGCGAGGGTCTTTTTAGTAGCTTCCGCTTGTCCGTTGCTTTGAGGGTATATGGGGGTGGACTTGTTTTTCCTTATTTTGAAAGTGTCGAAGAGCATGTCTATATTTTTCCCCTGTAATTGTTTACCATTATCGGACACGATTTCCGCTGGTATGCCGAACCTGCAAATAATGTTTTGGAATATGAAAGTAAACACGTCCACGTCTCTGATCCTGGCTAAGGCTTTGGCTTCCACCCATTTACTGAAATAGTCCGTGGCTACTATCAAAAATCGTCTTTTCCCTGATCCTTCGATGAAAGGCCCAACGATATCTATGCCCCATTTTGCAAATGGCCACGGGCTATCCACAGAATTCAACATTGTTGCTGGTGCGTGTATCTTTTTGGCGAAACGCTGACATTCTTCACATCGTCGGGACATTCTTGCAGCATCTTGTATCATTGTGGGCCAGTAATATCCTTGCGTTTTTGCTTTGTCGGCTAGTGATCTCATGACGCTATGATTCCCTGCGTCACCATAATGGATGTCGTTTAGAATTCGATGCCCCACTTTCCTGGATAAGAAACGTAGTAACGGTCCGAGGAAAGATTTCTTGTACAGGATCCCATCCCGAAGATCATATCTTCCTACTTTAGAGAGTATTTTCCTGGTTTGTTTGTGATCCGTGGGTAAGGTTCCATCTTTGAGAAATGCATGGATCATCATTCTCCAATCATCTTCGTTGTTGAAATCTTCGTCTTGATTTGCTCTTGACAGGATATCTTCTTCTTCAAAATCGTCACGGATGTCTTCTCCCACCTGATCTTCGATATTTTCTTCCACTGTATCTTGATTTGTAGCAAAGGAAAATTGTGATGCAATCGAAGGCTCGTATACCCTTGTTATTTTGATAGCTTCGATACTCTTGTCCTTCAGCATGGATGATATATATGCTAGGGCATCCGCGTGCCTGAGATCCCTTCTGCATAAGTGCCGGAACTTGATGTTCGGAATTTGTGATGCCAATGTTTGGACCAAGGCCATGTAAGCTGAGAGGGTGTCGTCGTACACATTGTATTCGAGCCCTATTTGCCGTATGACAAGCTGCGAATCACTTGTCAGTCTTACATCAGTTACCCCCATCTCTATTATTAAGCGGAGGGCATGTACGACTGCCTCGTATTCGACGATGTTGTTAGTATGCTCTTTGAATTCTAACCTGAGTGCCTGTACGATCCTTTCTCCAGTTGGGGTGGTGATGACAATGCCTATTCCTGCCCCTTCCTTATTTTTGGAACCATCAACGAAGACTTCCCATTGTCTTTGACTCGCGGGTTCGAGGACATCAACTGGATCCTTGCTTTCCTCGTCGGCTTCTGGTATTCCCCTAATCTCTTCATCGTTGTCCAGGGGGAGGTCTGCTAAGAAATCCGCCAAAACTTGGGATTTTTGGGAATGTTGAATTTCATGAATGATGTTGAATTGGTCCAGGTGGGTGTTCCACTTGGCTATTCTACCTACTTTTCCCGCGCTTTTGAGGACTGCTTCCAGTGGTGCTTTGCATGGGACGCGGATGAAGTGAGTTAGGAAATAGGTTCTCAGCTTTTGAGTAGCCCATACAATGCCAGGATGAGTTGTTCGATCTTCGTGTAATTCCTTTCCGCAGAATTGAGGGTCTTGCTGACATAATAGATAGGTTGTTCTATCTTCGTATTGGTTTTGACCAACACTGCGCTAACTGCGTCTTCTGTCGCTGCTATGTACAATGCCAAAACCTCATCAGGATCAGGCTTCTGCAGGATTGGAATTGAAGCCAGGTGTTCCTTGATTCTTTGGAAGGCTTCTTCGCATTCTGCGGTCCATTCAAACTTACTCCCTTTTTTGAGAATATTGAAAAAATGTTTGCATTTGTCCGAGGATCGGGCAATAAATCTGCCCAAGGCTGCTAAGGACCCATTGAGCTTTTGCACTTCTTTTAAATTCTTCGGAGATGGCATTTCCACTATGGCCTGAATCTTCGCGGGGTCTACCTCAATACCCCTTTTTGTTACCAGATATCCGAGGAATTTCCCTGAGGTGACACCGAAGTGCATTTTTCTGGATTTACTTTCATGTGATGTTTCCTCATTGCTTCGAAAATATCTCTCAGGTCCTGGTGGTGATCTTTGCGCAGCCTACTTTTGACGAGCATGTCATCAACGTAGACTTCTAGGGTACTACCAATCCATGGCCTGAAGATAGCATCGACCATTCTTGGTAGTTCCCCTGCGTTTCGAAGTCCAAAGGGCATTCTAGTGTAGCAATAAAGGCCATGCGGGGTGTAGAATGTGTGTGTAGTTGATCTTCTTCTGCCAGGGCTACTTGGTTGTAACCAGAATATCCGTCCATGAATGACAGCTCTTCGTACCCTTCCACTGCTTCAACCAGTTGATCTATGCTGGTAGGGGATAGCTGTCTTTGGACATGCCTTGTTGAGGTTAGTAAAGTCGATGCATATCCTAACCCCTCCATTTTCTTAGGAACGACGACCATGTTGGAGATCCATGTAGGGTATTTGACTTCCTTGATGAAGCCTGCTTCTAGTAGTTTCCGAAGTTCTTTTTCTACTGCCTTATGATACTCTGGTGCAACTTTTCTTATTTTCTGCCTGAAAGGTGGCGTGCCTGGTTTGATGCGCAGCTCGTGTTGGATTATTTTCGGATCAATCCCCGGCATGTCTCCTAACTTCCAGGCGAATACATCCGCGTATTCTTTAAGTAATTTGGTTAAGGAATCTTCTCTTTTTCGTCCATTATGGTCCCTACTTTGATCATCTTCGGGTTTTCTTCCGTTCCTATGTTGATTTCTTTTACGGGCTCCACTGGTGTGAACACCGGCTTCGGGTCCCCAAGGACTGGGACGTTCTTTAATTGCTATTTGGTATGTTTCTGTCCTTCGTTGGCTGCTGAAGTACTTGCTCTGTGTTAAGGACATTATCATCTTTGTCAAGCCCTTCCCTGCGGTTTCCTTGAGGAACAGGTCTATGGCCTTTTCTTTCGCAGCTTCTTTATTTTTGATCCTTCGGGTTTTTCGCTGCTCTTCCTGTTCGTTGTTGATACGATCCTGAGTGGCCTGGCACTCTTTTGCAGAGACCCGATCTCCCTTGATTTCCATTACTCCCTCGGGTGTAGGGAACCTGAGATATTGGTAGTAAGTTGCTGCCACTCCCTTGAGTTTATGTACCCACTTTCGTCCAATAATGGCGTTATAGGGGGATGGGGCGTCTACCACGCTGAATCGTGTTTCTACTTTCATGGGCCCGGCGTTCACCTGCAACACGATGTCTCCCAATGGCTTTGTGGGCGCTCCGTTGAACCCGTAGATGGTGTAATAAGAGGTCATCAGCTGTTCATCATGGAGCTTCATCCGTTTGAAGGCGTCGTAGAATAGAACGTTCACTGAGCTTCCCCCGTCGATGAGGATCTTTTTGAGGTTACATCCGGCCACTGGTAGTGTGAGGACCAAGGGATCGTTATGGTCTTCCATATCTTCTTCGATATCTTCAGTATCGAAGATGATAGGTGCGTCCATCCACTCTTCGTGCTCGTCCACCTCTACGCCATCAATCTTATATAATTCGCAGTGGTCTTCGAATTGCTTTCGTAGCCTCTTTCCTATCTGCGCTGTAAGTGAGGGCCCTGCGGCTTCGGAACACGAGATGGTGTTGATTGTGCGGTTTCCCTCTGGAAGTTGGACTTGCTTGGTTCGTTTGGATCTGTCCTCGGTGACTCCTTTCGTATGTATTGCTTGAGTTCGCCAGCATCAATCAATTTTTGGATCATTATTTTGAGGTTTTTGCATTTCTCGGTCTGGTGTCCATTGAAGCAATGATACTCACAGTAATCTTTAGACTTCTCGGTCCTTGGGGGCTGTTTTCCCTTAGACCACGGCCACTCCAAATTTTCCCTTCCTTTGATCTCTCGCAAGATCCGAGCGTAGCTAGCATTGAGCTTCGTGTAAACCTGATCTTCGAATTTTCGATCGTCTTTTCGTCGTTCATCTCTTCGTTCCTTTATTTGTGCGGTCGTTCCACTGATTTATTTCTTTTGGCCCGCTGGTTTGTTCTGCGGAATTGGTACGGTGAGACCTCTGCGTTTGTGCCCTCGGGTTCTCACGCTGGATTTCTTCAAGACGAGCATACTTCTCAATAATTATTCGAAGATGTCCTTCTGTCTTAGGTACGCTTCCGTGGATCTCAACAAATAGTGGACTCATTCGGTCTAATCCCCACTTGTAACAGTTGATGCTTACTACGGGATCCACACTCCCTATGGCTTGGCAGATCTTGTGCCATCTATTGGTGTATTCCCTCGTGTTCTCCTTGTAACCAATTTCCAGAGAAAAAGTTTATCCATTCCGGTGTTGACAGCTTTGTTGTACATGTAGGTTCTCAAGAATTTCTCTGCGAGTTGATCGTAAGAGTTGATGGAATCAGGTGGCAGGTTGTCAAACCAAAACAAAGTCGATCCCTTCAGACTTGATGGGAAATACCTACAGAGGACGGCGTTGTTTTGACTCCATCGGGCTAAGAGGCGATAAGTTAGGGGCGTGGAGTTAGCTTCTTTCATCACCTCTTCAAGCCTTCCTCTGCCTTGTCTGGCTTTTAACTGCCTGATCTCAGCCATCATCTCATCACGCAGCTCCTCCATTGTGCGATAATATCCCACGTTCTCATGCTCAGTTGAGCGTTTCTTTCTTCGAACTTCACTGTCATAATAGTCTAAGTCTTCGGCGGCATATTCCGGATCGGATGCACTGCTTCCCCTGGCGTTATTTGCTAGGATGATTCTTCGGTCTCGATTAGGCTCTGGTGCTTTAGAATTTGCTTCGTCCAGTTGTTGGCTAGTCTTCGTGCTTTGGGAAATCCTATCTTTCAAGTCTTGGTTCTCCCTGGCCAGAAGAGCTACGGCATCGCGTAGACCTGCTGGCTTTTTCAATTCTTCGAGCTCTACCATCAGTCGGGGGACTGGCTTGATCCCTGATTGGGAGTACGGCTGTGCCCCTACGGCCATAGTTCCCCTTCGTCTACTGTGTGTTAAGGGTGGCAGAGGATCAGCTTCAATGTTGGTATCTCCAAGTTTGGTCCCCTCGGTTGAGCTTTCACCGAGGTGCTAAAACCACTGGTATGGTTTGATTCTGACCGTGGTTGACGGCATCCGAAGACTGGGGATGTGCGAGACGATGTGTCATAGATTCTGCCGTCCCTCTCTTTGTTGATGGATTTGGTTTGAAACCAAAGTCTTGTTAGCTTTGTAGCCTGGAGGGCCGCAACAGTTGCGTTGTTCTTATGGCTCTGCTTTGAGAGCTGCGGCTGCAACGGAGTTAGTGTTCATAGACGAGGTGATTTCCGCAACATCGTGTCTTGAAGCTGTTTTAGCTTTGTCTCCTTTCTTCTTGCTTCGGGTCATGACCGGGGTAATCCTCGGTGTCTCCTTTGATGAGGCTTTGGTTTTTCCTGCCTCTAGTATCTTTTCCATTTTAGTCTTTTTCTGCATAGGGGAATAAATAAAGAGAACCAAAGATATCCACGAGGATCGGGTTAGTTCCATTCGTATCCGCAAAATTATTGGAATAGAAGGAAATGATCTGCCCAAGGGCCTTAATAAAAGAGAAACATAAAGACTCCATCGGTCTAGTTTTCGCAATACAAATCCTATAATAAACAATCATGGACCTTGTTTTCAGAATGCTTTTGAAAAGGAAAACTCTTGAAAAGGCAGATCCGTCGCGAGAACTCATGAATCTGGATTATTAAGTCTTAGTTTTAAAAGAAAAACGCCTCACGTGCAAATCTGTGATAGATAGCCGTGGATGTGTCTGCTTTGAAATGGTGTTTGTGAAAATGAAGACCATGAACCCAGAATAAAAAAGGTTTTGAAAGAACGCTGAACCCAGAATAAAAAAGGTTTTGAAAGCACGCTGAACCCAGAATAAAAAAGGTTTTGAAAGCACGCTGAACCCATAATAGGGCACAACCATAATGCGCGTTTAAGGTGAAATCACAGGATAAGATAAATCTTTTACCGGGAAAAAGTCCCTGTTTCTAGCGCCATATTATGAACACATAAATCACGAAGCCATCCACGATTGTTCACAAACAAAATTCGCATACAGTCTAATTCTAGAATTGTACATTGTATGTGTAAAGGGAATGATTATATCGATTCATCGACTCGAAGCCTTCGAGTTTGTCATTGTCTAGTCGAATATTATCATAAATAATGTTCGTATAAAGGATTAAACAGAGAATCAAGTATAAATGTAAAGCACATGAAGTTCAACGCTGAATGTAAGGTGCTGAAATGTAAATAAGACAAAGATTTACGTGGTTCGGCACTAAGGCCTACATCCACGGGGCTGGTGTTTCACTATGTATTGAATGATTACAAAGATAGTCGAATGACTTTAGAGTATACATAGGTCTGCGGAAGTAGGGGGATTACTTACTCTTCCTATTTCTGTCTCCTATATTCTCCTATAATTGCTCTGGATTGGTCGACCCCTTCTCTCTTAGTGGAGAGGGGTATTTATAGGGTTGGAACGTGGGTCCTACTTCTGAGGTTCCGTTGTAATCTTATCTTCTTGTGCTTTGTGCCCATTACGCAGAGGTCTTCGGCATATGCTGCGGCCTGAGATTGAATACGAAGGGTTATCCTCGCCTCTTCCAAGAGCTGATTGTCACGTGTATATCTCTTTGGTATTTAATGCGGGTAGATGGGTGTTTGCTCGTGTCAGGCAAGTGTCTCTTTGTCTGGTCACATATGTGTCAGTCAAACTTCCTCTCAGCCGTTGATCTGGGATCTTCCTCGGGATTAGGTGTATTAACACCCAAGGGGTATTATCTGGTGCTCTTCTGAGCCATCATACCTCTGTGATCCTCTGTCCCTGACCGTCGGATCTGCTGACCGGTGGCATCTTCTGATGAGATGCTTGCTACCATGTTTTGATATCTTGTTTTGCATGCCTTCCACGTGTCTCTTTCTGTACACGTGGTGGATGATGAAAGGTGTACATACATGATCAACAAAAATAATTGTAATTTGAGAAGTAGTTCTCACAAGTGAAGATTAAATCTTTCCTAACGGACGATGTAAAAAGTGCGTACATATTTCTAGTAAAGGGATATATATAAGTATACTGGGTCCAGGGAGGTTAAGAGAAGGAAGAAAACAACTAATTAGAGGGTTACTTCATATTTTTTTAATCATACAGTACAAGGCAAAGCAGTTACGGGAGAAACAATGGTGGTTCGTACCTTGATCAATGCGAGCCCTTGAAAAGGTGATGATGTTGTACAAAAGAAACAAAATCAAAGGATAATCAGCTAACTTCTCTTGTTAAAAAGGGAGCATAACATAGGAAAAGGAAAAGGACAAGGATGTATCTCTAATGTTTAGTTTTGAGTTATTAGGTGCAATGGAGTCCTTGGGAGCAAAAGAAGGAGAAAGCGTTCATTTAGAGCGAAAAGGACAATTTAGCTATTTCAATGGGGAGTTATATTCGGAGCCGGTCAAGGATATGAGCCATTCTACATCACCAATACAAGTTTAGAAACTAGGGCACTCTGGTTGGTGGCCCTTATCCATTTTGGGCGCCTAAGTCCAGCTGCCACTCTTACAAGACCCTAAAATTGAGAGTAGTCATATCTCAATCTTTTCTTCTATCTGAAACCGAGAGAAGCCATGGCGGCTGCATCTGAACTCGAATCCAAGAGGAAAGAGGGAAGAATTGATGCTCAAACTCAAGGGAAATTGCGGTTGCTGTTGGGGGAGCTCAATTCAGATGGGTTTTGCTGAGTTAATTGGATTCTAGGGTAATTAGATGCATGTTAGGACATGGTAGAATTCAGGGGCTCGATCTGGGTTATATTTGATGTTCTTAACTATTCAGATGAAGACGACGGTGCTGTTGTGTGACAGAGGAAGATTGAGAAGAAGAAATAGATGTAGTTGCTGCTCATGGAAGATTAAGATGGATTTGAGAGTTTGTTGTTGAAATGAGTAAGAAACAAAAGGGGGAACTGAAGAGAATCAAATTGAGAACTAGGGTTTCTATGTGTCATGCTGTGAATTGATCTCAGAAGATGGGTTGTGTTTGATTTTGAGTTCGATTGTGAACTGCATCCATCAATGGAGGTTTAGGGTTTGATGTTGAACTGATTTGTGAAGCTGAAGAATGGATTTAGGGTTTGAATCGAATTTGAATCAGAAGATGGGTTTGATAATGTAGGTATAGAAAATGGTTGTTGCGAAAGATTTGAGAAGAACAGGTCGAATCCTGGTGATGAATGAATCTGAGAATGAACAGTGGCTTGAGAAGAAAGTGGGTCTTGAGCAGAGAAGAAGTTTGTTTGCTGTGGATTGTAGTTAAGTGATGGATGAATGGAGGTGAACTGAGTTACAATAATGGGCAGTCTGAGTCTTGAAGCTACAACAAAAGACATATTGCTGGAGTTGCAGGGCTGAGCTGCTGATGCTTAGTGTGATGCTATTGAGTTGAGCTTAGAAGAGGGATGCTATGATGAAGGATAATGAGAACTCAGAGAAGACAAGGAGAAGAAATTGAATGAAGTGATAGTTGGAGTTGCAAATGCAGATATGACTGGTCTTGAAGCTATTGCAGTTGTGCTTGAAGCAGGAATTGAGAGAGGGTGCTTCAGCTGGTGAACTGAAATATGCTGTTGCAGATGGAGATTGGCTCAAGGGTGTTGCTGAATATTCTTGCATGTAATGAATTGCAGGTGGAAAAGGTGAACTGAAGTATTGCAGCTGGTTATGAAGCTATTACAGGGACCTATGGACTTGAACTGAAGAAGCAGAGGTTAGGTGGTTGAACCTGACTTGCAGGTAGTGACATGAAGAATGAAATTCAAATGGTGAAGCTCAAATGTATGAATGAGCTGATTTTACAAAGCACAAGGTTATGTTGTTGCTGCAATGCAGTGGTGGAGCTGTTATTATATCTGCAGGTAAAGGAAATGGGTTGTGATGCTGATTTCGTTGCAATAGCAGTGACTGAGCAGGTGGGAGTTGTGCTGGCTTGCTGGTGGAATTTTTGAATGTAGATAATAGTAGAAGCCATGGAAATGAAATTGTTGCTTGTTGTTGTTGAGGACTGAGATGTGGCAGTGAAGCCATGGCATTGCAGGTGGTCTGGAAGTGAGATGCAGGTGGTGAGATTGCAGGGGAGAGAATGAATTTGCAATGGCAGTTGCTACAGACAGTGTTGTTGCAGCTGGAAGTAGTGGCTAAGTTGCAGTTGGTACTGCAGTTATGAGGTGTGCAGCTTGGATGATGCTGTGCCATCATGGCTGTGACTGAGGTGGTGAAGCACAATCATTGTCCAACAGCAAGCTCAAGCCAGTGCAATGACTCAGGCCAAAGCTTTCTCAGTTGATTCAGCTCAGTCAGGCTACTCAGACCCTGACTCAGGTCTGACTCACTGAGTTTGACCGTTAGTCAGCTGTTAACTTTAACGATTGACCGTTATGTTTGACCGGTGACCGGTTTGACTTTTCCGTTCACCTGAGATGTTTTCCGGCGAGTTTCCGGCCAATTTTTGGGCATATTTTCTACATGGGTATTTTCACACATGGGCTTGGTGGACTTCTTGGTGATAGGCTTTTGAAGACTTGACCTAAGAAGAGCTACAAAAAGGAAAGTTTTCTACTTCCTTTGTATCACGTATTTTTCTACTTGAAATTTGGGAGAGCGGGATTCTATTAGAATTTGCTTTCGTTTATTTTTCATCTTTTTCATTTATTTTTGATTATGATTATGATGAACTCAAAATCTATGAGTAGCTAAACACAATTATTGGTTATGGGATAAAAGATGATTTCTCAAGCATGATATTTGAATCAATGGATTAGTTTTGTCTCAACTTTATTGTTTATGATTCGTGGTTTATATTGTTTTATGATTTGATTGCTAGTTTGGTTGAGTCCGGAATTAATTAAATTAGTCTTCATCTTTATTTCTAGGTTAGGGTTATTATACGAAAAAAGTGATAGTTCCTGATTATAAGTAGCATAAATGTGAGTAGTGCTTGTAGTGATATATCCTACTAGTCACATATGAATCATAACCTTTGTTAAAACGAATTAGTGCTTTAAGACGTTTGTTTGCATTGATCAGTCTTATTTCATAAAACTTATTGTTCTTAGAGAGTTAAACTTAATTGTGCTTTTACACTTTAGGTTGCTTTCTAGGTAGATTTCACAATAGCATCTTTTAATGTTGTTTGTGATAAAATCGGGAAATAAACGGGATACTCTTGCGATCAAGATATCTTAGGACTTCTAATAAATGAGAGATTAAAATATCAATTCTAGTCATTGATGAAAATATATGTTTGTGAATGATATTATCCCGTGACCAATATCTCCTCCTTATTGATTATTCAAATTATTTTATTGCTTTCAATTACTTTTATTGCTTTGCTAAAACAAAATCCCCCCTTGGTTACTAAGAAACTGAAATTTTATAACAACAAAAGCCTCTCTGTGGGAACGATCCTTTCTTACCACGTACTTCATTTATATTTAGTAGAGTGAGAAAGTAATACTATTTTTTACGCATACGACTGCGTTCAAATTTTGGCGCCGTTGCCGGGGAGGCATACGGCTTGTTATTAAGTTTTTAGTTTTTTATCATCATTTCTGCTTTTATCTTTGCTTTTTGTTTTCTTGTCTTGTTTCTCATTTGTTTGCGAGAATTGTTTTCAGGTACCTAATCCTTGGCTTCTAAAGATTGGAACTATCCAAGGTGCGGGATAGCTACTCGAAGAGGCACAATACTCCAACCAAGTCAAGACACGACGGAAGAACAAGAGTTAGAAGTGGAAGAAGAGTTACAACTAGAAGAAGAACAAGAGGTTTCATTCGTAGAATAAGCACTAGTTGAAGAAGAAGAAGCAATGGGTGATGAAAATTGTATACTCAAGGACTTGGCTTCTTATAGGCTTGATGCACAACGGTGGTGTATTCAAACAAACTCAACCTTCGAGATCAAACCGGGGTTGATTAGAGAGTTACCGAAGTTTCATGACATGGCGAATGAGGATCCAAACAAGCATCTCATGGATTTTCATACCATAGTCATGGCCATGCTACCACCGGAGACTAATGACGATGGTGCAATGTTGAAAGCTTTTCCATTCTCTTTGGCGGACAATGCTAAGGAATGGTTGTATTATTTACCATCCGGAAGTGTCACTATATGGAACGAGTTGAAGAAACTCTTTCTATAGAGGTATTTTCCTGCGTCAAAGGCTACTCAAATTCGCAAAGACATTTGTGGGATAAAGCAACACGTAGGAGAATCTTTGTATGATTGTTGGGAGCGATACAAGAGATTGGTGGCAAGCTGTCCACACCACCAGTTCAGTGACGCTATGATAATCCAATATTTTTATGAAGGCCTCCAAACAAGTGATAGATATCTTCTTGATGCAGCGGGTGGTGGAGCTCTAGTGAACAATACGGTGGCCCAAGCTACCGAGTTGATTGAAAGCATGGCTGCAAACTCGCAACAATTCTACACAAAAGGTGAACCAATGGTTAGGCGAGTGCATGAAGTTACGGATTCATCATCACACCGTGATCAAAGGATGGATAACATGGAGCAAATGATGCAAAAGATGGCTGCAGTTATTTTACCTTCATATGGTGAAGATTTGGAGCAATCTAGTGCGGTCTTTCCAAATCAGCAAAGACGGTATGATCCCTATTCCAACACTTACAATCCGGGATGGAGAGATCATCCAAATTTCAGCTATGCCAACAAGCAAGGTGCAGTCCAACAACCTACTTTCAACCGTCCGAGTGGATTTCCACCTCAACAAAAACAATTTCAGCAACCACAACCACAACAATCAACGCAAAATCAAGGTTCCGATATCGGCGCAAAGCTTCAAACAATGATGCAAGGCATTTCTACCATGTTTAAAGAAAGTCAGCAGGAAACTAAGAGTGCTATCAAGGAGTTGCAGACACAAATGGGCTCCATGGATATTGAATTAAACAAATTGAAGGCACAAAGTAGTGGGAAACTCCCTTCTCAATCTCTTAACCCAAGAGAGAATGTTAGTGTTATTACATTGAGAAGCGGTACACAACTTGTGCGAACTGAAATTGTTGATGTGGGTGATACGGAGACCCAAAAGGAACCTGTTTTGGAGGAAAAGAATGATGATTTTCCCCAAACTTCTGAGGTACCTATTTCTAGCTCTAAAACTCATGTTTCTACTTATGTTCCTCTTTTACCTTTCCCTTGCAGGTTTGCTAACTCTAAGAAGGCAGAACTAGAAAAGGAGATTTTAGACATCTTTAAGAAGCTTCATGTAAACATTCCACTCATTTATGTTATCAAGCAAGTTCCCAAGTATGCGAAGGTTTTGAAGGACTTGTGTACCAAAAAGAAAAATCTAACCGGTAATGAGGTTATGAGTGTGGGGAAAAACGCTTCGGCGGCCTTGCAAAAGAAACTCCCACCCAAATGCAAGGATCCAGGTAGTTTCACTATACCCGTAGAGATTGGTAATAACAGAATTGGAAAGGTTATGCTTGACTTAGGAGCATCCGTAAATATCATGTCGGCATCTATTTATGAGTCTTTAAAGTTGGGTCCATTAAAACCAACTAATATTGTGCTTGAACTTGCGGATCGTACTAATGTCTACCCTAGGGGTATTATTGAGGATGTCCTTGTGCAGGTGAACCAACTAGTTTTTCCAGCTGATTTTTGTTTTCTAGAAATGGATGATGGCTCAGATGCATCCACACCCCTGCTTCTTGGGAGGCCTTTCATGAAGACGGCTAAAACCGTCATTGATGTGGACGAGGGAACACTCACTATGAAATTTGATGATGAGAAAATTCGCTTCAACATGTTTGAAGTCATGCGGTATCCAAGTGATGTTCATTCGGGCGTCCATAACGTATGGGACCCTAGCTAAGGCTTAGCAAGCAAGGAGATAATCGGGATGACGACTTTAAACCAAGCTCTAAATGGGAGCCAACCCATAGGATGAGTATTTCTTGTCTTTTTTTTTCTTTCTTTTCTTGTCTTGTTTTGTTTTTATTTTATTTTTGTGATTTCTTGTCACATGTCATGTTAGAATTTCCCACCTTGACTCTTTGGATGACTCAATTTATATTGAGGACAATGTAAAGTTTAAGTGTGGGGGAGTGGTTAAGCATTTGCATTGTAAATTTTTCGTGATTTTTCAACTTTTTGTAAATTAGTGAATAAAAAAAAAACTCCAACTAATGGTTAGTTTAGAGTCACATAGTATACATGTCGCTAAGATTACAGCGAGATTCTCATAAGAGTGACTGAACTTAGAGATGACAGAAAACATGATCGGGTTTCTTACTTGTATGAGAGTTAAAGTTGGATTTAACCATCCCAGTGGCAAATGAAGTGCAGACTGAATTCGGTATTAGATTTATGATCCCCTATAGTGGAGACTACCCATGTTACATCATGAGAGGCACTGACCTTCATTTTTAATATGTGCTTTTAGAGTGTGTGTCACCGTACGTAAACTCCGGGTAGAATGGTGAGCTACCCAACCTCCCACCAATAGAAGCACTATTTTGATTTCTTGAGTGCTATTTTATCAATCATGAATGGTGACATCGAATTGTTAACTTATATACCACTTGTAATCTTGTTCGCAGTTAGCACCATCCACTTTATCTCTCTCTACACCAACGGGTCCATAGAAACACCATCATCATCAACAAGAGGAGCATCACAAGTTCGAAGGAAAGTTGAAGACGTTCTAGGTTTACAAGCAACAATACAGAAATGAGCAGATTTCAGATTTAAGTATAGCAACAAGACAAGGAGCAGAATTTTTACAAGTTGAAGACTATTGTACAAGAGCGAATATTATCAAGATGAGAATTCAAGAAGTTTATGATATCGAGACATACAAGTTGTGAAGAATCGAGCGGTAAAGTACTTACACCGTGGCCTTTGTATTTTTTTTATTTTTTATTTTTTTATTGCTTTCAATTACTTTTATTGCTTTGCTAAAACAAAATCCCCCCTTGGTTATTAAGAAACTGAAATTTTATAACAACAAAAGCCTCTCTGTGGGAACGATCCTTTCTTACCACGTACTTCATTTATATTTAGTAGAGTGAGAAAGTAATATTATTTTTTACGCATACGACTGCGATCAGTCTCACACAGAAAAGTCTATTAAATAGATAAATCTGTCTCCCACAGATATACCTATGAGTTTTGTTCTGTCTTTTGATAAATCAAGGTGAACATGAACCAATTGATATACCGGACTTATATTCCCAAAGAACAGCCTATAAATATCAATCACCTCACAATAATCTTAAACATATGGTAGCGAAACAAGATATTGTGGAATCACAAACGATGAGACGAAGATGTTTATTGACTACTTTTTATCTTGCCTATCGGAGATTAAATCTCGAGCAAATCTTAGAGAAGATAGTACTCAATCACGATAGAAAACAGCAAGATCAAAACATGCAACTACATAGAAAATAGTTTGGTCTGGCTTGACAATCCCAATGAAGTCTTCAAGTCGTTAACCTACAGTGTTTTAGAAAAACCTAAGGTTAAAGGATAATCGACTCTGCTCGCAACTAGTATCACACATGAGGTGTGGGGATTAGGTTTCCCAGTTGCTAGAGTTCTCCCTTATATAGTCTTCAAATCAGGGTTTGCAATCAATGTTACCTTGGTAAAAAAGCATTCAATATTCGTCGTTAGATGAAAATCTGATTAGACTCAAGCTAATATCTTTCAACCGTTAGATCGAACTTAGCTTGTTACACACAAATGAAAAGTTCCTTCATTTGGATATGAGTAACCGTACCTAAACGTGTGCACCTTTGTTAGCTCAACAATAGTTAACCGAAGTTAGCCATATGAACACTTTCATATCAACCTTATTCATCTTAACCATAACTAGTTCAAATAACTCAAATGAAACTAGTTCTAGAGTTTTTCAATTGTTTATATTCTCATAGAAGTATACAAGACACAATTGAAGCAAAATCGATTTTGATTCACTCGAATCAATTCATGAACATTATAGTCACGGTTTTCAAAAGATTGCATTCCTTAATATATAAATGTATTAGTTCATGAACAAACCGATTTTAGAACATAACCCACTCAAGTATGCAAGCGGGTACGCATACCTAAGTAGCCGGACTTGGACTGTGTTCGCCAGTATGCAAACGGGTACGCATATTGTTGTACACTTCCAAACTTCAGTTAAGTCCAGTACGCGTACAGGTTCGCATATTATAGTACCCGGACTTCAACTGACTTCGCAGTTTGCATATAGGTACGCATACTCTAGCTCCCGGACTTCACCTGACCTCGCCAGTGCGCGTACGGGTATGCATACTACATTCCGGTCTTGGACCAACACATATGCAAGTACGCATACTGTGCTTAAATCCAATTATGGTTAAGTGTTCTAAACTCCCATTTCAATCATTGAAACATTCATTGAAGACGACAATAGTTGTCTCATACAAACTATCAGCTTCAAAGCAATTTCCAAGTGATCGAATGATCAATACGAAATATTTCGAGTCTACATCAAATGACTGTCTCACACAAATCATGTTACCATGTGATTTTCACATGATCTTCTTTTGACTTTCGTCAAGAATATAAGATGAACTTGGTTAAAGCGAAAGCTTACCAACACATATTTCGAGAAATATTTAAGCGAGTTAAACTTAGCTCGAAATATCAAATGTGTATAATCGAAGTCTATATAGCTATACAATTTTTGTCTCAAATAGGAGATATAGTAGATAGGCTTTTGAGTGATAGATGAGTTCAAGTCTCCACATACATTTTGTTGATGAAGTTCCACAAGCTCCCCTTAGTAGTTCTTCGTCTTCAATCGATGAACGCCGTGAAGTCTAATGCTCAACTACACTTTCTATCATAATCCGACACTTCGCTATACGTAGACTAGAAATCAAAACTTATAGTTTTGTCAACTAAACTTGACAACAAGATTGATATATCAAAGCTTGCGAGTTCGACCGGGTAGTGCTCTAACACAAACCGTGGCTATAATGTTCATGAATTGATTCAAGCGAATAAAAATCGATTTTGATTCAGTTGTGTCTTGAATACCTCTATGAGAATATAAAAAATTGAACAACTCTAGAACTAGTTTCATTGGAGTTATTTGAACTGGTTGTTATTGAGATGAACAAGGTTGATACGAAAGTGTTCATATGGATAACTTCGGTTAACTATTGTTGAGCCAACAAGGTGTACACGTTTAGGTACGGTTACCCATATCAAAATGAAGTCACATTTCATTTGTGTATAACAAGCTAAGTTCGATCTAACGGTTGAAAGATATTAGTTTGAATCTTACCAAGGTAGCATTGATTGCGAACCCTGATTTGAAGATTATATAAGGGAGAACTCTAGCAACTGGGAAACCTAATCCCCACACCTCATGTGTGATACTAGTTGCAACTAGAATCGATTCTCCTTTAACCTAGGTTTTTCTAAAACCATTATAGGTTAACGAATTAAAGACTTCATTGGGATTTTGAAGCCAGACCCAACTATTTTCTCTGTAGTTGCATATTCTAATCTTACTTTGTTCTATCGTATTGAGTACTTTCTTCTCTAAGATTTGCTCGAGATTTAATCTCTGATAGGTAAGATAAAAAGTAGTCACAAACATCTTCGTCTCATCGTTTGTGATTCCACAATATCATGTTTCGCTACCATACGATTAAGATTATTGTGAGGTGATTGATATTACTAGGCTGTTCTTAGGGAATATAAGTTAGGTGTATCAATGGGTTCCAGTTCACCTTGATTTATCAAAAGACATAACAAAAACTCGTAGGTATTTCCGTGGGAGACAGATTTATCTATTAAAATAGACTTTTCTGTGGGAGACAGATTTGTTTATCAAGTCTTCGACTTTGGGTCGTAGCAACTCGTAGTTGTGGGTGAGATCAACTAAGGGAATCAAGCGCGTAGAGTCCTGCTGGGATTCAGAGGCGTAAGGAACGCGACTGTACCTTAATCAGTGTGAGATTGGTTAGGGTTCAACTACATTCCAGTCCGAAGTTAACTTGTAGCAGGCTAGAGTCTGTAGCGGCTTAATACAATGTGGTGTTTAAATATGGACTAGGTCCCGAGGTTTTTATGCATTTGCGGTTTCCTCGTTAACAAAATTTCTGGTGTTTGTGTTGTTTCTTTTCCGCATTATATTTTTATATAATTGAAATCTCACAGGTTGTGCTTAGTTCAATCAATTAGATAATCCAACCTTTGGTTGTTGATATAAATTGATTTGCACTTGAACATTGGTCTTTGGTACCGTTCAAGTTGTTTCTCATAATAATCAGGCTCGCGGATTTCTATCTGTTTGATTTGATGCTTACATTGAGAAACAAAGATATAACTCTTGGATGTATTTTCCTTGATTTCTCTTGGAAGTATATTGGAGTTAGTCCATATAGATTGCCGAAACAAAATATTGGGTGTGGTTGTTAGACCCCCGCTTTTTCAATTGGTATCAGAGCAGGCAAACACGTTTAAGACCTCATAAGTCTGTGTTTGTAACAATCTGACTCTATGGACATAAATGTTATCTCTATAAACGTACCACCAGTCTTCGATGGCTCGAATTATCTATGGTGAAAAATTGTTATGCGTGCCTTTCTTCAAGCACGTGATTTTCAATCATGGGTTCGTGTAGTTAATGGCTATGATCATCCGGTTTTTGCAAAAGGCTATGTAACTGTTCCGAAGGATATTAGTGCTTATGATCCTGTCGAGATTCTTGCTACAAAGCAAAATTTTGATGGATTAAATGCTATCATCCATGCCATTACCCCAGACCTTCAGCACCATGTGACTACGTGCACTAAGTCTAAAGAAGCCTGAGATATCTTAAAAACTGTATTAGAAGGAAATTCCGCTGAGAAAGAAGATAGGCTTCAAAACCTAAATTCTGATTGGAAAACCTTCGTATGGCTGATGAAGATTCATCTGATGAGTTTAATCACAGAGTGTCTGAAATTGTTAATGCATCTTTTGCGTTGGGAAAGACTATTCCTGAAAAGGACATTGTGATGAAAATTCTGAGATCGTTGCCAGCCAAATACGATTCTAAGAAGCATGTCATCGTTGAAGGAAATAACCTTAATATTTTATCCTCAAATACTCTTGTTGGGAAGTTAAAGATCTTTGATCATGAACATACATCCAAATCTGGGAAGGATATTGCTTTAAAAAGCACAAAAGAACACTAAATTGCTTGACAAAAGTAAAAATGTTGGCAACTATGTTGTTGATCCTATTGAGACGGATTCATCAGATGAAGATCTTGACAACTTAGTTTCACTGATCACAAGACAGTTTAGGGATCTTCTTTTGAAGAGAAGCAAACGGTTCATCAGAGATAAACCCAGGTCATCAGTAAGACCCCATGATCGTGCTCCTCCTAAAAACAGGGACACCATCGATACTAATGATGAGGATATGCCACAGTGCTTCAAGTGTAAAGGTTTTGGTCATTTTTCTAATGAGTGTACAAATCATAGAAAGTACACTGGGAACAAAGGTCTTGGTGCTACTCTTGATGAGATGTATGATCACTATGATTCAGATAAAGATAAAAAGTCAAGTGTTGCACTCCTTGGTGAAAATATTGATTTTGATAATTGTAGCAATACGTACATCAATCTTGATATTCTTCCTGGAGAAACTTCTTCAACCACTATGGAGGATAAAATGGATTTTTCCATGCCTACTGAAGATCCTGTTTCACATGTTTCAGATACCTCAATTTTTTTAGTAGCATGCTCAGTTACGGTGTCTGAACCATACTACACATTGGCATGTTCTTATTGTGCTTTTATGGGTCATGAACTCTCAAAGTGGTACAAGTACAAACATAAAATAAGATATGTCAATAAACTTCAACAGAGAGCAAATCGATTAGCAAACAAGCTCAAACTTGTTCAGAAGTCTAATTCACCTGAGGTAAGTAAAAACCTCAATTCCTCCCCGAAAAAGTTAATTTCTAAAGAATTAATTAGACCTATTCGGAAAAGAACAAGGTATAAACATTCTGTGAAAAAGGGTATTAAGAATTCCGTACGACAAGTTTATGGTGGACAGATTATTGTTCACCCCAACACAGCTTAATTGTGAAATGCGTCTTGTCTCATGTGCCTGACTTCATAGAGACAAGAGTTTGCGCAGTTCAGGCTTTGGGAAAAGAAATGTCTTCTTGGTTGTTGTTTTCTGGAATTCTGTTGATCTTTTCATATCATAAATTGGTATTGAAAAGAATGTCCCTTTTCATTAAAAAAGGGTTAAAATCGACAATTCTACCTTCTTTAGGGTTATGAATTGGTCGTACGTGAATCCTACTCTGTTTATAGGTTCCGTAACCCAACATTCTTTTTTCATTCTCTGAAAAACTCTTTTTATCACAGTATTGCTTGTTGAGCTTTATTTGTGTATTACTTTCACAAAGGGGGAGATTGTTAGAGCACTGCTCGGTCGAACTCGCAAGCGTTTCTATCTCAAGTTTGTTTGTCAAGTTTAGTTGATCAAAACTTTATTCTTGGTTTCTAATATACATATAGCTATGTCTCGGATTAGGAAAAAATGTGTAGTCGAGCTTTAGACTTCATGACGTTCATCGATTGAAGGAGAAGTTCTACAGAGGAATGCTTGGAGGAACTTCATCAACAAAAGGTATGTGGATACTGAAACTTATCTATCACTCAGAAGTCTATTTTATTCTATCTCTTAATGAGACTAAGTCGTATAGTTGTATAAACTTTTACATTATACACATTTGATATTTCGAGCTGAGTTTAACTCGCTTATCTATTTCTCGAAATATGAGTTGAAATCTTTTTGCTTTAACTGTGTTCATCATTATTCTTGACGAGTTTAGTTGGAGACAATTTATTTGTTGGAAACTAAATATCAAGTCAAAAGATGATCATGTGGAAATTGCCTTGAAACATCTTACATGATTTTTTTGAGACAATCATTTGATGTTGACTTGGAAAGTTTCGTATTGATCGTTCGATCACTTGAAAATTACTTGAAGATAATAGTTTGTGTGAGATAACTATTGTCTTCTTCTAAGGATGTTTCAATGATTGAAATGGGAGTTTAGAACAATTAACCATGTCTAAATACAACACGGTATGCATGCCTAGTATGCGAACTGTTTTGTAGTGATTCAGGTCCGGGAACCTTATTTGCGTACCTAGTATGCGAACGGTTGTTAAGTTACGAGAACCTTGTTTACGTTCCTAGTATGCGAACGATTCTACCTGAGTTGGGTCCGGGATGGCTGGTCGCGTACCTGGTATGCGAACGGCTAGACAGACCAAGGTCCGGAGCTATTGTTTGCGTACCTGGTTAGAGAACACAATGGTTAAGTTATAAAATCGGTTAAGCATGTTTCTCATACTCATGAACTAAAACATTTATGAATTAAGGAATGCAATCTTTGCAAATCGTGACTTAATGTTCATGAATTGATCCTTGTATAAGTACTTTGTACAATTACGAATCAATCCGATTTTGATTCAATTGGTTCATTTATATTTCTATGAGATAGTGAACAATTGAACAACTCTATGTGAAACACAACTAGATTCATTTGATTATCTTTCATGATTGATTGATCATCATATTTGATCTATAAGTGTTAGATGAATATGGTTAAGAAAAAAGTGTTCATATGGCTAACTTCGGTTAACTGTTATTGAGCCAACTCAATATACGCGTTTAGGTGCGGTAATATCTAAATGAAGGTATATTTCATTTGTGTGTAACAAGCTAAGACCATCTAATGGTGGAGATTAATTTCTTTATTTTTAAGCAGACTTAGCTTGAATCTTAAATCTGGATTTCATCTAACGGTGAATATTGAATGTTTTGTTACTAAGCTATCTTAGCTTTTATTATAAAAAAAACCCTGATTTGAAAGACTATATAAGGGAAAATTCTAGCAACTGGAAAACCTAATCCCGGCACTTTCCTGTGTCTTAGTTGCATACTAGAGTCGATTCTCCTTTAACCTAGGTTTTTCCAAAATCATATTAGGTTAACGACTTTAAGACTTCATTTGGATTCGTAAAGCCAGATCCAACTATTTTCTCTGTAGTGTGTATTCTGATCTTACTTGTTCTATTGTATTGAGTACTATCTTCTCTAAGATTTTCTCGAGATTTGTCTCCGATAGGTAAGATATAAAAAGTAATCACAAATTTCTTCGTCTCGGACTTTGTGTTTCCACGGTACTTCTTCTACTACCATATAGTTAAGTTATTATGAGGTGATTGATATTTCCAGGATGCTATTCGGGAGTATAAGACCGGATTATCAATTGGTTCTTGTTCACCTTGATTTATCATAATACGGAACAAAACTTCATAGGTACCGTTGTGGGAGACAGATTTATCTATCAGAATAGACTTATCTGTGGGAGACATATTTGTTTATAAGTCTTCGACTTTGGGTCGTAGCAACTCTTAGTTGTGGGTCAGATCAGCTAAGGGAATTAAGTGCGCAGAATCCGGCGTGGTTCTAGAGGCGTAAGGAACGCGACTGTACCTTAATCGGTGTGAGACTTGGTTAGGGATCACTTACATTCCAGTGCAAAGTTAACTTGTAGTAGGCTAGTGTCTGTAGCGGCTTAATACAATGTGGTGTTCAAATATGGACAAGGTCCCGGGGTTTTTCTGCATTTGCGGACTCGTTAACAAAATTTCTGGTGTCAGTGTTATTTCTTTTTTCGCATTATATTTTTATATAATTGAAATATCACAGTTTGTGCGTAGTTCAATCAGTTTATAAATCCGATCTTGTTTGTTGGATATAACTTGATTGACACTTGGGTATTGGTTTTTGGTACCATCCAAGTTATTTCTCATATCAATCAGGCTCATAAATTTCTATCTGTTTGATTTGCTGATTGAATTGAGAAATAGAGATAAAGTTCTTTGATATATCTCTTGATAGAGCTCGCTATTAAGTTTGTGCTCTCAGAAATATATTGGAGTTTAGTCCATACATATTGCCGAACGAATTATTGAGTGTGGTTGTTGTACCCCCGCTTTTTCAGAGTATATTGCAGGGGAAGCAATGATTCAGGAAGAGCCGAAAGATGGTGAAAGAAATGATGCAAGACAATCTAAAAGAATGAGAAATTATATTCTTAATAGTGAACCATCTATGAACCCTCATCATAACATTCATGTTCAACCTCGTAATGTCCCTGATACAACTAATATTATTAATATGCACAATCATGGTAACTCAATGATGGAAACAAATGATTCAAGGCTAACCCTGTTGAAACCACAAATGCAAGTCATGGAGGAACCATGCAGATATATCCTAAAACTTATCTACACTCTCTTAATTATTACTTTTCTTATTCAACAAGTTTTAGATATAACATATATTATAGTTGTTATTTAATTTTAAGTATAAAGATTCCTGCATGGAACGTTCATGGTATAGCTAAAAAATTCACTAGAGATCAATTATTAGTTTTAATTAAAACTCAATCGCCGGATATCCTGTTCTTTTTTGAAACAAAAATTGATCAAGATAAAATGATTCAGCTAGCCAAATCCCTGAACTATTGTAACCGTGTTTGCATTGCTAGAGTAGGTCTCGCTGGAGGACTCCTGTTAATGTGGAAAGATGGAATTAAATGTGATATTCATGAGACATCTCATAATATAATCCATGTAGTGGCCAATTTGCATATAGCTAAACCTGATATCTTGATATCTTTCATGTACGGTTCTACTCACTTTGATATGAATAAAGAGCAGTGGGAATTCATGAAAAATATTAGTGAAAATATAGTACAACCATAACTTGTAATTGGTGATCTCAATTTCCATTTGCATGATATGGATTCTTCTTCTAGCGTCTCTGTGGAAGATAAATATGTTCAAAACAAAATTCAGGAGTGTCGTCTTATGGATATTGGTTATGTGGGTAGGGACTACATTTGGTCTAGTAATAATATAGGAACTGGGGTGAAAAAGTCAAGAATTGATATGGACTTAGGTAATCATGTTTGGTGTAATACTTTTCCAAATGCTAAGTTATATCATCTTGCTCAAGCAGGCTCAGATCATTGCCCTATAATAATACACAGAACAAGAAAGTAGAAAATTACGGAGACCTTTTAAATTCTATATAATGTGGATTAAACATTAGGATTTTAAGCACCCGTTAGCAACTGCCTGTAATTCTGATATTAGTGGTTCTCCAACTCACAAGATAACTGGAAAACATCAGTTAACCAGGAAAAGGCTCTCTCACTGGAATAGAATTGAGTTTGGTGATATATATAAAAACATTACCAAACTGCAGGACCAACTCTTGACTGTCCAGAAAGAACACAACTCTAATGATCATCATCATAAACTCATTGAAATAAATAAGAACCTGGAATTTTGGTTTGGCATTAAATATGATTTCTATAAACAAAAGTCTTGTGATAAATTTGTACTTGAAGCAGATACTAATTCTAGATATTTTCACACTCTTGTTAATAGAAGAATGTTCGGGAAAACATTGTTTGTCTTTATGAAAGTGCAGATAACTTCTTTGATAATAGAGATGATATTGCTAGAATTCTCTTAACTCATCTAGCTCATTTAGATGTTCTACAAATGTTCAACTTCCTGACCATCTTTTTGACATTGTTCCTATAGTTCTTAAAGAGAGTGATACTGCTGGTTGTTTTAATAGAATTCCAACTGAGGAAGAAAATTTTCAAACTGTTAAAAGTATGTCTTCTTGGAGTTCACCAAGACCTGATGGGTTCCAAGCTGGGTTTTATCAAACTAAATGGAGCTTTGTAGGTACTGATGTTGTGAATGTTGTCCAAAACTTCTTCATAACAGGATACATGCCAAAAGATTTTAATAAAACCTATCTCATCTTGATACCTAAAACTGATTTAGCCAAGCATGTTGTAGACTTTAGACCAATTGGTTTGTGTAACACTGTTTATAAAATTATTTATAAGATTCTTGGTAATAAAATTAAGCCTCATCTTAAGCATTTATATCTCCTTTTCAAGCTGCATTTGTACCTGGTAGAATTATTCATGATAATATCATTATTGCACATGAAATGATACATATAATGAAGCTAAAGAGGGATATAGTGGAACCATGGCCTTAATATTAGATCTTTTTAAGGCTTTTAACAGAATTGAGTGGCCATTTTTAGTAAGGATGCTTAAGAAAATTGGTTTCCTGAAAGTTTTTTTAAACTGATTGAGCAATGTATTAGTACAACTAAGATATCAATTCTGCTTAATGGCTCTCCCACTGAAGAGTTTTGTCCAACTAGAGGCATCAGACAAGGAGATCCTTTATCTCCTTAACTTTTTATCATAACAATGGAATATCTCTCTAGATTGCTTACGAATGTTGATTCTAATCATGTAAAATCTGGAGTTAAGGCTGCCAGAAATGCCCCAGGTATAACTCATCTTTTATTTGCAGATGATATTCTTATTTTCACCAAAGTAGACATGCATGATATAGCGCGTATTTTGGGTGTGATTGAACAATTTGGTTTGTAATCTGGTCAAATGTTTAATTTTCAAAAATCTAGTGTCTACTTTAGTAAGAACATTAGTCTTAAGTCCAGAATAACTCTAGCTAATGCCCTTAAGATGACTGAGATGAAAGATACTGATAAGTATTTTAGGTGTTACTTTGTTAACGGGGAGGGATAAAACTAAGGCTTTTAAACCTATCTTACAGTCTTTTGGATCTATATACAAAAATTGGAAGCATAAAACCATGAATCACTTTGACAGGACAACCATGGTAAAACATGTTCTTAACACTCTCCCTTCTCATCAGATGGGTAGTTTTAGGATCTCTAAAACTACGATTTCTCATATCGAATCCTTACAGAGACAATTTTGGGGGGAAAAGAAAAAGGTCTTTATTTTATAGGCTAGAATAAGCTTATGGTTCCTAAAGCTCTATGAGGTTTAGGATTTAGAAACCTAGAATATTTTAATACTGCTCTTCTATCTATAGTTGCTTGGAGACCCTGTAATAATGGAGATTCCATTTGTTTTCAAATCCTTAAGGCCAAATACTGTAAGGATTGTAGTTTTCTGCATTTAGATAAGCTTAAGGATGAATGCTCTTGGATGTGGAGGAGTATTTACTCTGGCTTAGAAGTTATGAAACAACACGCTATTTGGGCAGTAAGATGTGGTACAAAAATTAGTATATGGCTAGACTGTTGGGTTATAGGTCTTGGTAGCCCACATGTTCATATTATTGGTTCATCTAGCTATAGTAATTTTAATCTAGTTTGTGATCTCTTCCTTCCAGGTACAAGAGATTGGGATTTAAACATCCTTAATTCTCTGTTTTCTCAAGATTATGTTGATCTTATACTTAATATGCAGATTCCAACTATTTATGAAGATTTTATCATTTGGAAACCTGACAGAAAATGATTTTTTTTTGTCAAGAGTGCTTATAATACTATCTGCTCTAATGAGGTTAATAGTATTGTTTCTGTGGATAACATTCGGAAAGAGGTTTGGTCTCATCTATGTCACTGTAAGATTCCACATAGAGTACAACTCTTTATTTGGAAATGCCTTAAAGACATAGTTCCTGTTAGAGCTAAGATAATAGTCTATAAACCTAAGATATTCATTGTGTGTTGTTTATGCAATTGTAGCATGGAAACTATGGAGCATCTTTTCTATGAGTGTACTTTTGCTAGAATTATATGGTTGTCCATGAATATTAATAATATGATTTCAATTGATTTTCTTCTGTTGTGGTTAAAAGATGAATCAAACTCTCTTCTTAGAGTTTCTGGCCCCACCAAAAAATATTTATACCAATAAAAAGATTTTGTTTATTCCCACCAACAATTTTGGGTACTTTCGACCCCACCTCTCTTTACCCGATGCATGAAAGAAAAAAAAACAATGAAAACCTAAATCTCTACACAAATGGAGAATGAATGCGGCTAGGGTTTGGTCGCAGTGAGAGTTAGGATATCTTGGTAAAGAAACCCGCTGCACAGATGTGCATGGAACCACATCTAGGTGAAGTTTCGTTCCGGTGTAGTACTAAAAATAAAATGAAGATAGAGAAAGGGTTACGCACCTTTCTTCATTTCGAGGTAATTTTATGTTTTCTGTTGATTATTGCTCCACTGTTTTTCCTTCCATTGGCGTTGTTTACAGATACCGCTGCAATAAGCGTAATCTTCATTGATCTATTTACCTGCGCACATCTTATTGATCTGGTTCATGATGTTTTTTTTGCCGAGATAAAGAGTATATTCATGGTATATTATGGGTAAATATCCCAACTTTTGTTCACCGAGGGTTCGAAGCTCGATTTGTCAATGCTTTAGTATTGAATACTTAAATTGTTAAATACTCCAGTAGAAATAAGAACTTCAATGTGCAAAATATTGTTTATTTCTTATCATTTGATCCAATAATGCGTTTTGATGTTATTGACATGTGTTATTACTTATGTATATGTGTGTACAGGTCTGCAATTAACGGGTAGATGGACAAACATGGCTTATAAGGTATGTTTCTCATTGATAGGTTCTCTATGGCCATGATTGGTGAATGCTTTGTAAATTTCCACAAAAAAACGGAATGTATAGGAGATCCTATATGGGACAATTAATTATGTTACTTCTTGAATACACAGGGTACTTATTACTACTATATTCAAATGATGAGCAACCAGATGCTACGGACGTGGAACATTCTATACGTAAATATCAATTATTATCAATGATAATAACTATACAAAAGGTCTTTTTCATTCCTACTAATTAGGAAAATTATGTTTTTTCTATTTTTTTTCGAGGATTAGGGAAAAAGAAATCCAATTTTGGCCCACCTACATATGCCTGCAAGTTCTTTGGTGCAATGATATGGCAACAAGAGAGGACTAAGAAATCCTGGATAATGGCTAACTATGAATTCAACATATGTTGTTCTTGAGGTAATGTGACCATCCCCTGCTAGATTTAATTATGTCCTCCAACGAATTTATTGAATTAAATGTTTTAGATTTTCCAATTAGTGCTTTTCTGGTGAAATTGATATTTCAGGTTTGTGTTTGTGGGGTTGGTTTTGCTTAAGTGGATTTTGTTTGTTTTTTCTTTTGTGTTTGATGTATGTAGGAGTATGTTAGTAATAAAGGTGTATCAGGTTTATAGTCGTGTTCTGGTGGGCATCTTTTTTGGCAGGTGAAGTATCATATATGTCGGACCTTTACCAAGATGAATTCTACTTTCAGAGGTTTAAACAACAAAGGTTGCGACGGATCGAAAGTCGTGTGATCTTTTTTGTTCTTATGGCAGGTTATTTGCCATTTGAAGAAGCCAACATCATTTGATCATATAAAAAGGTGACATCTGGGTACATGAATCCCAAACCATGCAGGTAAATTGTAAGTTTACATGGGACCAAAATGATGATCATTTCCCCTTATTGTTTAATTTAACTAGAAAACAAATATAGAATGTGTGATGACTTAGAAAATAAAGAAAGAGACGAGTGGAGAACTGGATCAGAATGTTACGGAAATTTTTCAGAATTAGCATCTATAACTTGAAGTTTTTAATAATTATATACAATTGCATGATATTGCACTATCTATGAACACCAGTTAACTGAATCAGTTTACTGTTTGACGTACATCTAATATATGCTACTTTTCGAAGCGATGACATGTATTAATATGAACCCTGTTTTGGAAGCGATGAGATGTATTAATTCAAACCCTAAATCAGTATTTTCGTTGTTTTGATTGGGTGATATGTTTTGACATTATTACTTGTTTGCCACTTGGGTTATGTATAGAAGCACACTCAATTCCATTGACTAATACATAATAGATGAAGAAGATCATGTCAAGATGAAGTGGTGTAATCACGGAGGATGAAGCCATGAAGAGCAGACCCATCCAAATGTCGAAAACGTGTTTTGAAGCACAAATACTAAGATGGACCTCTGGGGGGACTTCCACGGCCTCCTTGATCCTTACATATATGTGCAAGAAAATTCAGGTCAGCTCAAGCCTTATGTGGGCATGTAAAACGTGGATGGAGCTAAAAATAAAGAAAATGATTCTCCAATTGCTCATTGTAGTCCCAAACATCGTGTTGTGGCCGTTGTAATTGTATTATGTCGAATATATCTTCCATCCAGCGAAATTGATCAGAACATCTTAGAGAGAGTTGCATAACTATAAAAACATAATTTATGTCTCTAATTCGAAAGAAAACATGTTTCATATAAGAGAGATAAAACCACCATTTCAATTTGATTACTTCTAGATTTGATTATTTTAGTTAGTTTCATTATTCTTTTGATGTTAGATTTAACTATTTTAAATTTTATTTACTAATTTTAATATATATTAGCATTTTTAGGGTTTTTCTATTTTTATTACCTACTTTTTATTATTTTATACTTTTTTCTGTACAAAATATATCTAGCGCAATATTTAGTCGATATTGATAACATTGTAGGAAACTTCCAAATGATTTAATCTTGGATTATCACTTGGTTCTCTTCAGATGGTAAGAACAATTCTATTTTATGCTTGAATGATGCAAATTATGTTTGCAGACTAATGTGTACAATGTGGTACATATGGAAAGATAGGTGTTCACTAATCTTTCAGGGAACAAAACCTAATGTGCAAAGTTCTATTACTAGAATTCAAAATCTTATAAATCTCTGCTCTAAATGCAGTGTATCTTGAAAGATGACTATTGTAATACTACGGTCTAAGAAATAAAATTCTTTTTAGTATCATATTAAGATCTAAAAGACCAAGGTGATACTATTTGAGCTACAAATACACTAGCCATATTATTTGGCACACATAAAAACCATATCGGGTAAAATTGAAACAAAAACCCCCATTTTCATTTAAAATTTTTAAATTTAATTTTTATTAATTTTTATAATCCCTATCCTGCCCTGCACTGTATATATCTTTCTTCTCCCATCGTTTCATAGTTTCATTTCTTTTTTCTTCTCCCCTATCACCAGCAACTCCTCCGACCGCCGCATCACCACTAAACCACTATTTCTAGATCTTCCATGAACACCTCGGTCTCTTCCTACTCCTCCCTCACCAACACCTCTTTTTGTTTTTTCCCTATTACCATTTCAGATCGCCACCAACATCACTTCCGCCGCCATAAAACCCGCCAACACCTCAGTCTCTTCCTCCTCCTCCCCCACAATCATCACTAGAAGCATCTCATCTTTCTACTCTGATAGCACCACCAAATCCCCTACCATGACCTGATCCGTTACCAACAACTGCTTTCTCTTGATTGCTCTTATGGTGGAGATGAACCATCGATAATGATTGTGGTTCAAGTTCATCTACTTGTTTTGGGAGAAACAATGAATTATACAATGGTAATTTGAAGTTTTTAAGTATTAATTTTTTTTATCATTTTACTAGTTTTTTAATTGAATTTGATACCAGATCTCGTTTTGTTGGAAATTTTTTTGGTTTTGATTCTTGAGTATTTGATATTTTTAGGTTAGTTTACAAGTTATGGACAAAATTGTGTGGTTAGCTTAGTAACATTGGGGTTATAAAAATTCGGGGAATTTGATGTGTTTAGGTTAACTTACAAGTTATTTTTTTGTCTTTTGCGTGTGGGTTTATGTTGCAGGATAAGGTAATTATGCAACGACTACGAGAGAGTGAACACAAATTGGGGCGTTTAATGCCACTAGATGACGCCAATGATAGATTTCTTCGGGCTTCAATCAAAGGTCACATAATTAGAGAGGTAAATTATCTTAAACATTGGAATTTTGATGACATAGGTCTTTTATGCATCTAGATAATGTAACAAGAAGGGTTGGCTTTTATTTACAGTGTGACAAACTAGAAAGGAAGTAAAGGTTTATGTGTATGCTTCTTTTATTGTTGTTGTTAAAACAGTTGCCCTAATATGATTATGTTAGTGTTTCATTTTGTTGAAACTAATTTTGGTTTAATCTAATTTTTGTTAGTTTTTATCGACGAACCCAATCTTTTTGGTGAGATGATTATTTTTTTTTGCTAAAAGCAGATTTGGTTTCATCTGTTTTTATTTATTGCTTTCGAGTTTATGTCGATAAACCAATCTTGTTGGTTATACTTCAAACACTACAATATTAACTTAGGAGTTATTTATGGGTATTTTGTGAAACAGTACATATTAACTTATGAGTTGTTTATGAGTATTTATAAGTTATTTAACCAAAAAAATGGAACTGCACAAAGCTTAAGAAGTGCTAAATAATTCACCAGTTTATGAAACACTCAAGAGTACATTTATGATGAAACCAATTACGGTTTTATCTAATTTTGGTGGAACCGATTTTGGTTTCATCTAATTTTGTTTTATATTTTGTAACACTTCAACCATATGTTGATATTTTGGTTTCATCTAATTTTGTTTTAATTTTTTCATCTAAGTACTGATACCACATTATGGTGGTGAATGATTGAGTGACTGGTGTAGATGGTCAGATTGAATGAGTATTACAGTTGGTGATCGAGTCAGTAAGTGGTGATGGTGGTGAGTGGGTTATTTCATTCCTTCTTATCTTAGCTTAGTTAAGTGCATTTTCAGCATTATATTGTACTTGATAATTTGACCAATTTTATGTCTCAGTAGTTTTGAGTTTTCATTGTTGGCAGGTCAGAATTGCGGCTAGAGTTCGACATACACAACAAGTACACATATATTAGGTGGAGATGCTGAAGAGTTATTTGCATGAAACCAATGTTGTGGAGAAACTAATCAAGTTCCCGCAGTTGAAAGGCCAACTATAGTGTTTCCAAAAATCCCTTGTTATTAATCCCGATACTCCGCCACAACCAGGTCTTCCAAGTAAGAAGAAGAGAATTTTTAATACATGTTCACTTCCCAAGAAGAAGATGAGAACTTTTGGTAGCTTCCATCATGTTTTGACTACCCATAAATGAAGGACATGTCATGCTTGACAGATGTGAAGCCATTTCGATTACAATTCTTCGAATTTCAGTTTCAGTTTAGTTTAGACTACATACAATATGTATTTAATCTACTTTTCAGATTTCATTTTGATGTTTGTCTTATAGTTATTTTTCATTTATTTTCTTGTCTATTCTTTCTATAGTTAAACATGTTAATTTGTTGCAGGTGTGTTATGTTTGTTTCGTTTTTAGATTAAGTTTGGCAGAGCTTGCGGGCTTTTACAAATCTGTTGGAACCAAAATAGGTTTTATCATATTTTTTTCTGGAACCCTTTTTGGTTTCATCGTATTTTTTAGTGCTATTTTTCTTTCGCATCTTTCCCAACAAAAATAGACATCATATTCTTTAGACATAAGCTGTAAAGGACTACAAACTGAAATCAACTAAATCTTTTTTTACAGATTCTGTAATTTGCCACCATTACAAATTAGTCGATAACCATTTTACAAGTAGTTTAAACTTCAAAAAAAACTGAATTTGCCAAAAGAACGGTACTTTTTTTAGGTACGACATGCTAGTATTGTTCTCTTTTTTCAAGCAGAATCTTACAGGCCAGCTTTGATCTCACATTCTGCACCTTTTCTTATTGATCATCTTGACGGCTTTCGTGTTTTTCCTTAACTCGTCTTCTTTCAATGGAATTTCATAGAAAGGTTTCAAAAAGCGCTAAAATGGAGATGAAAAAACGCTTCTGCGCACAAATGATGCAACGAGTACCTATATGGCTTTGTTTCTCTTGTTTTCCCTGTTGTGAAACCAAAAGTAAACAATAAGCACCAACAAAATGATGAAACCAAATCAGGTTATATCAAGCAAACATCCAACAGAAAACACACCCAACAGATATATGTAACCATAAGTGGAGATGCTGAATCAAGTGTGCAGAATCCGGCGTGGTTCTAGAGGCGTAAAGAATGCGACTGTACCTTAATCGGTGTGAGACTTGGTTAGGGCTCAACTCCATTCCAGTGCAAAGTTAACTTGTAGTAGGCTAGTGTCTGTAGCGGCTTAATACAATGTGGTGTTCAAATATGGACAAGGTCCCGGGGTTTTTCTGCATTTGCGGTTTTCTCGTTAAGAAATTTTTTTGTGTCAATGTTATTTATTTTTTCGCATTATATTTTATATAATTGAAATATCATAGGTTGTGCGTAGTTCAATCAGTTTATAAATCCGACCTTGTTTGTTGGATATAACTTGATTGACACTTGGGTATTGGTCTTTGGTACCGTCCAAGTTATTTCTCATATCAATCAGGCTCATAAATTTCTATCTGTTTGATTTGCCGATTGAATTGAGAAATAGAGATAAAGCTCTTTAATATATCTCTTGATATAGCTCGCTATTAAGTTGGTGCTCTCAGAAATATATTGGAGTTTAGTCCATATATATTGCCGAACGAATTATCAGGTGTGGATGTTGTACCCCCGCTTTTTCAGAGTATACTGCAGGGGAAGTAATGATTTAGGAAGAGCCGAAAGATGGTGAAAGAAATGATGCAAGACAATCTAAAAGAATGAGAAATTATATTCTTAATAGTGAACCATCTATGAACCCTCATCATAACATTCATGTTCAACCTCGTAATGTCCCTGATACAACTAATATTATTAATATGCACAATCATGGCAACTCAATGATGGAAACAAATGATTCAAGGCTAACCCTGTTGAAACCACAAATGCAAGTCATGGAGGAACCATACAGATATATCCTAAAACTTATCTACACTCTCTTAATTATCACTTTTCTTATTCAACAAGTTTTAGATATAGCATTTATTATAGTTGTTACTTAATTTTAAGTATAAAGATTCCTGCATGGAACGTTCATGGTATAGCTAAAAAATTCACTAGAGATCAATTATTAGTTTTAATTAAAACTCAATCGCCGGATATCTTGTTCCTTTCTGAAACAAAAATTGATCAAGATAAAATGATTCAGCTAGCCAAATCCCTGAACTATTGTAACCGTGTTTGCATTGATAGAGTAGGTCTCGCTGGAGGACTCCTGTTAATGTGGAAAGATGGAATTAAATGTGATATTCATGAGACATCTCATAATATAATCCATGTAGTGGCCAATTTGCATATAGTTAAACATGATGTCTTGATATCTTGCATGTACGGTTCTACTCACTTTGATATGAATAAAGAGCAGTGGGAATTCATGAAAAATATTAGTGAAAATATAGTACAACCATAACTTGTAATTGGTGATCTCAATTTCCATTTGCATGATATGGATTCTTCTTCTAGCGTCTCTGTGGAAGATAAATATGTTCAAAACAAAATTCAGGAGTGTCGTCTTATGGATATTGGTTATGTGGGTAGGGACTACATTTGGTCTAGTAATAATATAGGAACTGGGGTGAAAAAGTCAAGAATTGATATGGCCTTAGGTAATCATGTTTGGTGTAATACTTTTCCAAATGCTAAGTTATATCATCTTGCTCAAGCAGGCTCAGATTATTGCCCTATAATGTTACACACAGAACAAGAAAGTAGAAAATTACGGAGACCTTTTAAATTCTATATAATGTGTATTAAACATTATGCTTTTAAGCACCCGTTAGCAACTGCCTGGAATTCTAATATTAGTGGTTCTCCAACTCACAAGCTAACTGGAAAACATCAGTTAACCAGGAAAAGGCTCTCTCACTGGAATAAAGTTGATTTTGGTGATATATATAAAACATTACCAAACTGCAGGACCAACTCTTGACTGTCCAGAAAGAACACAACTCTAATGATCTGCATCATAAACTCTTTGAAATAAATAAGAACCTGGAATTTTGGTTTGGCATTAAATTTGATTTCTATAAAAAAAAGTCTTGTGATAAATTTGTACTTGAAGCAAATAATAATTCTAGATATTTTCACACTCTTGCTAATAGAAGAATGTTCGGGAAAACATTGATTGTCTTTATGAAAGTGCAGATAACTGCTTTGATAATAGAGATGATATTGCTAGAATTCTCGTTACTCATCTAGCTCATTTAGATGTTCTACAAATATTCAACTTCCTGACCATCTTTTTGACATTGTTCCTATAATTCTTAATGAGAGTGATATTGCTGATAGTTTTAATAGAATTCCAACTAAGGAAGAAAATTTTCAAATTGTTAAAAGTATGTCTTCTTGGAGTTTACCAAGACCTGATGGGTTCCAAGCTGGGTTTTATTAAACTAGTTGGAGTTTTGTAGGTACTGATGTTGTGAATGTTGTTCAAAACTTCTTCATAACAGGATACATGCCAAAAGATTTTAATAAAACCTATCTATCCTTGATACCTAAAACTGATCCAGCCAAGCATGTTGTAGACTTTAGACCAATTGGTTTGTGTAACAGTGTTTATAAAATTATTTATAAGATTCTTGCTAATAAAATTAAGCCTCATCTTAAGCATATTATATCTCCTTTTCAAGCTGCATTTGTACTGGTAGAATTATTCATGATAATATCATTATTGCACATGAAATGATACATATAATGAAGCATAAAGAGGGATATAGTGGAACCATGGCCTTAATATTAGATCTTTTTAAGGCTTTTAACAGAATTGAGTGGCCATTTCTATTAAGGATGCTTAGGAAAATTGGTTTCCTGAATTTTTTGTTAATTTGTTGAGCAATGAATTAGCACAACTAAGATATCAATTTTGCTTAATGGCTCTCCCACTAAAGAGTTTTGTCCAACTAGAGGCATCCGACAAGGAGATCCTTTATCTCCTTATCTTTTTATCATGACAATGGAATATCTCTCTAGATTACTTATGAATGCTGCTTCTAATCATGTAATCTCTGGAGTTAAGGCTGCTAGAAATGCCCCAGGTATAACTCATCTTTTATTTGCAGATGATATTCTTATTTTCACCAAAGCAGACATGCATAATATAACGGGTATTTTGGGTGTGATTGAACAATTTGCTTTGTAATCTTGTCAAATGTTTAATTTTCAAAAATCTAGTGTCTACTTTAGTAAGAACATTAGTCCTAAGTCCAGAATAACTCTAGCTAATGCCCTTGAGATGACTGAGATGAAAGATAATGATAAGTATTTTAGGTGTTACTTTGTTAACGGGGAGGGATATAACTAAAGAATTTAAACCTATCTTACAGTCTTTTCGGTCTAGATACAAAAATTGGAAGCGTAAAATCATGAATCGCTTTTCCAGGACAACCATGGTAAAACATGTTCTTAACACTCTCCCTTCTCATCAGATGGGTAGTTTTAGGATCCCAAAAACTACGATTTCTCATATCGAATCCTTACAGAGACAGTTTTGGTGGGGAAAAGAAAAAGGTCTTTATTTTATAGGCTGGAATAAGATTATGGTTCCTAAAGCTCTAGGAGGTTTAGGATTTAGAAACCTAGAACATTTTAATACTGCTCTTCTATCTATAGTTGCTTGGAGACCCTGTAATAATGAAGATTCCCTTTGTTTTCAAATCCTTAAGGCCAAATACTCTAAGGATGGTAGTTTTCTGCATTTATATAAGCTTAAGGATGAATGGTCTTGGCTGTGGAGGAGTATTTACTCTGGCTTAGAAGTTATGAAACAACACGCTATTTGGGCAGTAAGATGTGGTACAAAAATTAGTATATGGCTAGACTGTTGGGTTATAGGTCTTGATAGCCCACATGTTCATATTGTTGGTTCATCTAGATATAGTAATTTTAACCTAGTTTGTGATCTCTTCCTTCCAGGTACAAGACATTGGGATTTAAACATCCTTAATTCTATGTGTTCTCAAGATTGTGTTGATCTTATACTTAATATGCAGATTCCAACTATTTATGAAGATTTTATCATTTGGAAACCTGACAGAAAATGATTTTTTTTTGTCAAGAGTGCTTATAATACTATCTGCTCTAATGAGGTTAATAGTATTGTTTCTGTGGATAACATTCGGAAAGAGGTTTGGTCTCATCTATGTCACTGTAAGATTCCACATAGAGTACAACTCTTTATTTGGAAATGCCTTAAAGACACAGTTCATGTTAGAGCTAAGATAATAGTCTATAAACCTGGGATTATCACCGTGTGTTCTTTCTGCAATTGTAGCATGGAAATTATGAAGCATCTTTTCTATGAGTGTCCTTTTGCTAGAACTATATGGTTGTCCATCAAAATTAATAATATGATTTCAGGTGATTTTCCTCTGTTGTGGTTAAAATTTGAATCAAGCTCTCTTCTTAGAGCTTCTGGCTCCACCAAAAAATATTTATACCAATAAAAAGCTTACGTTTTTTCCCACCAACAATTTTGGGTACTTTCGACCCCACCTCTTTTTACCCGATGCATGAAAGAAAAAAAAAACAATGAAAACCTAAATCTCTACACAGATGGAGAACGAAGGCGGGTAGGGTTTGATCGCACTGGGAGTTAGGATATCTTGGTAAAGAATCACGCTGCACAGATGTGCATGTAACCACATCTAAGTGAAGTTTCGTTCCCAGTGTAGTACTGAAAATAAAATGAAGATAGAGAAAGGGTTACGCGCCTTTCTTCATTTCGAGGTAATTTTATGTTTTCCGTTGATTATTGCTCCACTGTTTTTCCTTCCATTGGCATTTTTTACAGATGCCGCTGCAATAAGCGTAATCTTCATTGACCTATTTACCTGCGCACATCTTATTGATCTGATTCATGATGTTTTTTTTTGACGAGATAAAAAGTAAATTCATGGTATATTATGGGTAAATATCCCAACTTTTGTTCACCGAGGGTTTGAAGCTCGATTTGTCAATGCGTTAGTATTGAATACTTAAATTGTTAAATACTCCAGTAGAAACAAGAACTTCAATGTGTAAAATATTGTTTATTTATTATCATTTGATCCAATAATATGTTTTGATGTTATTGACGTGTATTATTACTTATGTGTATGTGTGTACATCTGCAATTGACGGTAGATGGACTAACATGGCTTATAAGGTCTGTTTCTCATTGATAGGTTCTCTATGGACATGATTGGTGAATGCTTTGTAAATTTTCAGAAAAACAACGGAATGTATAGGAGATCCTGTATGGGACAATTAATTATGTTACTTCTTGAATACACATGGTACTTACTACTACTATATTCAGATGATGAGCAACCAGATGTTACGGACGTGGAACATTTTATACCTAAATATCAATGATAATATTTATACAAAACGTCTTTCTCATTCCTACTAATTACGTAAATTATGTTTTTTCAGTTTTTTTTTCAGGATTAGGGAAAAAGAAATCTAATTTTGGCCCACCTACATATGCCTGCAAGTTCTTTGGTGCAATGATATGGCAACAAGAGAGGACTAAGAAATCCCGGATAATGGCTAACTATGAATTCAACATATGTTGTTCTTGAGGTAATGTGAACCATCCCCTGCTAGATTTAATTATGTCCTCCAACGAATTTATTGAGTTAAATGTTTTAGATTTGCCAATTAGTGCTTTTCTGGTGAAATTGATATTTCGGATTTGTGTTTGTGGGGTTGGTTTTGCTTAAATGGAGTCTGTTTTTTTCTTCTTTTGTGTTTGATGTATGTAGGAGTATGTTAGTAAGAAAGGTGTATCAGGTCTATAGTTGTGTTTTTGCGGGCTTCTTTTTCGGTAGGTGAAGTATCATATATGTCGGACGTTTACCAAGATGAATTCTACTTTCGGAGGTTTAAACAACAAAGGTTGCGACGGATCGAAAGTCGTGTGATCTTTTTTGTTCTTATGGAAGGTTATTTTCCATTTGAAGAAGCCAACATCATTTGATCATATAAAAAGGTGACATTTGGGTACATGAATCCCAAACCATGCAGGTAAATTGTAAGTTTACATGGGACCCAAATGATGATCATTTCCCCTTATTGTTTAATTTAACTAGAAAACAAATATAGAATGTGTGATGACTTAGAAAGTAAAGAAAGAGACAAGTGGAGAACTAGATCAGAATGTTACGAAATTTTTTCAGAATTAGCATCTATAAGTTGAAGTTTTTAATAATTATATAGAATTATATGATATTGCACTATCTATGAACACCAGTTAACTGAATCAATTTACTATTTGACGTACATCTAATATATGCTGCTTTTGGAAGCGATGACATGTATTAATATGAACCCTGTTTTGGAAGTGATGAGATGTATTAATTCAAACCCTAAATCAGTATTTTCGTTGTTTTGATTGGGTGATATGTTTTGACATTATTACTTCTTGGCCACTTGGGTTATGTATAGAAGCACACTCAATTCCCTTGATTAATACATAATAGATGAAGAAGCTCATGTCAAGATGAAGTGTTGTAATCACGGAGGATGCATCCATGAAAAGCAGACCCATCCAAATGTTGAAAACGTGTTTTGAAGCACTAATACTAAGATGGACCTCTGGGAGGACTTCCACGACCTCCTTGATCCTTACATATATGTGCAAGAGAATTCAGGTCATCTCAAGCCTTAGGTGCGCATGTAAAACGTGGATGGAGCTAAAAATAAAAAAAAAATGATTCTCCAGTTGCTCATTGTAGTCCCAAACATCGTGTTGTGGTCGTTGTAATTGTATTATGTCGAATATATCTTCCATCCAACGAAATTGATCAGAACATCTTAGAGAGAGTTGCAGAACTACAGAAACATGATTTCTATCTCTAATTCGAAAGAAAACATGATTCATATAAGAGAGAAAAAACCACCATTTCAATTTGATTACTTCTAGATTTGATTATTTTTAGTTAGTTTCATTATTCTTTTGATGTTAGATTTAATTATTTTAAATTTTATTTACTACTTTTAATATATATTAGCATTTTTAGGGTTTTTCTATTTTAATTACCTATATTTTATTATTTTATACTTTTTCTGTACAAAATATATCTAGGCCCGTGCAGAGCACGGGCGCAATAACTAGTCAATATTGATAACATTTTAGAAAACTTCCAAATGATTCAATCTTGGATTATCACTTGGTTCTCTTCATATGGTAACAACAATTCTATATTATGCTTGAGTGATGCAAATTATGTTTGCAGACTAATGTGTACAATGTGGTACATATGGAAGGATATGTGTTCACTAATCTTTCAAGGAACAAAACCTAATGTGCAAAGTTCTATTACTAGAATTCAAAATCTTATAAATATCTGCTCTAAATGCAATGTATCTTGAAAAAGGATTATTGTAATATTACGGTCTAAGAAATAAAATTCTTTTTAGTATCATATTAAGCTCTAAAAGACCAAGGTGATACTATTTGAGCTAAAAAAAACACTAGCCACATTATTTGGCACACATAAAAACCATATCGAGTAAAATTGAAACAAAAACCCCATTTTCATTTAAAATTTTTAAATTTAGTTCTTATTAATTTTTATAATCCCGATCATGCCATGCACTGTATATATCTTTCTTCTCATCTCGTTTCATAGTTTCATATCTTTTTTCTTCTCCCCTATCACCAGTAACTCCTCCGACCGTCGCATCACCACTAAACCACTATTTCTAGATCTGCCAGGAACACCTCGGTCTTTTCCTACTCATCCCTCACCAACACTTCCTTTTGTTTTTCCATATTACCATTTCAGATCGCCACCAACATCACCTCCGCCGCCACAAAACCCGCCAACACCTCAGTCTCTTCCTCTTCCTCCCCTACAATCATCACTAGAAGCATCTCATCTTTCTACTCTGATAGCACCACCAAATCCCCTACCATGCCCCGATCCTTTACCAACAACTGCTTTCTCCTGATTGCTCTCATGGAGGAGATGAACCATCGATGGCGATTGGGATTCAAGTTCATCTGCTTGTTTTGGGAGAAACAATGAATTCAAAAATGGTAATTTGAAGTTTTTAAGTATTATTTTTTTTATCATTTTACTAGTTTTTTAATTGAATTTGAAACCAGATCTCGTTTTGTTGGAAATTTTGTTGGTTTTGATTCTTGAGTATTTGATATTTTTAGGTTAGTTTACAAGTTATGGACAAAATTGGGGACAATATATTTATGTGGTTACCTTGGTAACATTGGGGTTATAAAACATTTGGGGAATTTGATGTGTTTAGGTTAGCTTACAAGTTATTTTTTGTCTTTTGCATGTGGATTTATGTTGCAGGATAAGGTATTGATGCAACGACTACGAGAGTGTGAACACAAATTGGGGCGTTTATTGCCACTAGATGACTCCAATGGTAGATCTCTCCGGCTTCAATCAAAGGTCAAATAATTAGAGAGGTAAATTATCTTAAACATCGGAATTTTGATGACAAAGGTCTTTTATGCATCTAGATAATGTAACAAGAAGGGTTGGCTTCTATTTACAGTGTTACAAACTGGAAAGGAAGTAAAGGTTTATGTGTATGCTTCTTTTATTGTTATTGTTAAAACATTTGCCCTAATATGATTATGTTAGTGTTTCATTTTGTTGAAACTAATTTTGGTTTCATCTAATTTTTGTTAGTTTTTGTCGACAAAACCAATCTTTTTGGTGAGATGATTATTTTGTTTTGCTGAAAGCAGATTTGGTTTCATCTATTTTTATTTCTTGCTTTCGAGTTTATGTCGATGAAACCAATCTTGTTGGTTATACTTCGAACACTACAATATTAACTTAGGAGTTATTTATGGGTATTTTTGTGAAACACTACAATATTAACTTAGGAGTTATTTATGAGTATTTATGAGTTATTTAACCAAAAAAATGGAACTGCCAAAGCTTAAGAAGTGTTAAATAATTCACCAGTTTTTGAAACACTCAAGAGTACATTTATGATGAAACCAATTTCGGTTTCATCTAATTTTGGTAGAAGCGATTTTGGTTTCATCTAATTCTGTTTTATATTTTTAAACACTTCACCCATATGTTGATATTTTGGTTTCATCTAATTTTGTTTTAATTTTTTCATCTAAGTACTGATACCACATTATGGTGGTGAATGATTGAGTGACTGGTGTAGGTGGTCAGTATTGAATGAGTATTGCAATTGGCGATCGAGTCGGTAAGTGGTGATGGTGGTGATTGGGTTATTTCATTCCTTCTTATCTTAGATTAGTTAAGTGCATTTTCAGCATTATATTGTACTTGATAATTTGCCCAATTTTATGTCTCAGTAGTTTTGAGTTTTCATTGTTGGCAGGTCAAAATTGCGGCTAGAGTTCGACATACACAACAAGTACACATCTATTTAGTGGAGATGATGAAGATTTATTTTCATGAAACCAATGTTGTAGAGAAACTAATCAAGTTCCCACAGTTGAAAGGACAACTATAGTGTTTCCAAAAATCCCTTGTTATTAACCCCGATACTCCGCCACAACCAGGTCTTCCAAGTAAGAAGAAGAGAATTTTTAATACATGTTCACTTCCCAAGAACAAGATGAGAACTTGTGGTAGCTTCCATCATGTTTTGACTACCCATAACCGAAGGACATGTCATGCTCGACATATGTGAAGCCATTTCGATTACAATTCTTCGAATTTCAGTTTTAGTTTAGTTTAGACTACATACAATATGTATTTAATCTACTTTTCAGATTTCGTTTTGATGTTTGTTTTATAGTTATTTTCATTTATTCTCTTGTCTATTCTTTCTATAGTTAAACATGTTAATTTATTGCAGGTGTGTTATGTTTGTTTCATTTTTAGATTAAGTTTGGCAGAGCTTGCGGGCTTTTACAATATGTTGGAACCAAAATAGGTTTCATCATATTTTTGCTGGAACCCTTTTTGGTTTCATCGTATTTTTTACTGCTATTTTTCTTTCACATCTTTCCCAACAAAAATAGACATCATATTTTTTAGACATAATCTGTAAGGGACTTCAAACTGAAATCAATTAAATCTTTTTTTGCAGAAACTGTAATTTGTCACCATTACAATTAGTCGATAACCATTTTACAAGTAGTTTAAAATTCAACAAAAACTGAATTTGCCAAAAGAACGGTACTTTTTTTAGGTACGACATGCTAGTATTGTTCTCTTTTTTCAAGGAGAATCTTACAGGCCAGCTTTGATCTCACATTCTGCATTTTTTCTTGTTGATCATCTTGACGGCTTTCGTCTTTTTCTTTCACTCGTATTCTTTCAATAGAATTTCATAGAAAGGTTTGAAAAAGCGCTAAAATGGAGATGAATAAATAGTCGCATATATTGTCCCTCATTTTTGTATCAAAGTCTTTATTGCAGATGCTTCCGCGCAAAAATGATGCAACGAGCACCTATATGGCTCTGTTTCTCTTTTTTTTCCTGTTGTGAAACCAAAAGTAAACAATAAGCACCAACAAAATGATGAAACCATAACTAAAAAATAATGAAACCATAACAAAAAATGGTGAAACCAAATCAGGTTATATCAAGCAAACATCCAACAGAAAACACACCCAACAGATATATGTAACCACAAGTGGAGATGGTGAAACCAAATATGGTTTGATCAAAAATATGAAGACAATATAACATGCCAACAGAAAATTGTCTTCAATTTTTTACTCAAATTCGACAAGGGAAAAATGATGAAACCAAAAATGGTTTCATCAAAACTACCAGAATTAATCAACACACCAACAGTTCTGGTGGAACCAAATTCGACAAATGAAAAATGATGAAACCAAAAACGGTTTCATCAAAACTACCATAATTAAATCAACATACCAACAGTTCAGGTAGAACCAAATTCGACAAGGGAAAAATGTCGAATCCAAAAATTGTTTCATCAAAATGACCAGAATCAACCAACAACATCGAACTAGTTCTAGTGGAATTAAATCTAACAGACGGGAAATGTAAGATTTGTTCATACCGACCATTAATGAACATTAAAATACGAACAATAATAAATAATGATCTTATTATTGATCAAGCAACATGAGACAAAAGATTCGATTTACCTTTTGGAGGATTTTTAATCGTCTTCTTGAGTTGTTCATCTTTCTTTCTCTCTTGTTGAGCATTCTTCTTCACCATTTTAACCAGTTTTTATGATATTTGTTTTACTATTTTGAATTTAGGTCATAACTTGTCTCAATCTATATTTCTAGTTTCTAACAATCCATATCTGGGAAGAAAAAACGAGGTTCCAGTAGAAGAAAATAGAATCGGAAGGGAAATGAGTTTCGCATATCTATTTTTTTTTCCTAAGTGATTAAGAAAGAGAATTAGACAAAGATACGGTGGGGGTGATTTTGCTGTTTGTTTCTGGGCTAAATAGATGGAGGGGTATTGTAGACAGTTCTGGAATTTGGGGTTTTTATTCCTCTTTTATTTTGGTGGAGTTATCTTCTACAGATGTTGACAGCCTTGGGGCTTGAACGTGCGCGTTATTTTAGTATCAAAAAAAAAACCCTATAGCGCCTTTTGCAACCGTTTCATCGTGACCTGGCGTGTGGCGAGTGGGTAAAGGTGTTCAAAATTTTAATGCAATAGAACGGTAAGTCAAACCGTTTTGACCCGAGTTAACGATTTTGATTCTTGAGATATTTTGTAAAAGGGTCGGATATTTTCAGTCATATTAGGGTCTGGGTCGTAAAACATGTCGTTGATGCAGTAGGGTCATAAACTGATTTTGACCGTCTGATATGATTACTAGAATACCCTTATGAAATAGTTGAATGACCTATTACCCTAACCCAGTTAAACACTCCGCTAAACTGAGCTTTGCGGCTACATTTTGGACAGAATTTGTGGTGGCAGTTGACAGGGAAGAATTTATGTATCGGCTTTCTTGGTGGTTGAATGAGATAAGACACGGATTTCAAAGTTAAATAAGAAATTGGAGTGAATATTACATTTTGGACAGAATTTGTGGCGCAGACCACGGAGGAACAAGCTGCTGCCAAGATTCTTACAACCAAATAATGATGGCTTTAAGTGATGGAAATTCTTTTTCTTGTTTGATGAATGATTATCGTTGCCATGGTGTCTAACGCAACTGATGCTACATGCATTGGGAAGAAAACTGAGATCATTAATGGGAGGAATTAGCTAATTAAGGCACACTGAAAGGTCTCAAAGCAGAGGAGGAAACAAATTCTTTTGAATCAGTACTATAAGTTCAAGTCTCAAGTACCAAAGAAGAGTATATCAATGTTCCAATAGAATATACTAAATCATGTGTGTACAATTTTCACCTACCAAATACTTTGACTTCGATCTTCAGGTTGAAGTTGAGGATTACCGGCGACTTGAAATCCTTGCTAAACCTCCCATTGCTCCGATTAGAGAGGCGAGCAGGTGGCTTCTGATGTTGGCCGGTCATAATGGTTGCTAGAGAATAGGACTTCTTAATCCCCAGCACATCATGTGTTCGCGAAAAGGCCTGAGCCGGAAAAGAAAAGATAAACGGAAGAGATATTTTTCCTCCGGAGTCCGGGTGGAAGGAGATGGAAAGGGAGTAGAGGGTTAAATATTTTAACAGTCCATGTCAGTCGGCTAATTGTCAAGGTTTTTGGCAAAATACAAAAGTTAATTAACGATTATTTAACGGTCTTCGGTCAGTCTACGACCCAAATACATCACCCATATGTTCTAAGACCCAGATACGTTCTAAGGCTCAGATCCTAATATGATAAAAAATATACGATCCTTTTATAAAATATCTCTTGATTCTTCACCTAACAATTCTATTAATAATTCCGCGTCCATATTTGAAATTCCCCACATTTTCCATGGTGCTGCAGCTGCTGTATCCGCATGTGTGGTGTAGCTCTAAGTCTTGCCAGGTCCAAAGAGCTGTAGTTATCATCAACATCTGAATCACTAACAACCAAGAAGAAGAAGATCTCTATACACTTGTACATTTGTGATGCATGACTAATAAGAAGACACTTGTAAAGAAGACTATAACAAACAACAAAACCATAAAGTCTTGCCCACTTAAAAAGAAGAATATCCTTTGTACTTGGTCATTTTTTTTTATCAAACTCAACAGTTAACATAACACCTAGGCCAATAAAATTCAAAGTGGGAACCAATTAAAAATCTTTCAAATACTTTGAACTCTTCAATGCAATTCAACTCTTTTGTGTTGCTTATCAGCAAAGTCTATTTCTTTGAAACTTCCTCTCCGTTTTCTTCAATCTTTATCTAATACCAACAAATCTTAACTCTTAAGTATCAAACTCATTGCCTTTGAAGAACCAATTTTTAAATCTCATTTCAATCATATACCCCATTTCTCAATTATTCATCAATACAATAGATATGGAGAACAACCATAATCAACAACAATCTTTCTGGCAGTTTAGCGATCAACTCAGGGTTCAGTCATCAAACTTTGCTAATCTATCTATAAATGATAATATTTGGGGGAATTCATCATCATTTGCTTCAAAAAGGCCTGAAGAAAGAAGGAATTTTGATATTAGAGTTGGTGGTGAAAGGGTTTTATCTAATCAAAATATTAATAATAATAATTACTTGAAGCCAAAAGGATCAGATTTTAATGGGGTTAATGAAGGTTGGAAGTCTGGGAATAATAACCCATTTGGTGGAGTTGTTGGAGGAAATCAGAAGAATTTGAATATTAATGGGTTTTATCCAAAAACTGGAATCAATTACAGTAACAACATCAACAAGAATAAGGAAGAGGATTTGGTGAGTAATACAGGGAAGAAAATTAATAACAACAACAAAAATAAAGATGAGAGTAATAAAAACAGTGTTGATAAGAGATTCAAAACTCTTCCAGCAACTGAATCTCTTCCTAGAAATGAAACTGTTGGTGGGTATATCTTCGTCTGTAACAATGATACCATGGAAGAAAACCTCAAAAGACAACTCTTTGGTATCATCTCTAACTGTCTCTTTCTTATCTGATGTTCGTTTCTGATTACTTCAAATTTTATTTTACTTAGTAAACGTTTAATTGGACTAACTTCTGTTTCATTAGGGGATTTCTATTAATTGGTTTCTCTGAATTGTGTGGTTTTGTTTTAATTTTGCTACTTTGATATGAATTTCTAGGACTTCCACCAAGATACAGAGATTCAGTGAGAGCAATAACACCAGGGTTACCCCTTTTTCTTTACAACTACTCCACTCATCAACTCCATGGAATTTTTGAGGTTTGTAATTCAGTTTTCTACTTATACAGTTAAGATAGGTTTCACAAAACTATAACTAAGAATTTGATTGAATTTCACTCACTAATGACGTCTTAAAGATGTGGAATAATGCCATATGGAATCCTTAAGTTCGTCCCATATCTTCATCAAGAGACTACAGTAAGTTGACTTCGTAAAACTTTTGCTATACATCGACAAGTATTACCGAATGTTTGAACTGTAAACTAGAATTCAGTTGTACCGAACATCATTCATTCTAAACTAATGGACTTGTAAATATCATTTGATTTGAAAGATTGTAAGTTGAAACGATGATATTGATATTCAAAAGAATCAAGACACACCTAGAAGTTACACTTATCATAGAAAGGACAAGGATGTTATTCTAATTGTGTTCTAGGAGGTTTGGATAATCACTAGTAGTTGTATATAAGTAAGTCCGTTCATTTTGGGATGGATCTATCCTGGAAGATCATCCAGTGGGTTAAAGGGCTAAAGATTGTTTTTCAGAAATGGACTTTTCTAGAAAAGTGTATTTTGCATGTTTCCAGGAGTATACTTAGCGGAAACAAAATTTACATGTTCTGGGACCATTGGGAGCAGATCTTGCATGTTACTAAACCAGTATTTATCTTTTTTATTATTGTTTAGGCGGCAAGTTTTGGAGGGACGAACATTGATCCATCAGCGTGGGAGGATAAGAAATGTCCGGGTGAATCCCGTTTTCCAGCTCAGGTACATACTCCATAAATGTTTAATCGCTTGCTGCGACTTGTTTAGTATGCTCGAGAATCTTGGATAATATACTGATAGTAGCACCAAACCTTATAAGCTTCTGGACTGAAGCCCATGATATCAGAAAGCTTTATGGACGTCTTAAACAATAATTCTTATGTTAATTGTCCACCTTAAGAAAACAGAACCAGTCAATGAACTGTGCTAGCAAAATGTTATGCAATCCAGAGGATTTCTCCTAATCTTTAGTCCAAATTGAGATTTGTGATAAAACTGCACTTTGGACATATTTCTGAAACCGTTCTACTCTTTTAAGTTGCAGTTACTGATTTTATTAGAGGTACTAATATAATTTCTCCCATGTTATAGGTACGAGTAGTTACACGCAAAATCTGTGAGCCATTAGAGGAGGACTCATTCAGGCCCGTACTGCACCACTATGATGGACCCAAGTTCAGGCTAGAATTGAACATACCAGAGGTAAAGTAATACCAACATTTTACCACTTCTTATGTGATACGACCTGAGATTGCCTTGCATGCGAGTTGTGACCATCTATATGCATGTTTGTTCTCTGTCTACAGGCACTTGCCCTTTTGGATATATATTCAGACGAGAGCTCATTGAAGGAGATCCTTTCTTGAAGAGAAAATGAGTAATTTTATATATGAAAAGATGAAGGGAAATTAGATAGGTAAGAAAGTGAGACATCACACACATACAAAAGAGAAAAAGAGAAGATTAGAGAATACAGATGACGTACTAATAATACTAAATAAAGTTTGTTGTTTATGGAGTTTCAAAAGAAACTCAATGGAGGGGAAAAAGTTCACCCCACCATTGTTTCTACAGATGTGTTCGTTTGATTTCAGACATTGCTGTTCGTGTTTATATTTTGTGTGTTTAACGAAATCTTTTAATCATGTAATGTGTCTGGTTGTGTATATCGTTTGAGTTTCTGGGTATATTATAAGAACCACAAAGAAAAGCTATTCCCATATGCCTACAAGATTGGACGTTGCTTGATTGTACCAGTTGAATCTTGCACCACATCTAGCACGCGTTTTCTGGAATCTAGCATGCATTTTTATTAAATTAATGTGAAATTACATGTGGAAATGTTATGTCCATAGAGTCTATTGTTACAATAAAACTTATAGGTGGGGGAATTATATTGTCCCACGATGTTGTTGCAAGCTTCCCTATAGAGTAATTGTCTGCTGCTCGATTTGCCAGATCGTCCGCTGCTTGATTTCCTTCTCCGTAGATGTGCCTGATAGTATATTGTTGAATTTGGGTAAACCTATACTTGATTTATGCAATCTGGTTAGAAATGTACCATGGAGCGTCGGCGTCCGAGATTAGAAATCTCGTTAAGTTCTCCGAGTCTGTTTCAAATTGAATTTTTGATCATCCTCGTTCCGTTGCCGTTCTAGAATCGATGAGCATGGCCCAAGTTTTTGGTGCAAGTGCAGTGGTGATACTGAGTGGTTGTGTTATTGCTAAGATTGTACCGGCCTCCTCGTTTCGGCATATAATACATGCTCTCGTTATTTCAGGATATCCCCTTGCTGCTCCGTCAGTGTTAATTTTGATCCAATCTAAGTGGGGTTTGAGTCATCCCACGAAGATGGTTGTTGTTGTTAGTGTTGTTTGCGCTGAGTTCGGATAAGGTTGCATCCCAGGTAGTACTGGCGATAGGTGGTTTTGAGCCCATGTATATTCATGCTGGGGTTTAATGGCCATCTGCATTATATTCGTTGGATTTGGCAGTTGCTGGTGATAGACTGCACCGTTTCTAGCTATCCATAAGGAGCAAAGAAGGAAGCAAAAAACTGTGGTGACTGGGGTAGGAGCTTTTGTTTTGAGGATTAGGGAGACTGTCGTCTGATGGGGCAGTGAGGTGGGTATGCTATGAGTAGGGTTTTGGTTGTTTGTGAGATGAGCTAGTAGGAGGTTCCAGGAATCAAAGGTTGTTTGACAATGAAGTAGAATGTGACTGGACGTTTCAGGACTAGAACTGCATTGAGGACATAGGTTGGAGTTGGTGAGTTGGATGCGGTTGAGAATGTTGAGGGTTGGTAGACCCTCATTAATTGCTTTCCACAAGAAAAGTTGTACTTTTGGGGGACACGGGAGTGTCCAAAGGAAGGTAGTTGGTGGGAGAGGGTTTTGATGGGTTTGTGCAGATTCGTTGATGAAACAGTTGTATCCTGATGCCGTCGTATATTTTCCGCTTTTGGTAAAAGTCCAAATGATCTTGTCTGGTTGGTTGTTCTGTGGGATGGGAATGCTGACGATTCGTTGAATTATGGGCTGGGGAAGTAGATTCAGCCTATCTTGATTCTAGTTCCTTGTTGAGGGGTCGATGATGTCAGCAACCGGTTGAATGTGATAGCATAGGGATGGGTTAATATTGTTATTAAATTGTGGAATGCAATTTGATTGGATAGGGGTGTTTAATCCATCTCCAATTTGATGGAAGAGATGATGTTTAAAGGTTGGTATGAGCGATGCTAGTTGTCTCCATTGTGGGATGGGAGATGATGGGATGGGACGGATGTTTTAGAAAATGGGTGTCTGTTTGAGGTATTTTGCATTATATAATGTGGCTAAAATGGAGGTAGGTTTTTCGTGAATGTTCCAGATTCATTTCGTGAGAAGTGCTTTGTTGTGATCCTTGATGCTTCTGACGCTTAAACCTCCCTGAGATTTGGGTTTGTATAGCTTGTCCCTTCCTAGTGGGTGGAGTTTTGTGATAGAAGAGTCATAGCCCCAGAAGAAATTTGTTGTAATACGATCTTTTTGTTTTTTATTTTTGTGGATGTGTGTAGGAAGGGTTTGTGTTTGCATGAGGTTATTGGTTGTAGGGGTAAGGGACGATTTTATGAGTGCGAATCTGCCAGCTTGGTTTAGGCATTTAGTCATCCAACCTTTTGCCTTTCGAGTTAGGCGCTGGAGGATTGGGGCAAATATATGGCTAGAAGATCCCCTCATGTTTAAATTGCACTCCTAGGGGGGAGGGTTGATGTTGTTGGCATATTGAAGGCTTATTTTAGTTCATCCAGTTGGTGTTGTTCTAGCTTGGGGTGATGGATGATTGTAGATTTTGATGTGTTGATGTGTTGACCCGCAGAATTTCCATAAGCTTGTAGCAGATGTTTGAGTTGATTTATGCCTTCCGGAGTTGCTCTATATGTTATCAATAAGTCATCCGCGTACATGAGATGTAGTATTGGCGGGGCCTTCTGGGAAATGCGAAGCCCTTCTATCTTTTTCTGATTTTCAAGGATTGCCAAATTTGTGGATAGTATTTTCGCGCATATAATAAATATATAGGATGAAAGAGGATCTCCTTTTCTTATTCCCCTAGTTGGGGTGATGTACCCATGAGGAGTGTCATTGATATTGATTGAGTAGGTTACTGTTGATATGCACAACATAATATAATCCACGAAGGTAGATGGGAAGCCTAACCTGGTGAAAGCTTGTTTGATAAAACCCCAGTCCAAGGAGTCATAGGTTTTTTGAATATCTAGCTTAAGAGCTATTTTGGGATCTTTAGTGCAATTTGTGGTTCTGATGTAGTGAAAAAGTTCGGCAGCGATGACTATGTTGCCGTGAATGGATCTTTGTGGCACAAAGACACTCTGATATGGGCTTATCAAAAATGGGAGTAAAGGTCGTATGCATTGATTAATATCTTTGAAATGATTTTATACGTGACATTACATAGCCCTATTGGCCTAAATTGGTTTGGTTTTTAGGGGTGATCAATCTTTGAGATTAACGTGAGATTAGTATGGTTCATGAGAGGGTGAATACTAAGGGAAATAAAGAAACTTCAGACCATATCAATAATATATGGTTGGTTTGTTTCCCAAAAACTTTGAAAACTTACTGGTATATCCATCCAGTCCTGGGGGACGTTCTGATCCTATTGAGAAGATCGTCTTTTTGATCTCCACAGGGGTCACTTTGGTTGTTAGCATATTACATTGTTGAGGGGATAGCCTTGGTGATACTGCTTCAAACAAGTTTCCGTCAATTACTGTATTGGGTACAATATACTGATCTGTGAAGTGCTCAATCATGAGCTCAATAATTTCTTCCTTATCTGTAATCCAGATGTTTTGATGATCATGGAGTTGATGTATGTTGTTAAAACTTCTATGAATTGTAGCCTTGGTATGAAAGAACGTTGTGTCGCGGTCTCCCGATTAAAGCCATTGGATTATGGATCTCTGCTTCCAGTAAGTTGCGTGGAAATCAAATAGATTTGGATGTTCCATTCGGAGTTTCTTTTCTTTTTGAATCCAATTTTCCAGTTCAGTACCAGTTTGCGTTGCACATTGATGTTGGCTTCTTTGATTTTCGCGGTCGATTTTTTAATCAATGTGAGAAGGTGGCCGAAGTTCATATTATTTCATTCTGTGAGGGCTTCACTGGTTGATATGTGTTTAAGCTTTAGGTTTAAGGGTGGATCCGTGTCATGTATCTTATTGTCACACTCCCATTTAATCGCCTAAAATTTTCATGGGACATGACCGGCAATGATTGTGGTTCAGTGAATCAGCTTCACCCAAAATCATTCAGCCTTGCATACTTACATCAAAGTACGCATCTGCCTTCACTCATAAGGCTTTGCACAACGAAAGTCTTTTCTTCTTTTTCTCTAACTCTTCATGCCCCCATAAGCATAAGAGGTTCTGCCATGTACTTAATCAATTCTCACACAACACTAGCAACATAATGAACACAAAGATTACTGCAACAAACCCATTTTATTGCACTAAAAGAAGATTACAAAACTCGTCCATCACATGGACCAAAAACAGGTCATTCACCCTCTTGGTGAATGTCTAACTCTCTGAAACATGAGACTAACTCTCTCTTATGTATCCTGCTGATTTTTCCCACTCCTTGGGACTATTTATACAACAAACTCACTAGCCAAAACCGTGCACAACACTTGCACACGCATGGAACAGCCATGTGTCCCATCAGGTAGTTTCCATAACCGCCAGCTTGCTTTTCCAACTGCCACCTTTTGTGTTGTCAAGCCAACAAATGCCACACATGTTCTTGGTGGTTATGAACACTCCACATGGTTATAAACTTCATTTATAAACGTTCTATATTGTCTCACTTCATTGGAATGCTCGCAAAGCCAATAACCAGCTCCTAATCGTCACTTGAGCCGTATTGCACACTTGTTATACCATACTGGATTCTGTCTTGCACCAACGTTCAGATCTCTTGGACCTGCATGTTTATCATTCCAAACTCATGCACGGACAATCCTTATGCTTCAAACATCGATGCCATCTCCTTAAACTCACTCTAGTTACTCATGCGTCATATATGCTTCACTTCGTCAATTAGCTTGACAACAACAATGCAACTCTTGCATTACCAACTTGTTTGCATTGTTCAAGCTTTGGCCAGCCTGGAACTAATTCCATAGACTAATCCTTAGTATATTCTACATGCTTGCATCGTCCTTGAGTTTGGGCCGACTCAATTCCACGGACATGCCAACATGCCACATCGCATGTTGCATGTTGCATCTTGCAACTTTGGCTTTGTCTTGCCTCCTACTTAATGAAGCTTCATTGTGTCGGACAATAGGTTCATTACTTAGCCAAATGCATTTACAATGTAGTGCCACCCTTGCACTTCATTGGCCCTGCGGGGTTATGCCATTCTTAGCACTTGACAATCTACACAGTGTCGCGCCATCCTGGCTGCACACTGACTTGGCTCGCAACTCTGTAACGCGTAATCATTATGCGCCACTTGCATGACCGTAACAAACCTCTCCCACATATTCCTTTCAATGCCCTCGTTGAACGCAACAAAGTATACTCGTTATACTTGTTCTCTGGCCTTGTACGCTTTTGAGCCCTTCTCAGAAATCAGCAAACTTTTCTTGGCCTTTAACCTTGACACAGCTTTTATGCCTAGTACCAAATTCCATCACTTAGATTAATGCCTTGCCATTGATCCTACTGACTTGCACTATTGTTGTCACGTTGGCCTACGCTTCAACTCCCACTACAATCGCATATCAATACCCAAATGCTTTTTGTGATATATTACGCCATGCATTTTCAGAACTCCTCTGAAATTCGACAGTACTAATCTTTTGGCTAACCCTAAACCAATGGTCCTCATTCGATTGCATCAGCATCATAAATCTTTTCTCCAATCCATTCCGTTCCTAAGTGTACACGCCAAAGAGCCAACATATCACCATGATATGCATAACTCAGCTTATTGCCTTCAATTTCGACTGATGTTGCACTCTTGCAATTCAACAGGCCTTACTGTAGACTAAGTGTTCTTCAATCGTATGCGCCTACGCCAAATCATGCCATGCCTTAAGGTATGCATGCTATGATTCCATACCACTCTGGTATGCACCACAATCCATAGCCTTTGCTGTCTTCAGCAATGCAACAAAACTTACACTAGATTTGGCCTCCAAATCATATTGTAAATTACGCCTCTTAGATTTGCACCATTTGTATGCCAAAGAACCAACACCTTGATGTTCTTTGCTTGCATTGTCGCTACACCTTGATTCAAATGCATGACTTTAGCCATGACTTAGGAAACCTGGGTTTTTACGGTTGTCTCACTGGACTAGGTTCCTCCTCACGTGCCTTTGAAACCATCACTTTAAGCATCACTTGCTCTTTCAAACTGCTACGCTTTAACGTGGCGGAAAAACAACATCATGTTCTTCCTAACAATGAGTTACTCTTAACTCAAATACTTGATGGACTTACATCTTCATTCTTGCTGCGTTACTCCATGCCTTCGCTTCCAAATGCCTTCGCACTTCCACATAACTCTCAACAACAAACTCGACTATGCCACCAACTCTTCTATTTGCTTCTTTCACTTTCAGCGTCTTCTATTGCATATTTTCGCTTAATATGCTATGTAGCATCTTCCACGAGAACTAGCTTTACTTTGAACGAAAGAGGCAAGATCTTTCACTTCAAATACCTTCATTCACTACTATCTTACATAGAAAGACTTCATTTCCAACACCAAGGTCCACTCGACCCAAACTGAAAGTATACTCAAACTTGAGAAAATACTCGCGCCAACTGATTGCAACTTGTAAGACCTAACAAGCCTTGCAATACTGACCTCAACTTCGCTTTCAAACAACAAAGGAAGCGAGACAACACCTATTGTCCCCAATGTAGCAATTCACTTTTCCACACGCACTCTCCCAACTATCAACGTTCTTATGCAACTCACATAACGAAGCACTATATAATTGACACTTAGTTGAATACTCCTTTTAGACTGATGCTATCATTTTTCTTTAGCTTTCATGAAGATTTCTTCAAAAATGACCTCATGCCATTCTTATGCATCACCACTACTTTGTCCTTCTTCTCCATGCATCTACAATTTTCCTAACTTGCATCTCCAACTGCATCATGCATCTTGGCCATGCCCAAATCTCATCTGGCGCATGCTACTGTTGCATACATGCTATGCCAATTAGCACCTAAATCTTGACACAAACTTGTGCACCTTTGCACAACTGGAACAGGCTTAACTTGGTGATTCTGAGCATCTCCATAGAGCTCAGCAAAGTCATATGACTCAATAACTTCCGTGGATAAACACTTTGGACAACCTCAATAAGGCCATAACCCTTGAAAATGAGGTGCCACTTCCTACGTTCCATGAAGCAAGAATGTCGTATTCTTCTTCAAACTTGGAACTCATTTTTACTGCCCATGCACAACTGGAAACTCTTGTCTTTCCCCTTCTCCAAAATCAACTTCAGTAGCAACAATTGTTGATTTGCAGTCGACAAGAACATCCGCTTGTGGTTATGATCAAATGCAGGTCTTTGGACACCCTTGTACAAGTATATTGATCCCACTCATAAACCAGGTGCAAACACACTCCTTGTGCGCATATAGCATCAACGAATAACTCTTTGCAAACGCATGACCGTGGTGTATAGGTTTTCCCCTAACTTGCGCTTATTTCTTCACCTTTCAACAAGCTTTATGCTAGATAATAATTGGCCATCCAATTCTTCTTTTATGGCATCACATTGCCACAAACATGTTGGTTCGCAACCAGACTTTGCATTACCACCAACGTACATGCATTCGAGAGAAATAACTATAATCTTCCATCAACTGGCTACGATGAAAACACCTTCAATCTATCACATAGACATATTCTTCATCTACTTTACCACTGAAAAGGCCAATAACTTCTTTGTATTCAGGAATTTCCCCTAAAATTCCCATTACAACACGTAATGTACTCGCTACTGATAATACCACAAAGATATGCATTCCAAATGCGTAATCTTTGCATACTTGTGAGAAACATGGACCTAAACACCTGACTTGCACCATAGAAGTCAACATACTCCTTGGTTTTGTCATGACATCACTTGAAAACCCGTTTTCAATGATTCTTGCGCGTTCGTCTAACACTTTGGGTAGGAATTTTGACACCTTTGTCATAAACTTTCATGGCCTGCTGCTACTTCAAGCTTCAAGTTCATTCCAATTGATCTTTCCACACAAGACCAACTTCTTCTAGTCTCCATACTAGTGAAACCCAAACAATTCACCACTGAATTTGACAAACAAATGACACCAACTTGAGTAAAAGAGAGAAAAATCAGCAATTGTGTCCCCTAACACAGCTCTGATACTGGCTATCACACGCCCATTTAATCGCCTAAAATTTTCATGGGACATGACCGGAAATGATTGTGGTTCAGTGAATTAGCTTCACCCAAAATCATTCAGCCTTGCATACTTGCATCAAAGTACGCATCTGCCTTCACTCATAAGGCTTTGCACGACGAAAGTCTTTTCTTCTTTCTCTCTAACTCTTCATGCCCCCATAAGCATAAGAGGTTCTGTCATGTACTTAATCAATTCTCATACAACACCAGTAACATAATGAACACAAAGATTACTGCAACAAACCCATTTTATTGCACTAAAGGAAGATTACAAAACTCGTCCATCACATGGACCAAAAACAGGCCATTCACCCTCTTGGTGAATGCCTAACTCTCTCAAACATGAGACTAACCCTCTCCTATGTAGCCTACTGATTTTTCCCACTCCTTAGGACTATTTCTACAACAAACTCACTAGCCAAAACCGTGCACAACACTTGTACACGCATGGAACAGCCATGTGTCCCATCAGGTAGTTTCCACAACCGCCAGCTTGCTTTTCCAACTGCCACCTTTTGTGTTGTCAAGCCAACAAATGCCACACATGTTCTTGGTGGTTATGAACACTCCACATGGTTATAAACTTCATTTATAAACGTTCTATATTGTCTCACTTCATTGGAATGCTCGCAAAGCCAATAACCAGCTCCTAACCGTCACTTGAGCCGTATTGCACACTTGTTATACCATACTGGATTCTGTCTTGCACCAACGTTCAGATCTCTTGGCCCTGCATGTTTATCATTCCAAACTCATGCACGGACAATCCTTATGCTTCAAACATCGATGCCATCTCCTTAAACTCACTCTAGTTACTCATGCGTCATATATGCTTCACTTCGTCAATTAGCTTGACAACAACAATGCAACTCTTGCATTACCAACTTGTTTGCATTTTTCAAGCTTTGGCCAGCCTGGAACTAATTCCATAGACTAATCCTTAGTATATTCTACATGCTTGCATCGTCCTTGAGTTTGGGCCGACTCAATTCCACGGACATGCCAACATGCCACATCGCATGTTGCATGTTGCATCTTGCAACTTTGGCTTTGTCTTGCCTCCTACTTAATGAAGCTTCATTGTGTCGGACAATAGGTTCATTACTTAGCCAAATGCATTTACAATGTAGTGCCACCCTTGCACTTCATTGGCCCTGCGGGGTTATGCCATTCTTAGCACTTGACAATCTACACAGTGTCGCGCCATCCTGGCTGCACACTGACTTGGCTCGCAACTCTGTAACGCGTAATCATTATGCGCCACTTGCATGACCGTAACAAACCTCTCCCACATATTCCTTTCAATGCCCTCGTTGAACGCAACAAAGTATACTCGTTATACTTGTTCTCTGGCCTTGTACGCTTTTGAGCCCTTCTCAGAAATCAGCAAACTTTTCTTGGCCTTTAACCTTGACACAGCTTTTATGCCTAGTACCAAATTCCATCACTTAGATTAATGCCTTGCCATTGATCCTACTGACTTGCACTATTGTTGTCACGTTGGCCTACGCTTCAACTCCCACTACAATCGCATATCAATACCCAAATGCTTTTTGTGATATATTACGCCATGCATTTTCAGAACTCCTCTGAAATTCGACAGTACTAATCTTTTGGCTAACCCTAAACCAATGGTCCTCATTCGATTGCATCAGCATCATAAATCTTTTCTCCAATCCATTCCGTTCCTAAGTGTACACGCCAAACAGCCAACATATCACCATGATATGCATAACTCAGCTTATTGCCTTCAATTTCGACTGATGTTGCACTCTTGCAATTCAACAGGCCTTACTGTAGACTAAGTGTTCTTCAATCGTATGCGCCTACGCCAAATCATGCCATGCCTTAAGGTATGCATGCTATGATTCCATACCACTCTGGTATGCACCACAATCCATAGCCTTTGCTGTCTTCAGCAATGCAACAAAACTTACACTAGATTTGGCCTCCAAATCATATTGTAAATTACGCCTCTTAGATTTGCACCATTTGTATGCCAAAGAACCAACACCTTGATGTTCTTTGCTTGCATTGTCGCTACACCTTGATTCAAATGCATGACTTTAGCCATGACTTAGGAAACCTGGGTTTTTACGGTTGTCTCACTGGACTAGGTTCCTCCTCACGTGCCTTTGAAACCATCACTTTAAGCATCACTTGCTCTTTCAAACTGATACGCTTTAACGTGGCGGAAAAACAACATCATGTTCTTCCTAACAATGAGTTACTCTTAACTCAAATACTTGATGGACTTACATCTTCATTCTTGCTGCGTTACTCCATGCCTTCGCTGCCAAATGCCTTCGCACTTCCACATAACTCTCAACAACAAACTCGACTATGCCACCAACTCTTCTATTTGCTTCTTTCACTTTCAGCGTCTTCTATTGCATATTTTCGCTTAATATGCTATGTAGCATCTTCCACGAGAACTAGCTTTACTTTGAACGAAAGAGGCAAGATCTTTCACTTCAAATACCTTCATTCACTACTATCTTACATAGAGAGACTTCATTTCCAACACCAAGGTCCACTCGACCCAAACTGAAAGTATACTCAAACTTGAGAAAATATTCGCGCCAACTGATTGCAACTTGTAAGACCTAACAAGCCTTGCAATACTGACCTCAACTTCGCTTTCAAACAACAAAGGAAGCGAGACAACACCTACTGTCCCCAATGTAGCAATTCACTTTTCCACACGCACTCTCCCAACTATCAACGTTCTTATGCAACTCACATAACGAAGCACTATATAATTGACACTTAGTTGAATACTCCTTTTAGACTGATGCTATCATTTTTCTTTAGCTTTCATGAAGATTTCTTCAAAAATGACCTTATGCCATTCTTATGCATCACCACTACTTTGTCCTTCTTCTCCATGCATCTACAATTTTCCTAACTTGCATCTCCAACTGCATCATGCATCTTGGCCATGCCCAAATCTCATCTGGCGCATGCTACTGTTGCATACATGCTATGCCAATTAGCACCTAAATCTTGACACAAACTTGTGCACCTTTGCACAACTGGAACAGGCTTAACTTGGTGATTCTGAGCATCTCCATAGAGCTCAGCAAAGTCATATGACTCAATAACTTCCGTGGATAAACACTTTGGACAACCTCAATAAGGCCATAACCCTTGAAAATGAGGTGCCACTTCCTACGTTCCATGAAGCAAGAATGCCGTATTCTTCTTCAAACTTGGAACTCATTTTTACTGCCCATGCACAACTGGAAACTCTTGTCTTTCCCCTTCTCCAAAATCAACTTCAGTAGCAACAATTGTTGATTTGCAGTCGCCAAGAACATCCGCTTGTGGTTATGATCAAATGCAGGTCTTTGGACACCCTTGTACAAGTATATTGATCCCACTCATAAACCAGGTGCAAACACACTCCTTGTGCGCATATAGCATCAACGAATAACTCTTTGCAAACGCATGACCGTGGTATATAGGTTTTCCCCTAACTTGCGCTTATTTCTTCACCTTTCAACAAGCTTTATGCTAGATAATAATTGGCCATCCAATTCTTCTTTTATGGCATCACATTGCCACAAACATGTTGGTTCGCAACCAGACTTTGCATTACCACCAACGTACATGCATTCGAGAGAAATAACTATAATCTTCCATCAACTGGCTACGATGAAAACACCTTCAATCTATCACATAGACATATTCTTCATCTACTTTACCACTGAAAAGGCCAATAACTTCTTTGTATTCAGGAATTTCCCCTAAAATTCCCATTACAACACGTAATGTACTCGCTACTGATAATACCACAAAGATATGCATTCCAAATGCGTAATCTTTGCATACTTGTGAGAAACATGGACCTAAACACCTGACTTGCACCATAGAAGTCAACATACTCCTTGGTTTTGTCATGACATCACTTGAAAACCCGTTTTCAATGATTCTTGCGCGTTCGTCTAACACTTTGGGTAGGAATTTTGACACCTTTGTCATAAACTTTCATGGCCTGCTGCTACTTCAAGCTTCAAGTTCATTCCAATTGATCTTTCCACACAAGACCAACTTCTTCTAGTCTCCATACTAGTGAAACCCAAACAATTCACCACTGAATTTGACAAACAAATGACACCAACTTGAGTAAAAGAGAGAAAAATCAGCAATTGTGTCCCCTAACACAGCTCTGATACTGGCTATCACACGCCCATTTAATCGCCTAAAATTTTCATGGGACATGACCGGAAATGATTGTGGTTCAGTGAATTAGCTTCACCCAAAATCATTCAGCCTTGCATACTTGCATCAAAGTACGCATCTGCCTTCACTCATAAGGCTTTGCACGACGGAAGTCTTTTCTTCTTTCTCTCTAACTCTTCATGCCCCCATAAGCATAAGAGGTTCTGTCATGTACTTAATCAATTCTCATACAACACCAGTAACATAATGAACACAAAGATTACTGCAACAAACCCATTTTATTGCACTAAAGGAAGATTACAAAACTCGTCCATCACATGGACCAAAAACAGGCCATTCACCCTCTTGGTGAATGCCTAACTCTCTCAAACATGAGACTAACCCTCTCCTATGTAGCCTACTGATTTTTCCCACTCCTTAGGACTATTTATACAACAAACTCACTAGCCAAAACCGTGCACAACACTTGCACACGCATGGAACAGCCATGTGTCCCATCAGGTAGTTTCCATAACCGCCAGCTTGCTTTTCCAACTGCCACCTTTTGTGTTGTCAAGCCAACATATGCCACACCTGTTCTTGGTGGTTATGAACACTCCACATGGTTATAAACTTCCTTTATAACCGTTCTATCTTGTCTCACTTCATTGGCATGCTCGCAAAGCCAATTACCAACTCCTAACCGTCACTTGAGACGTATTGCACACCTGCTGTTCCATACTGGATTCTGTCTTGCACCAACTTATGCTTTAAACATCGATTCCATCTCCTTAAACTCACTCTAGTTACTCATGCGTCATATATGCTTCACTTCGCCAATTAGCTTGACAACAACAATGCAACTCTTACATTACCAACTTGTTTGCATTGTTCAAGCTTTGGCAAGCCTTGAACTAATGCCATAGACTAATCCTTAGTATATTCTACATGCTTGCATCGTCCTTGATTTTGGGCCGACTCAATTCCACGGATATGCCAACATGCCACATGCCAACATGCCACCTCGCACGTTGCATGTTGCATCTTGCAACTTTGGATTTGTCTTGCCTCCTACTTAATGAAGCTTCATTGCTTCGGCCAATAGCTTCATTACTTAGCCAAATGAATTTAAAATGTAGTTCCACCCTTGCACTTCATTGGCCCTGCGGGGTTATTCCATTCTTAGCACTTGACAGTCTACATAGTGTCGCATCATCCTGGCTGCACACTGACTTGGCCTGCAACTCTGTAACGCGTAATCATTATGCGCCACTTTCATGACCGTAACACTTATCCCATGATAAGTTAACCACCTGATGAAGTTGCCAGTCTAAAACTTTTGTCTGAAGTAGGATATGACGCTATTCGCGGAAGATGAGTGACTCCAGCGTGAGGGTTGGCAGTTCTCCAGTATTGATTTGCTATTGCTCGATCGAGTCTTTCCTGAATGTTGTCTTGGCCTTGTTGATTGTTTGTCCATGTGAATGGGTTCCCTCTGAAACCAAGATCAATGTATCCATCTGATCCATTAAATTGAAAAAAAACTGCGTTTATGCATAGGTGACTGGCCTGCCACCTTTTTTCTCATATTGGTACATCACTTCATTGAAGTCTTCCAGGAGTAGCCAAGGTGTTGAAGTGTTGCGAAAAATTATTGAGAAGTCTTTTCAAAAGACTCTCCTTGGGTCTGGGTGTGGAGGCCCATACATACATGTGCAAAATCAAGGTTGGGCTGGAGCGGGGGTGTAACGAGTGCATGGATGTAGTTCTGGGACTTCAAGATGATTTGGACATTGACCTCGTCTTTCCAAAATAGCCATAATCCCCTCCTACTACCTATTTTAGGAACATAACAGTGGTTTTGAAATTGTAATGTTTGCCCGATGCGTTGCATTTGAATTTCGTTGGCCAATGTTTCCGAAAGGAACAAAATAGTTGGTTTATACATCAAGATAAGCCCACGAAGGTGTTGAATTGTTGTTGGTTGGTTTAAACTTAATCTGATTTGTCCATAGCATATTAATTTTAAATTTAATCTGAAATTACCAATACAGTATCCCGCTAATCTTGTGCGGTATGGGGTATGGTGAAATACGTAATTTACTTCCTTATTAAGAAAGAATTTAGAAAAGGGATAATTAGAGTTTAGTTCTCAGATTTGGACCAACACTAGGCTTTGGTCTAACATTTGTCCAACGTTAATGCTTGGTACCTGGACTGGACGTTGACTCGCATTGACTAGGTTACGTCCTAACTTCTGTTTGGTAATTATTAACAAATTGATATAAAATGTAATTATTTATTGAGATTATAATTATACCCTTTCACTCTTCAAATATTTACAGAATAACCATTTAATATTAACCCTAATTCTTTCACCTTCTCATCTTTCTCCAAAGTCCAAACCGTCGCCGCCAGAACTATCGAACCGGTTCCTTCCCCTGTCACAAAATTCATATTCAACAGAACCCATATTTCTCAAATCTCTATTGCAACAGAAACACCGACGTAACTACATCACCATTCATTCATACCCATTACAGCTCCATCAAGCCTTAGCAAATCATTCAATTTCCATATCGAGCAGCAACATCATCTCAAACCACTCCACCATTCTGCCATTCAAGTTCCATATCACCACCTTCTGTTTTTTTCAGTCTTAATATCTTACATGAACTCAAATCCATCTAACTCGTCTTTCCTCCGTCTGCATCGCACTGGTACTCTTGACTGAAACCCATATCAAATCAGTCATCAAAAACCCATAACTCAGCTTCACTATGGCAACAACAGCAAACCCTAACTCCATCAAAATTCATATCAACAGATAATTGAGTTCAACCTAATGATCAAAATTCAAACCCATTCTTCTATCTCAGTCACAAAATCAGTTAAAGCCCTTACTTTTAGATTCAATTCTCAACTGAATTTCTTGCTTGATTTCGTTCTTAAAACACTCTTCATTGTTGCAAGTCGTGTATGAATTTCGTACGGAATAGAAATAATTCGATAATTAGTATGTTGTCGTTGGGTTTTTAACTTGTTGTAAAGGGTTTTGATCTCATTTGCTTTGTGATTCTCATACACATACAGGGGAAGAAGAAGATGGATTGGAAGAAGAAGATGTCGGCTGTGAAAATTGGGGTTTGATTTGATCCGGAAATTGGGGTTTTGATATGATGGCAGAGAAGGAGCAGTTGTAGATGATGTTGTTGGACGAGATGAGAAATTGAGATAGAAATTAGGGTTTCTGAACTTTTGTAGAAGAATTAAAGGGAGTGATTCATGATGAGATACAAGAAACTGATGGTGGAATTGAGATGGGTTTTAACTGAATTTGATGGGGATGACTTTGGTTGTTATACATGCAGTTGAAGATTGAGTTGTTGGTATAGTGAAGATGGAGGAATTGGTGGGTGTTGTGCAGAAGAAGAAGATTGAGGTGATAATGGAGGCGGAGGAGAAAATGTTAGAATTAGGTTTAATTGGTCTACATACATCTGAGCCGTAAATTTTCTTTTTCTTTTCCAACCGTTGGATCTTAGATCCAGGGATAAACTTGTAATCTCAGTATTTTTACAGTGTTTTATTTTACCAAATTAATTAAAATCAGGTGATAGACGGTCAACTATAATCAACATCTAGTCCCGATACGAAAGCCTAACGTTGGACAAATATTAGACCAAAACCTAGTATTGGTCTAAGCCTGAGTACCAAATTCCAGTTATCCCTTTAGAAAATTGGTATGCTGAAATACGTAATTTCTTTCCTTTTCAAGAATTTGGAACATTGCTCCCGCAAACAAAACTTTATCTTGATTTTAACTTTCAAATTTTAAGATTTTTTCTTCCCATATACAAGATTGTAAGTATACTTGAATTTCTTTTTTGAGAATAAATGGATTTACATTAAAATATTCTTTTTTTGAGAATAAATTGGTATACATTTAAATAAATTGGTTAAGTAATTTGCACTAGCTCATTAAAGGTTGCCATATATTAGAACACCACTGTCACGGTGGGGAGGGCCGACCGAAGACAAATGAAACACCGCTGATTGCATAACGCGTTATACATCATTTTTTTGTTGGAATGTTATTTTTGAGGCATATATATCGTTTTAGATTAGTGGATGCATGAACCTAAATACGACTGTATAAACTGTTATGCATCCTTTATGGTGGCTCCATAATTCGTTATGCATCTTCTTCTTTTTGTTGGAATGGTATCTTTAGGCATATACATCGTTTTATTAGTTGCAACAGAGAATTAGTTGATGCATAAACCAGAATACAGCTATGCATTCAATTTTTGAAAATTATGCCTAAAAGGATAAACACCTCCGAATTTTTTGTAAAAGATCTAAATCTGATATTGTTGTTTGTACTCATTGTGTAGATTTCTTTAAAATCTTTCCAACGAGATAAACTTTGTAAAATTCCAATGCACGGATTTTTAGATATGTTATATTCTAATTTGCTTACCAGTTATACCCTTAAAAAGATAGGATGCATAATAACTAGACTAAAAGGGAGAGGCATTTTCGGTTTTTTAATAGTACTTATTTCCAATCTTTTTATCAAATTGCACATTTGCATTAGACTTTATTTTACAAAATAGTGGCTATAAAAGGGACTCCCTAGCTTCCTTTGGTCGTCCCAACAAGGATATGCTTCCAATGTGATCCCAGATCACCAGCTTCATAAGAAATACATAAGGAAAAAAGAATAAAGAAAAAAAAAATGGCGCGCATTTGTTACCTCGTTAAACACCTTTCCAAGGAAAATTCATAGTGGTAAACCCTTGATGAAGGAAAAGAGTGCGATGTGAGATGTCTGTGAAAACTCCCCAAAAAAATAAAATTACATTTATAATTCTTCAAAATCATATAAATTCTTCGCTCCATTGGTATCCATTCTTATGCTGGCAGTATAAGCATCTTCACTCGTGATAAAAACTATCAATTTGTTTCTGAACCCTTTTATCAATAGAAAGACTAATAGGAGTGTCACAATAGCTTGTACATGATATGAAAATATCCTCTTGGTGGTTGAGAATGGCGGTTTAACCTTATCTACAATCCAGAATTTGTAAAATGAGAAATGTATCTCCGAAAAAATATAACTAGACTCTGTTCTGTGCGTGATCGATCATAAGTTGGAATCAAGTTTGTTATTGTGCAAGTACAAAAGACTATTAAAGATTTGAAGACAATAAGTTCTTATTGGTTTCGTATCTTTGTGATTGCTTCGTGCACAAACTTGATCGGATGGGATCCGATTATATATGTTATCCTTTGATAGACTTGTTATTGCTAGTCGTATTTAGATCGACAAGCTATCATTTCGTGGTACTCTTCAGTATCTGAATCTGGTAGTTATGTTTGACTTGATCTGGTTAACTTGTTAATCCATATCTGGGAATACCTAACCCGACAAAGGGGTTTATTAATTTAAAAGAAAAATCCTTCGTTAGTCTCAACACATATCTCTCATTAACTTCTTGAGATAAGAAGAGTGGTAACCAAACAGATTAGTCCTTTACTGTTTGGAAAACAGTCTAAAGGGTTGAGTGTTAAAGTCTTCAGATGGATTGAAGCAACTTAAGATAGTGGACTCTATCTTAGGATTCATGTGCGCTAGCCAGATTAGTTGTAAGCGCAGGGATACTGAGGAAACTAGGTAACTGGGGGTAGTTTACTTGGTCTTAACTATACGAAGTTGATAGTGTCTTTATCTAACGGCTTAATTCTTGGACTATTCAAAACTGGACTAGGTCCCGAGGTTTTTCTGCATTTGTGGTTTCTTCGTTAACAAAATCTTGTTGTGTGCTTTTACTTTACTTTCCGCATTATAATTTGTTTAAGTTATAATTGAAGTAATTGCACTTGTACGTTAATCCCAAGCACTTGATCCCTATAGTTTAAGGCTCGGATTCAAACTTATACTATATACCAAGTATATTCCTTGTGGTTGCTATCTACTTGATAGTCTCTGTCTATATTAGATCATCCAAGGTATCATACTTATAGGTTGATATCAAAAATATTGTGGTGTACTTGGTACTCTCGTCATTTCAATGGGTATTATAGTTGTAATTTGGTAAAATTGAGGTGAATAATTTGATGGAATTTAGTGATAAAGAAGCAGAAAGGGTTGCGTCAAATGAAGTTAATATTAAATTGCAACAGCGTGTGTCTTTGGTCACGTTGTGCGTTTTTTGTTGCACCATTATGGTAAAACATTGATTGTGATGCGCCATCATGGCGCGTTAAAGCATTTGGCATGCGCAAAGGCTTTGGCCTTGTGCCGTTCAGCTAGTCAGATGACAGTCTGGTTTGACTTACCTTTGACTCAGCTAGCCTAGTCAACTAACTGACTTATCTGACTCAGTTCGTCTGACTGAGTTGAATCAGTATAACTCAAACTTGACTCACCGATTTACAGATTTGACTCGTTTGGCCAGAATAGTTAACCTTTCATCGTACTTTGACAGTTAGTTGACCTTTAGTTCGACAGTCAGTTGAACGAACGTTGACCTTTAGTTTGACAGTCAGTTGATCGACCGTTGACCATTAGTTGACCGGTGACTTGAGGATCTCCTGGTCACCTGTGATGTTTTCCGGCGATTTTCCGACCACTTTTTATATCCCTTTAATGACCACTTTGGATATACAACTATCAATGAAAACTTAATAAAGAAAGAGATAATGGAAGGCTAGAAAGAACATTTAGATAGAACCAAGGATATCGAATGGATTCTGAAAACCATTTTTGTATCATTGTAATGTTGATTCAGATGGTAATTACACGTTCAAGAGGATGATGAATGGTATTATAGACTTGTAAATGATATTTCTTGAAGTAGGCATGGTTTGCCATCAAAACATGTGGGAACTCTTGTAACCTTTTAGTAATCATTAAGGTTATTTTATCTGCGAGCATGATGAATCCTTGTTATCTATGCATGTTTCTGTGTAATTTGATGGATATGTTGTATGATATGCTTTGTGTGGTTTCCCCGCAAGGTGTGTCTATGATTTCCGCATAGCTCATTGCTAAGTTAAGTAGAACATCGGTATATTGTTTGAATATTCAGTAGGCCGGGGTAAGCCACTTTAAAAAATTATTTAATTTTTTGTCTTAAGATAGTAGGGCAGCGCTATACTGTTTAAAATATTATTTAGTAAGATGATGCCACACCGAATGAATATTATATATATTATTTTATTTTGGAGAAATAACTCGTATGCATATTATGCTTGATTGTAAAACCTTTTAGACTTTAGATGGTAGTTTCTTGAATCATGGGGTGAATGGGCATCTCGTGTGGATGGTGCTATTATTTTATACTGGAATCCAGCGTCGTCTTCTCCAATGAGTTTGGCTAGGTAGGTAACATATTTTTGGTTTGTTCTAGCGTTATTTCTGTGGATATTGTTATTATGGTCGCAATATCTGACAAAGTGAAGTTAGAATCTCTTTCCTTTTATGAGTGTTGGGTGTAAAAGGTGCCAACCGTTTTCCTTTAATTGTTGTGCTTTATTTATTATCTTTTAGAACTGTGGATTATGTTAGTGATTACTTGAAAGTTATATGTTTCCACTAAACACCCCTTTGAGATGATGGGCTAACTCGTTTCCACTTCAGTTTTTCAGTTATCAGAAGAGATGGTGTACGTGAAAACTTGCGTTCTCATAGTTAAATTCTCAGCGAATTAACGTCATTTATGTATATATATATATATATATATATATATTCTTTGTTATATGTAAAACAACACATTGTTATAATCCCCTTTGACGGATTCATTATGTTTAATACCCCCTCCTACTTTAGATGAGGATCTAGGGCTATTTTTTTGTTCCACATTACTTGATAGTTTCCATATTTTCGCATAAACAAACATGATCATGTTTCACTCCTCTTTTTAGTCTTTGGAGTTGATTATTCTTACGACCATAGAAAACCTGGGTCTTACCCTCCTTGGACCCTAGGGTCATAAAAATAATTACGCATTTTTTTTTCTCATGGTCCTGAAATAATCCTAAATGTGGGATGACCAAAATAACCTTCTAGTAATGGATATTTCCTGCACAGTTTCTAGTGGTGGATATTTCCTGCGTATATTCTTGTTATGGATATATTTTGCACAACTTAAAATTAATGTGTTTATTCATCTCTAAAAAACGGTTTTCTAAATTCACTTTCTTGAGTTCACTAATTGTGCATAATTTATGTACATATCTATTTGTGTATATATGTTGCAAAAATTATGAAATCAAAAGAGAGTTTAAAGAACTGAAAGAGAGTTTTTTTGCTCAAAACTAGTGACAAAACCCCTAGGTGAACAAACTAGTGATAAGAAAAAACCGGTCATATTATTTTTAATAAATAAAAACCGTTTCAAACAAAACTGGGACAAAAACCCCAAGTCAAATAATAATGTATAAATTTTGTTTTTGTTACTTTTAAAAAAGCCAAACATACCCTTCGACCTTTTCTTCTTCTTCTCTGATTTCTTCTTTCTTCTGTCTCCTTCTCCCACCACCATCATCACCATCAGCAACAATGGAACTGCACCAGAAGAACGGCGCTGATTCGAGAGATGAAGAATTCGAGAGACGTTTTCTCTTATTCATTTCCCTAAAACTGAGAAAAGAAGAAGCAGCAGTTGCCGCTGTTTTATCACCTGAAATTGAGAGTAAATATCGTTGTTGTTGATCGAGAAATAGATCGAGAATTGGGAGATGAGAAAAGGGTAAGATAGAGATGATGGACTTTGGTAAGATTCAAGATGGGTTGAATCTGAGATTGCAAGAAATTGGATCTGCATCTCGCCTGGGGTTGATTCATAAATTGAGACTCAGAGTTGAGTTAGATTGAGAAGATGTGAAGATGGGTTCTGCTAGCTTCTGTTGAATTCAGTTGTGGAGTTTTTGATGAACTGAAATGGGGATCTGGAGAAATTGAGGGTTTGTGTTGGTGCTCTTGAAGAAAAAATTAGGTATTTTCTGTCAATTCGAGAAATGAATGAGGTCGTTGGTGTTGAGGATGGATCTGAAGAATGATGGTGGTGGAATTATGAAACAGAGATGAGAAGAAATCGAAGATGAGCTGATGTGACTGCTGGTGATAATGAAATCAGTTAAGCGGAAATGGAACTGTAGATGATCGAAATGATGCATTAATGAACTTGGCAAACTACGATTCGATTTGAGATGGGTTCTGGAGTCGCACGATGTTGTTGCTGGGCATATTCAAATGAGAAAAGAATGAGAAGAAGATGAATGGAGTTTTTGGTGTTGTGTGTTGACTGAATTGATGCCTCAGCTGCTATTGAAATTGCAGGTGACGATGGATTGGTGGAACTACAGTTCAGTGAGGTGGTCATGGAAGTGAAGAGAAGGAATTGAATACGAAGTGCAAGTTGTGTTGAGAACTGGTGTTTAAGAAGATGTAATGTTGATGCTGCTGTTGTTACTGTGGTCTGATGACAGAGATGTAGGTGCAGTTGTCTGGTGGTGTTAGCTCTAGCGCAAGGACTGGAATTGCAGGTTAAGCCATGGATTGCTGGTAGGATTTAAACCAGTTGAAGACTTGTGTTGGTTGGTATGCAGGATAAAGAATATAATGGCATTGGCTTGTGAACTGAAATGATGCAGGTGGAGGTTATGGAGCTGTGAATGGGTTAAGAAGCTATGTGTCGCAGTGGTGGAATATGGAGCTGTAGATGACAAGGAAATGGTGGTTGCTGCCATGGTTCAGCTGGAGCAGTGGAAATCTAAACTTCAAGCACATTATAAACTTCAAGCACATTATAAACTTCAACTGGAGCAGTGGAAATCTAATAAGAAGAGGATGACAGACAATGCTGAAGATGTAGATTATATGGCCGTCGCTAGTATGGCAGAAGGGATGGTAGGAGCTTAGCTAGCAAATATTATTGAGGTTGTTGCCATTAATATGATGCGTGACCAAAGAACTGAGGTATATATAACCTGCTTTTTTATTTTAATCCATTTGTTTGAGTATATAGAATTGGTGATCTCGTAATTGTCTTAGTTATGAAGAAACTGTAGGATTCTTATTTTGTCTAGGTCACACAAGTTAATGAATGGTAGATGTTTTAGCATTCTTAGTGTACGTTGGCATAGGTTTCAAGTATCTGAGGTGCACATCAATGGAACCCGCAGTATGTTACGAATATTGATACTCTAGAATAGAGCCAGTTACTTGCATATCCTTAAAACACAAACAAAGTTATCTTGTATCTGCTTATCTCTTTTTATTCTTCTCTGACTGAAAAATAGTTGTAGGTCTATATTTTCAAGCACGAGTTTCAGAAGTTTCTTAAGTTTGATTAACTAATGAAGCTATCATTTAATGTACCTTAACCAACAGACGATTTAGTCAAATTAGAAGGATCTCTGATGAGTTAAAAAGAGGGATTTGATTTTAAGTTGAAATGGTCAATGAAGCAGATGGTGCTGTTGTGGATAGACGGAGGATGAAAGTAGAGCTGAGTTACCGCAGATGATGATGTAAACTAGAGAAGAAATGAAGCTTAAATGAAGTGCAGCTACTGATGAATTCTGATGAAACCAATTATGGTTTCATCTTATTTATGATGAAACCATAATCAGTTTCATCGTATTTATGATGAAACCAAAATTGGTTTCATCTAATTTTTGGTCAGTGGTGGTGGTCGTCGGCGGGTGTTGGCGATGTTGGTGGTTTTAGTTGGTGGTGGTTGGCGGTGGTCGACAATGGTGGTCCTGGCAGTTGATAATATGTGTTGTAGCATAGAGCATAGATCTGTGTTGCTGTAATGTTGCTGTATAGAGCATGGATCTGTGTTGTTGTGATGTTGAGAGAAAGATGGAGACATTAAGGACTGCTCTTGGGATGAATAAAGTTGATGAAACTTCTTTACTACAGGAAGAAGGGAAACAGGAAACTGTTCTGGAAACAATGGAATCTGATTCTGAAATTAGGTGAAGGAGAGGGTCCAAAAGAAGGTTTAATAGAGAAAAATGATGGCTAGAATTGAAATGGGAAGCAATTGCAGGTGGTGAATTGGATTGTGGAGTTGAGTAGAGTCAGCTAGGAGATGTTGCTGCCGCTGCTTTCAGATTGGCAGTGTGCAAGTGTAGCTGCTGGTATTGTTGATATGGTTATTGCAGTGATGGGTTTGATATGGTTATTGCAGTGACAGGGTCTTGTGACGAGTTTCATTTGATGCTGCTAGTAAGCTCCGGTTGCAGCTGAAGTTAATATTATAGAGAAGGTGGTACTGGTGTTGGCTTTGAGTTGGTTCTCTATGAAGAATGGTTTGAGCTGATGCTTGAGAATGGTTTTTAAGTACAGTTGCAGGTTGAGAGTGTAGAGAAGAACTGAGATGCCTATGTTGGTGGTGATTATGAACTGCAGCTGGTGATAATCAGAAACCATGGAGGAACTGGTGTTGCTCTGGTCGAATTAATATGGATATTGCAGGTCCAGTTGAAGATCAAACTGAGCCTGAGATGGAGCATTTGTGGTGTTCAGGTATGAGCTTGAACTGAAATGGAAGGCAGTAATGCAGTGGGTATGGGATTTGAAGTGAATTTGTAGTTGCAGGTGCAATGAAGTGCTGCAATACAATGAGGAATTGCCTGTAAACCTAGATGGAAAGATATACCACCTCCCAAAAAATTTCTTGCAGGTGATTTCTCACGAAACCAAGATGAAACCAAAATCGATTTCATCGTATTTATGATGAAACCAAAATTGGTTTCATCGTATTTTTGGGAGGTGGTGGTGGTGGGCGGTCGTGGTGCTGGTTTTGGTCGACGGTGGTCGACAGTGGTGGTGCTGGATGGTAGGGTGGCTGGTATTGGTGGTGCAATTACGTAGTATCGGTGGTGGTGGTGGTGGTGGTGGTGGTCGGAGGTGGTGGCGGTGGTGGTCGACAATGGTGGTGCTGGATGGTAGGGTGGCTGACAGTGGTGGTGCAATTGCGCAGTATCGGTGGCGGTGGCGGGCGGCGGCGACGGAGCGGTGGTGGTCGGTGGTGGAGCGGTGGTGGTCGGTGGCGGTGGTGGCGGTACGGCGGTGGTGGTCGTGGTGGTGGTCGGTGGTGGCGCGGTGGTGGTCGGTGGTGGGGCGGCGGGCGGCGGCGGCATAGCGGTGGCGGCGGCGACGGTACTGGTCAGTGGCGGTGGAGGAGGTTGTGGTCGGAGGTGGCGGCGGTGGTCGGTGGCGGCGGTGGCGTTGGCGGTGGTCGGAGGTGGTGGCGGTGGTTATCGGTGGCGGCAGTGATTATTGGTGGTTGTTTATTTCTTGTTGGGGGTGACAATATAATAAGAATTAAAGTGTGGTTGATTTTTATTTTTGTTGGGGTGATTTAAACTAGAAGGGCAATATAGACAGTCTATATTAAATTGGGTTTTTGTGAACAATTTGTTTTGTTGGAATTTTTGTATATGGATAGTGACACCTTTGGGGTTATAACTCGCGGACCGTTTTTTGCTCCTATAAAGATGTACGTACCATGGTATAAACAATTAAGGAAGGTTTATTAACATTAAGAATAGTAATTGCACGCAAAAAAAAACATTGTGGATAATAGTTACACACTAAAGAATACTATTAGTTGTACTCTAAAAAAATACGAAGAAAATTAAGAAAATCATTTAGAGAATAAAAAAAATGTATAAAACCTAAAATTTGATATTCTTATTTACCATGAGTATGATTTGTCAAATTTATCAAAAAGTTTTCCGAATTTATAACAATTTGTCAAATTTCTACGTATGATTTGTGAGACATGTTAAAGACAATTTGAGTCAGGACGAGTGAGGAGAGGGCTAAACACTTACCTCCCACTAAAGCATAGGTTCATAAAACTTTATCGTCACTCTCCGACCATGGCCCTTACTGTGTCAAACGACACCATCTGGATGTATCTTTTTGGGATGTCAAACTACAGATCATCTAAAGGATTGGGGTGCGGCTCTGCCTTTTGGTAATCACCAGAACAACCAAAGAACGGACACTTCAGAATAACTAATCACCAGAACTGACAAAGTCTCAAATCTGACAGAATTCTAGTCTTGGATGTTACTCTTTAACAGAAGAAACAAAGGTCTGTTAAATTTTAAAATGACCGAGGAACACTAGCTATCTTATATTTGAATAGAAAAGGAAATACTGTTTTCTAAAAGGCCAGAATCATACATGTAACTTTCGCTAATGCTGTCCTATTATAACTCTATATGCGAATAATGGTTCATTTGGTGTCAAAAGGAAGACTGGAAGTTGCCAATAATAGGTAAAGCTCATCTGATATAAGGTGGATCGGCAAATGCCCATTCAAAAACTTCTTCATACTGCACAGCTGCGTTATCCCAAGTATAATCTTGGGCCATTCCTCTCTTCATTATTCCCTTCCAAGATGACTCATGTTCTTTATAAGTTCCAATTGCCGTTCTAAGTGCCTGTCCATCAACAAAAAACTTGTAAAAACATGTTACTTTATCAAGCAAAGCTTGAAAGATCATGCGTCAGTTCAATGGTAGAACACGACAACTTACCTCCAACATACACTCTTTTGTTAATGGTGAAAATGTCCATCTGCCAAGTATGATCAATAAAGAAAACCCAGTGAGAACATGAAAAACGAAAGCAAAAACTTGATTTGGAGTAGTTGTAAATTTGTTATGCATTTGGTTATTAAAGGTAAAACAGTTTTCATATGCTTTTCTATGCATACACAAGAAAATTTAAGTTTCTCAATCATGTTTTGCTAATTTCCCTTGACTCTACTTTTTATCAAAGACGCAATCCAAATCCTGAAAAGAACATTTTCCTTTTTCTACAGCTCGTTTTAAGCTTTTCTGAGTATCGTTTATGTGTGTCCAATAATACATAACATAACTAAAGATAACCACAAAAACACTTGAGAAGGGTTCAGAAGAAGATACGTACCCAGTGCCCTGACCACTGCCTTCTTGAGCATAAGGATTAAAACTCTCAACTGTATCCTGCACACATATTTAGAAACATATATAACAGGAGCAAATTTTAATGCACATTATCAACATACGAGACCACGTTATAAGATCCTACGAGTTTAACTTACCCTAAGACCCCCAGTACAGTGCACCACTGGAATGGTTCCATATCTCATGGCATACAGCTGATTTAGACCACAAGGTTCAAACCTTGAGGGCATCAATAATATATCGCAGCTGCATATTACAAAAACAATTTTAACAAATCAATAATCTAAGAGTAAATATCGAACATATATTTAAAATCTACTCAACCTTACCCTGCAGTTATCCGGTGAGAAATAGGAACGTTAAATCCAACCCAACCAATAAATTTGTCTCTGTTAGCAGTCTCAGTTTTCCTCATCCAGTCTTCAGTTTGTTTATCTCCTGACCCAAGCATCACCTGAAACACACTATTTGAGTTTACCATCTTGGATTCTGATAGACATACATACATGTGAAGTTAGCAACTAGGTGGTAGAAAATGTGAGACTGTTGTTCCATTGTCGTTATGCTTTCAAAAGGTTACCAAAGTAATTTTATCCATGGGATGTTTAACATGTACTGGAGGGTAGTTCTCTTTATCATTATCTCTAATAAAAAAACAGATTTCACTTACAAATTGAACATCATCTTGCAAAAGCTCTGGCATTGCTGCTCTAATTAGATCAATTCCTTTCTGGTAGTCTAGTCTTCCTATGAACCCAATCTGACAATGTCATCCAAACAACATTCATAAAAAAAAAGTAGAAGCAACTATATAAGCAAATCAAACTTGAGGTCTTCTTGTTTTACCATGGGACATTCAGGTCTGATAGGGAGACTCAATTCCTTCTGCAAAGCTGCCTTGCATTCAGCCTGTAATTTCTAGTCCTTTAGTACAATGCAGCTACAAAAATTAGCGATATTAATAGACACTGAAGTGCAAGTTTAATTTACCTTTCCAGAAAGGTCATCCATAGTGTAATGGAAATCAATATGCTCATCCGTTGATGGATCCCACTCATTCACATCAATTCCATTCGCAATCCCTGGTTTAGAGGTTAAAAGTTCAGGTTGAATAAATTTTGAACATATTCGTTGTTGACATGTCGATTTTCTTTACCATTTAAAACACTTCTCCGACTGCTTATGAGCTCGTGAAGACCATATCCACCTTCAACTGTTGTTATTTCCCATGCATAACCCTATATGTTAAAGTAAATATAAATACAAGAAATATGGTTGTCGAACTACAGGAGGGAGGGGGGAGGGAGAATCATAACCGAATGTTCATTACCTGGCTCACTGTCATTATTCTGTCAGCCGTCACAATCGCACCCTTCAAGATATTGACAGCTTCACCTGTGTCAAGAGCATGGGTCCTCGCCCAAGTTGGAAATACCCATTCCAAAGCACCGTACCAGTCCGCTAGCAATCCCAGATTCTTAAAAGTAATTGCTGGCTCCACTCCCTTGCGTGAACAGACACAAAGACACTCAGAATTATTAATTTTTCTGAATTTGTAATTTACTATATCAACTACTAAAATAATGTAGAGATAGTTTTTTCAGACTTGGACTATAAATTGCATCAATTAGCCCGAAGGAAATAAAAAAGTTTTCTCCCGTGTTGCTCAATTTTCCTTTTATAAGCTCCGGGAACAATTAACATAAGCGCAATCACTTGGTTCACAAAAACGGTGATGAGGCAAAAAATGGTCTACCTACCTGATGTGCGAGGTTATGTATCACAATGATACTGCGAGCATCCTTATAAACTCCATGTGAGCGATATTTGGCACCTAAAAGACTAAAAACAAAGGTATGCATTAGAAACTTTGTTGCACAATAGACCAGCCTAACTACATAATACCCAGGGTAGAAATGAACACCAACTACATACACTGGAACAAGGCCTGCGTGCCAGTCGTTAGCCAGGAACAAGCATTTCTCACCGTAAGTAAACCCGCCTAATGGAAGTACCAGTGGTGCCTCGCATGCGGCGTGGCAAAGTAACGCAAACCGAAACTGACACGAACATTAGAAAAACTTTCAGATATGAACAAGATCATGTTAGAATCCCTAAATGCTATTACAGTGAATTTTTATTCTTTAAAAGAATAATGACAACCAGACCTGATTGTCACCGTAAGCACCATGAACGTCCCCATATGGATTTCCTGGTCTATGATATGCAGGGTGATCCACAAATACCTATGATATAAGGAGTGAGTAAACCGTCGGTATATATGTTAAGTTCAACTAACCCATTTTTCTTTTTATCATTTTGAAACAAATCGAACATCTGAAAAAGCGGATAAATGGTGGTCAAATTTGTTGGAAAACGGATGAACTTACCCAATCAACGCCTGCTTTATACTCATGGTAGAACTGAACTTCTTGTGTACTACCAAAGCAAGAAATCTTGACTTTACACTCAGTATCAACTGCTCCATCGAAATTCCTATCTGCCGGAGTTCCGTTCAGATACCTTGGAGAAATCACCATCACACGATGCCCACGACTAGCAAGTGTGATAGGCAAGGAGCCACATACATCTCCTAAACCACCTGTTTTTGAATATGGTGCCACTTCTGCGGTAACAAATACAATGCTACGCGTTACTTTGGTATGATGCTTCTCCTCTTCCTCTGCATCCATGGCTCCTTCTGTTCTTTCATTCATTATATTGGTAATTGATTCCACAAATTCCTTGCTCCCTGCTTACCGTACGACATCAATATTTATAAGTTCATATTTAATTGGAGTGAACTAGATGAACATCAAAACCTTCATAGTGCCGTCTTTTTGGCCAAACTTAAAATAATATCATTACTATAAGTTTCCTTATGAGTTAAACGTGTACTCAAATTCATATGGCCTTTTCTCTTTCTAAGTAGCGCTTGATGAGATTCAAGAGTAGATAACTCATTTGAAGCACTAAACATTACTAACATATATACCTACTCTCACTAATTAGCATTGAACTATGCATAAACATGAAGAAAACAAATGTAAAAAAAGATTGATGGGTACTTTGAACATGACTGCTTTAAGGGAACAAAACAAGCTAAATCATGATATAAGAGCTAGCCTCTGAAAAGAAACCCCCATAAAATGTGCAGTACTATGTAGAACAAGCACATCATTGGCATCCAGTACACTGTTATGCAATCTCTTAATCTGCCATGAAAAAAATGACAATATATGTTTCGACAATATTTGATCGTATAGCTTCATCTGTAACCATGTTTTGAGATAGCAAAATCATGTCAAAGCTCATATTGTTTACCGCACTTAATTTCAATGATAAAAAATTCAAATAAATTTCGATATATCATCCATTACACAAATATACGAAAACAGATATGTACAACTTGAATTTCAATGTTAACAGATATCTGTTAACAAAACATACCAGATTGCGATTCCTTTTCCATTGACTGATCAATTTGTTTCTCAAAAATGACTTCCACGTCATTTTTATCTTCAAAAGATCTTAAAATTTCATCTTGAAAATTATTAAATCCCCCACTACCTTTACTCTTCTCGTTAACAGATCTTCTCATTGACCCAAATCGGCCACCACCATTATTAATTCTTGCTCTAAAAACTGGGAACAAGCTCGAATTCTTACCCTTAACACTACCAAGATTTCTAGAAATTTTAGCTAAATGACTACTAAAAAATAATGACTTTGATGTGAAAATTCTACTAATTTGTTGAGCCTCCATCGACGAAGACCCAAGTAAAGAAATAAAATTGAAAAAAAAAGAAGAAGAAAAAGATCGAAAGTCTCCAAAATCAGTCAGATTGATAAATTATAGAGAAACGAGGGTTAATGGAGATCTGGAAAAAGAGGGAATTTTTTCAGTTGAGTGAGAAATGGAAGTTGTGTCTCTCCAGTCTCCACAAAAGAAAGGTGACACACATGGCCATCAAATTACATCTGGGCACGTGTCATGAAAAAGGGGATCCATGTGTAAAGTAAACGATTTGTCAAGAAATTCGCGCCAAAAAGAGCAGAGGTAGAGTTAATCGCAAGGATCCAGTCTTCTTTCAGTTTAGTCACGTGAAGGTGTCTTGTCTCTGTTCGTAGTTCGGATTTTGAGTCAGATATACTGACTTGATTCCGAACCAGTTTAGGTGCTCAGGCCGGTTTCTAGAGACAAGGATAAAATTTTCGATTTGACATGATAAGTGGCGTGGCAAATCCGCTCCGTCATTACAAGAAAAGGCCTTAGGGATATGGTTGATCGCCGGCGGTATAAACTCTACAGCTCAGTAGAGATTTTATCTCCAACGGCTACTTTCATCAACGACTCCAATCCCTTATATCCTAGCTTAATTGGGGGCCAAACATTTTAATTGGGGGCCTTGCACTAGAGTACAAAAAAGGTCACCCAATCCTAATTTGGGTCACCATTTAAAAAAATATTTTTTAAATGACTAAAATGCCCCTAAATAATTAGTGATAATCTGATTTAATTAGAGTTTAATTTTATTTTATTTTTGTCTGCAATTTTGTGTCTGATCTTTTTCTTTTTTTTTTTGCCCAGATCTGTATGAAAAGTCGTCATGGTATTGAAAATTTTCAGTGACGACCCCAAACAGTCGTTAATTTTTCGACTGTTTCAGTGACGACTCTAAACTGTCGAAGATTCATTAATGGCGGAAATGTACGACAGTTTTGTGTCGTCATAAACATAATCAATTCCCTGACGACCCTTTGGAAGAGTCGTTATTGTTTTAATTATGTATATGACGACTATAAACAGTCGTTAATGTTTTAGAAGTGTCGTTAAAAACAATCGTTAGTCTCTAAAAAGAGTCGTTATCTTCATCGTTAATGGCGGAAATGTACGACAGTTTAGAATCGTCATATACATAATCAATTCCCTGACGACCCTTTGGAAGAGTCGCTATTGTTTTAGTTATGTATATGACGACTTTAACTGTCGTTAATGTCTATGAAGGGTCGTCATTTGAAGAAAAAAAATAGTCAAGGATAAAACAATATATTCACAGTCAAATTAATACGCCCTTGAAAATTTTGGGGTGCAAATAAAATGTCATGGCCCGCAATTAGTTTCTTTGGCCCCCAATCAAACGAGGCCTTATATATACACCTGTCAGTACCTAAAATTTACTTATACGCAAAAAAATGTATAGCTAAGGTATCTTCTTTAGGTTCGAAAATCAAAATCGTCCAAGGCAAGCCTAAACCAAGAAAATTGCAGTTTCGTCTTGTTTCGGTCACAAAGAGAGAAGATGGGTTGATCTTAGGGGAGGCAAATGGAGAAAGTTTAGGAATCACAATGGTGATGAACTGTGTGTAAAGTTGTTGAACCGGCCAGAAGTCTGACTCTCAAGTAGGAGGTCAGCGGATCGAGTCTCCGTTCACGAGTTTGGAGATCTCATGAAATACTCATCTTATGTAAATCTAGTTTAAGTTCTTAATGTGCGTATCTTATTTCCTATTTAAAAAAAAAGGTTGTCGAACTATGAAAAGACAAAGCTTCTAAATGATCAACTTCTTTTTATTGAATGGTAGACGAAAGAGTCTATTTATAGTTGTTATGGATACACACTGTTTTTCTCGTAAGTACTAGAGGTATTGAAGGGGTGGAGAGATGGAGATCATGGAAATAATGGTATAGCCACGCACGTTATGCTTGTGAAGTTCCTGGAAACTTCTAGACCATTACTCCATCATCTTTACAAACGTTGTTAACCGTCACCGTTCGTTACTTTTTCATCATGGGTATTGCTATGCCGTTGTTGATGGTGAAATTTTGACAAGGGAGAAAATCATAATATTGCTTATGCCCGGGTACAGAAGCATGAAATAAATATGTATGAACTCCGCATCGGAATTATAGATTCGTACTTCTACATTATATTCTGCAAGAGAATTGAGAATGTATATCCAGCTAATGACTACATTAACCTTGTAGCTCTCATGCCTCCAAAATTTCAGAGCTTCGCTCGGTTGAACTCTTTTTTTTAATGTACGGCCATACAAAGCATCATGTATTTATCATAACACACTGCTAATACGAATTATATTCAAAATGAGCTTCTATGTTATTCTTGGACGAAAGTACTATTAGATGTACTATTTAGTACAAATTTGTATTTAACATCACTTCGAGCCGCAAAAATTATACGATTGAATTCCTCGAACATATGATACCAACATGAGATATATGCAATGAGAAACTCTAGGCATGCCATGTCCAAGGTGCTAAAAAAATGCCAGCACCAGCAACACATGGCCATGACCATGGCACCGCCAAGCTGCTCGGCCAAGTTTCTAAGCCAACTTGGCCAGTGCCACCAGCGCCAATGCTTGTTGCGTCCCCAGAAGGCCGTATTGACCTTCCCGTTAACAGGATAACTTGGTCGTTCCTGTTGTTCCCGCCAGCGGGCCATATTGGTCGTTCCCATAAGCCAACTTGGTCGTTCCTGCCAAAAGACCATATTGGTCGTTCCCGCTAGCAGACCATATTAGTCGTTCCCGCTAGCACGCCAACTTGGTCGCCTCCTCCAGTAGGTCAACTTGGTCGTTCCCGCCAGCAGGCCGACTTGGCGCGTTCCCATTAGCAGCTTACTTGGCAGTTCCTGTCAGCAGCAATGTTTGGACAAACTTGTCATCCTAGCTATCTTTATCTCCCAGCCTTAACCAACCTTGTCCAAGCTATCTTAGGATGTAGTACCTTGGCCAGCTATCAATTCGATCACGACCAAGCTATAACCTAGCTACCGTGGACCACAACATATTGGCCATAATGAAGTTGTGACTTTCCAAAACAAGAAGTAGTCCATGACTAAACTAATTTCTACGAGAAATGAAAACATGTTAGATGGGAGGATTCTTCATGGGGTACTGGTCTGGTGGATTACAGCCACATGCGGCGTGCCAACACCCAATGATGAGAAAGTAACGAGTAGTGGTGACAGTTTAGAGCAGTTGAAGAGATAATGGAGTGGTAGTCTATAAGCCTCCCTAGTAAAACGATTATGACTTTACCATTACATCTACGATCTCCACATATATATTCCTCCACTACCTTCACTACTTACGAGGAAACAGTATGTGACCCTTGCAACTGTAAATAGACACCTCTATCTATTCAGAAGAACTGAACAAGCTTACAACTCTCAAGATTTGATCTTTCATAGTTCGACGACCTTACAACTCTCAAGATATGATCTTTCATAGTTCGACAACTTTACACACAACAATTCGATTACCACTGATTTCCTCAACTTTCTCTACTTTCCCTCCCCTAAGATCAACCCATCTTCTCTCTTTGCAACCGAAGCAGAACGTGAACGACCATCGTATTGGTTTATCCTAAATAAAGTACTTCGACAGTACATTATTTATCCTAAAACAAAATTTTAGGTACAGAAGTATCTGCAAAAGCCAGTCCAACTTAAATACTAATAATTTTGCATTATTATATACATGCAATTAGTCAATAAATCTTCTAGTTTATCTTTATAAACTTAAATATAAATATATATGTATACATTTTTTTTACTTACCTATTAATTAATGTAAGAGATATGCACACATATTCTCATAAGAGCCAAATCATTAAATTTCCAAAATAGTGCAAATCTTCAATTTTCAATTTTCTTATGTATTTAAAATCCATGCTACAATTGTCTAGCTAAAAATAGTATATAAAACATTAATAAAAATGTCTAAAATTAAGTACATGTAACTGCCAATCAATGCACCTATTTTTGTCATAACTAGTTAAATCCTAATTAATTAATCAATCAACATTAAAAAATAATTTATATTTATTATCTTTATTTTTATCATGGAAACCATAATATATTCTTTACAGATTAAGTTTTAGATTAAAAATCCGAATGAATAATATGGATAAGGTTTTAGAGTAAAAATCATATTAAGAAAATTACGGGGTTTACATTTTGACTATACATCGTGCTGGGGATTGGCTAGAACCCTATATTAAATACTTCCGAGATAAAGTATTGCCTCGAGAAAAGCGAGAAGCGGCACGTTTAATTCAAAATGCCAAAAGATTCTTCTTCCACGAAGGCGTGTTATATCGAAAAAAATTCGGTGGAGAATTGCTGCGATGCTTAGCCGAAACGATACTCAGACCGTCTTGAAGGAAATGCATGAAGGAGAACACCTGGAAAGAGGAAGTTATTTCTTCAGATCCATGAGAAATATTACTGGCCAACCATGGAAGAAGGTGCGGCTTCATTTGATCAAAGATGCCATCAATGTCATATCCATGACAACCTTATTCATACTCATTGTATCCCTCTCCACTCGGTGAGCATCCCTTGGACATTTTACAGTTGGGAACTGGATCTTATCGGCAAAATCAATCCAGCTTCATCGAAACAGCACGAGTACTTCCACAAAGTATTTCACTGATGTGAATGAGATAGTGGTAAGAAAGTTCGTTCAAGACTTGTGAAGATTTTTGATTTTAAACCTAAAATTTTAAAACTAAAAATAACGAAATACTTAATTTAAAATTGATTTCAAGATTTAAAAATAACCTAGACACTTGATTCCACTATTTCACATGATTGAATTATGTTATAAATATTTCAAAACCCTAGTTACCTTCTAAGTCCTTTTATTTCTTAATTCACAAATAATCAGGCATATTCTCAAATAATAATTGTATTCCCTATGCATAGATTATCAATTGATTAAACAAAGTATAACCTATCAAATTGAATCATAAGTAATTAGGAATTATGCAAACAATTAACACTTTACCAAAGCAGTGGTTAAGTGAATTATAAATTAAAACTACGTAAATAACTTCCTCCATTTCCTTGGTTACGCGGGAATTAGCTCATCATGGTGTAAACTCACTCAAAATATTGATTCATACTAAAAAATTATTTACAAATATGAAATCGAGAGAAAATAATGAAAACCGAAAATTTGCAATGTTTATATTCGTTGCAAACTCACTGTTACATAAAATAACAAAAGCTATATGTTTCAGTTTGGACTGTTGTTGAACCAACAGTCTTAACACTGAGAAAAGGCCACGGTTTATTAACGACTGTCTTGAGCAAGTCTTGTTCTTTGTGTTCTTCCTCTTGCAGAAGAAGAAAAATATCTCTGCAACTCTCAATTCTTATTTTTATTCTCTCTGAAAACTCTTTGTAATCCCTCTGTGATCGTTGTCGTATGCGTCAAAAATAATTAGCTTTCTCACTCAACAAAATATTAATTTAGTACTCCCTCCGTCCCTATTATATAGGAAGAGAAGTCAAATTCTCTTAGAATAATAAATTTCTTTGTTTTCATAAATATGTATTCTCTTTCCAGTTTTATCCTTTATCATATTTCCAATGCTAGAAACATCAATTTGACTATGATAATGCTTATGCATCATAAATAAGGGTAATATGTGGAAAACCCATCTTAATATTAGAGTTTCGCCTATCTAACGGGACTACTAAAATCTAAAACTTCGCCTATATATGTGGTACGGAGGGAGTATAAGATAAGAAAGAATCGTTCCCACAGAGAGGTCTTGGATTGTCAAGTAGTTTCGGTTTCCTATGCAAAACAATAGGGGGAATTTATGAAAATAAAACTAAACATGCAAATAAAATGCTAATAAAGAAATAAAGCACGCAAATAAGGTGAAAATATTGGTGAAGGATTTCATCTTCATTCACAAACATGTTCTTGTCATAATACTCCCTCCGTCCCCTATATAAAGGCGGAGTTTTGAATTTTGATTGTCCCCTTGGATAGGCGGATATCCATATCTGATAGACGCATTTATGTGTCTATTTTGATCTCTTTTATGTATTTTATTAGTACCCATTTGTTCTCATTATGGTGTTTTTATGTTTGTTTAGGTGTTTTTGGAGAAAATACCCTTGTATGGAAAGAGTTGCTCAAAAAGTGATGATTTACACCCCGGAGAAAAGTACTAAAGGCACCCCAGAAATGTCCTGGAGGCACCCCAGAAATGTACCGGAAACGTCCCAGAAATGTCCCGGAGGAAACCAGGAAAATTACTATTTCAACCCAAGAATTACTATTTCAGCCCAAATTACTAAAAGGACACCAGAACTGGATTAGGGGGAGATCAGTTTTCTTCCCAAAAATTTGAATGAAAAATTTGGCGGGAAAATATTTTTTCTTCATGGCAGATTTTCCAATCGAATTTTGAAGGAGTTTCAGGCCGATTCAATGGATAAAACTCATTGGGTATCTTCTTATGGGCTAGAAAGGATGGTTATGGGTCTTTACATCGCTCAAATTTGGCTAAATAACTCACAAGAAGAAATCAGGGCAGCACGAGCATAATAAGAACAATTCACGGGATTACGTGATTTGGAGAAGATTTTTAGCGTGTTAAGTGCATGATTGATGTACCGAGCAGTAGGAAGGAGTGTGTAGTTGTTAAACAAGGAAATAAATACAGCTTATAACGCGTGGAGAATCATTTCAGAGAAGAAAATATTCGGAAGATATTTTCTTTAAACACCGAGTAATGAATATTATATGGAGTAATTGAGGGAGATTCGACGAGCTGTAGGTGTATAAATATGTTCCCTGGGAGTACTAGAGAGGGTGTCGAGAGTTGGGAGGAGAGAAGGAACGCTGTAGAATCGAGAACCATGATTTCTCTCTACTACTGCTGCTCCCATTGATGAAGATGAAGAACACGAAGAACGGACCCGCAGAAGCAGTCGTTTACCAACAGTGAAAGAGACTCAAAGGCGTGGGTCGTAGGTGTGGGTCTTAGGGATTCAGTAACAATAGCACCTGTTCTGTGTCGTTAATTTTGGACGCCTTCTGTGGGTCGCAGAATTCTGTTTAATACTATTTACTTATCTTTCTCTTCATTGTAAAACACTTTTGAGCATCAATGAAATTCTTAGAGAGCATTTTTACTATGATGAGTTAAACCCCAACACCGGGGCGACGGAGGAGGCCGAGCTTCATACATGGGTAATTTTATTAATTCTTTTTAAGACTTTTGCATTAAAAATTAATTGAAATATGATTTGATTAAATTGGGTGTTATTTGATTAGATGGGTCATGCTTAGCTTAGGTGATTTGATGTTCCATGCTTAACATTTACAACCAATGTTTTGAGAATCGACTTTGGCAAAATAAGAGTCCATATATGTTTTGAGCGATTATTGTTGAGAATAAATCATTAAGCCTTATGTTATGAAGATTGGCCGAATCATTAGTCCCAGTACCTCTCTACCAATTTGTCAATATTTTTGTATATTTTTTATTTTGAAATCTTTACAAGTCCGAGCAACGGACTTTTACTACCACTTTCAAAACTAGAATAATATCCAAGATAAAAAATTCCCTATATACCCCTACTTATTATGCATAGGTATTATAACAAATAAATTTATGTTCCTTATCTTGGGAATGCTATTAAGGGTAATATAAGAAAAGTAATGGATATTTATAAAATGCATGTTTTTTCTTATTCTAAAAGAGAATTGGTTAATTCCGCCTATACACAGGGTACGAAGGGAGTAATTAGAATTGATATTTAATTTCACTATCATCAAAAGCCCTAGGATACCTTGATCGCAAGAATATCCCGCTATTTTGCTCTTGTCATCAATAAACACATTAAAAGATGCGAATATGAATTCTACCAAGGAAACAACCTAACATGTAAAAGCACTAATCAAGTTTAATTCCCTAGGAGCAATAAGATTGGTGAAATAAGGATAATCAATACAGTCGAACGTGGAAAGCACAATAATTCAATTTAACAAAGGTCATGATTCACATATGATCATAAGGATATATCACTACAAGTTATAATCATATTTGTGCTACTCGTATTCAAGGATTATCACTTTTACGTATAATAAACCTAAACTAGTGTTAGATGTGATTGCGAGTTCTTCCAATTTGCTACTTGACAAAACAAACAACCAACAAACAACCAATCATGCATGTGATATTTGTAGTGAATCATAATCGGTAATACAGAGACAAATCTAATATATCAATCAAAGAAACACATATAGTAAAATCAAACTATTCCATAACCAATAATAAATATCTAGCTCATGTTCATGGAGTTCATAACAAAAATAAAAAGAAAGGTTTTCATGTTTTCTAAACCTTAAAACAAAAGTATAAGAAGAGATATCTCCCAGATTTAGAGAAAGAATTCTCTTTTTATATGTTTCACCCACAATTAGGTCGTAGCCTACCAAAACCCTAACAGCCGACCTCCTTAACTACTCCCTCTTAAAATTCAGTCCAAGCCCAATAACAATCAAAACCCACTCAGTTCACATTAACTCACTAAGCCTGTCAGTTTCGTGGAACCGACAAGCTAGTTTACCCTGTTCTAGCTTCACCAGGACCACGACATAGCTCAACTTCTTCCCTGCATTTTACATTCACATTTATTCATTCACATTACTGACATAACCATCAACACCATTATCAACCAGCAGCAGTGCAGTTCAGCTCACTGTCATAGCTCAGCTGCAACCATTCAACTGCATCATAACCACTTTCAAGGACAGCTGCAATCTCATTGAATAGCACCACCATTCTCAGCACTATCTTCTTGGCAGCATACCCCAGATGCTAGCACCAACCAGTTTCCTCCACATCCTGTGAAACCCATAATTCGCAGTACCACAGACTCAAACACCTCAGGCATCCATCATCACTGCAATCCCTAAGCATTCATCTATTCCATCCGCATCATCCAGTGTCATATCCACACACACCTGCAGCAGCAACCTCCAAAGCATCACAACAATTCGACATGCTTCTTTCTAAACCCTTCAAACACAGCTGCATCAATACGTCTTTCTCGATCTCTGCTCAGTTCCAAGTTCCAGCAGACAATCACCACCACAGCTCTGTTAACTCACATTGCTGCTCCATCTCACCAGTTTCATCTCCTTCTGTAACACATCACATGACAGGGACGGAGGAAACCCACGACAGCGGCGCCAAAAATGTGATGTGTTTTCAAAGTTGTTGTAGATAGTGATAAAAGGGTTGTTTTAAGACTTGTGAAGGAAATGGAATTTTTAGATTTAAAAAAAAAATATATACAAAAATATTAACAATGGGCGAGAGGTACTGGGACTAAGGATTTGGCCGAATTCACTACACAGGGTTCATTTATAAATTCTTTGACAATTTAAAACTCAATAAAATTAACATGGACTCTGATTTTGCCAAGATAGATTCTCAAAACATCGATTGTAAGTCCTAAGCATGATATATCAAAACACCTAAGCTAAGCATACATCATCAAATTAAATAACAACCAATTAATTCAAATCATATTTCAATTTTAAATTAATGAAAAAGTCATAAAAAATAATAAAATAAATTTACCCGTGTATGAAATTCACCCTCCTCCATCGTCCCAGTGTTGGCTTTAGCTCATCATGATAAAAACACGCTCAAAATATTTATTTATTGCTCAAATGGTGTTTACAATGAAGAGAAGAAGAGAAAATGGTGTAAAACTGTAATCTGCGACGCACAAAAAGCGTCACAGAATGAACGATAAAAAACAAGTGTTGCTGTTGTTTAGACTGCACTGCGACCCACGGATGTGCGTCTTAGACACCGTTGATAAACCACTGTCCTTGCGAGTCTGTTCTTCGTGTTCTTGGTGTTCTTCATCAGCAGCAGCAGCAGAAACAAAGTTTCATCAACTCTTGATTTCTGCTTCTCTGGACCTTCTCTGGACCCCAAACTCTCGGCACCTCTACTGTGATACCCAAGCACCTTATATACACAACAGGACACGTAAATCCCGAGAATATCTTTGTAATAACTCCCTTTTCTTCTCTGCAAGTCACCAGAGATTTTATTCTCCATGTTTCCTTTTGCACGCCTTTGTTTCCTTTCAAACTCTTCTAATTAACATATCTGAATCTTCATGGAGATATTCTTCATCATCTACTCCACGTAATTCCCGAAAAACAACAGCCGAGTATTATTCCTTCCCTGTTTTAGCTCAAAGTGGCGTAACTTTCATTTTCTTCACTTCTCTACGCGTCTTTGTAATTGCTGAAAGTATCCGAAACATATCCGAACTCGGAAGGCTGAATCTTAGCCGTCAATATATCCCTAGCTTCACGTAACTGCCTAATATAGATCATACCCATGATATTCTATGTACGCTGTTTAGTTGAGGAAAATAGGTTAACTTCCTTTTTCTTACGATTTGTAAACACCTCTCAACCCTGTTTTATCTCAACAGGCCCAATCCAACTCGTATCCATGAAGAGAATCCAACATAACTCGTCCAGTATTCACCGCAACAAACCAGCTTGATTTCCCGCCATTTTTCTCTTTAAAACGTGAAGAAGGTGGAGTCCCCCTAATCAATTGATGGGTGCCTTTAGCACTTGGGTGTCTCAGTGTGTAAATAGCAAGTGGCTGCCCCTTAGTAATTGAGTACCCCTTATCCAAATTGAGAGTCCGTATTGTAATTTTCTCCCACGAGCGCAAAAACTATTTTTTTACCCAATTTCGTCGCAAAAGCTTATTTCTCCAAAAATACCTACAGGGACATAAAAAGCCATAATAAATATAAAATCGAGCACTAATAATATATACAATTGAGATTATATAAGACACAAAAATGTGCCTATCAAATACCCCCAAACTAATTATTTGCTAGTCCTCGAGCAAATCAAATAGAAAATAAAATCCTAACTCACTGTCGCAGGCATCGTCCATTGCATTTAGCGTATGCAATAAGCCTTTAAACCCCTAGGTGTCCCTAGTGGCGGAGTGTTGTCTCCAGAGGACTTACTAGAGATATACCCACAAAATCTTAATACTCCAGACCCTATCTATCTACGCAGAACCTTGGAAGGCACTAAAGAATCTCCTTGGTTGGCATACTTATTGACTACAGGAGGAAGTACCCTGATGCGAAATTCCAATTGTTGTACACGAGTTTGCACTCAAGCATACTAAAATTCATATAAAGTGACAGAGCTCTACTCAGATAGTTGCACTATGGACATCATATTCGGAGTCAAACTAATCACATGGAAAGATTAAGAGATGGATATAGAAAAACATAGATGGTGTTGATGTTGACCAAATGATCGATGTTTCACATATCTGTCTGAAGGCCACTGCTAAAATGAACCTATCCTAATGGACTGAGATACCGGTCTGACTAATATCGACACTGCTGGCATATACAAGGGAACAAGCGGCCGATAACCTAAATCTAGATCAACAAACTGGCATATACAAGGGAACCAGTGGTTGACAACATAGAATAATAACCCTTTTTCTCGATTTTCTCTTCTTTTTTTTTAACGACATGAATAGATCTTTTGGATCCAAGTGCATGCTTCTTGTCAGCAAATTACACGATAGTTCCCACGGGTCCTGCATTCCACGCTTGTTTAGGCGACGGAGACAGGGAGAACACACACATATTGCTATCCAAGTGTTAATATTTATTCCGATTGGTCTAATTGGTCCGGTCTCAACTTTTTTTTTTTTTTTTTTATATAGTAACTCAATCACTCTAATTCACCCTAGCAGTGGTAACAACTTGAATCGTGTACCCCACCTAATCACTTAGAGAAACATAGTTTAAAATGAAAAAATAAAAATAGAAGTGAAAAGGACTCAACGAAATATGGTGAAACTATCATGTTATTTCTAACACCTGAGCTCTGTGCTTTTATGAATAGACTCTTTAGATGTTCCATCTATTAGTACATATTTAAGCCCAAATCAGAAATATTTAATATTTTTGCCTACCCTGAAAAAGCCCAAGTCCAATGCTATCCTACATAAAATTTAAAAAAAAAAAACTGAATGTGCCTCTATTTCCTTCTGATCTCTCCGTCCCCTTTGCTTCTGCCATGAACAAAAAACATCTAAAAATTACTTTGAAGAATTACGAGGTGTAGAGCTCGAATCGAACTAAAATCGCTGCTATTGTTAAGTCATATCTTCTGCTGATCGTTAGAAAAATATAATATAAGTTGTATCAAAAGTATTTCTTCTCTCAATTTGATTTTAGAATTTGTATCTACTGTAAAGATGCTTTAGTTTTATTCGAAGTTCATGATACTTAGTATAGAAACCCTTAAGGTTATTTTAGGGGGAAAATACTGCATTTAAGATTTTTTGGAGGCTTTTGTGAATATTAAAATATTTCTACATTATTCGTAATTATGTAAAATTGTAGAACAAATATATGATCGAAGAAGAAAAAATAATAATAATAAATAAATAAATAAAATATATATATTAACTAGCCAACTTGTATCTTGTTGTGTATGTATATTTTGTTGTTATCAAACGCTATTAGGTGTTGTAATGCGATTTTCATGCGCAACGAATTTTTTTTTGGCCATTTGGTGCTTGCCTACCCTCTCTTGAATTCCTGGCTCCGCCACTGGCATATGAGTCTCCGCCATTGAACAACATCAACACCAGATGCCAGGCCATTATCCAGAACTACAACTTTACCCATTCCTTCCATCGTCACCTTACAGATCCAACACCATCTCTTGACAGCAAACCCATTCAAGCTCAACCATCTGCAAACCATTCACAGACTGCAATCAATCTCATCTATTCTTCTACAATTTCAGCTCAGCCATCAGTTCATAACCCAAGTTTCCTAAGTCTCAATTGCTTCAAATCTTCATCACATAGCTTCAATTTCTCATCAACCTCAAGCAGTAACCATATCCTTTTCTTCTGCATATCACCACCGTCGTCAATCGAACCCAATGTCATTTTATAACCAACAAGTAGAGTGCACGTGCGTTGCATGTCGACCGCTGAGTTTGAAATACGTCTTCGTCCCGGTTTAGACCATTTGCTCAGCATGATATCTGCCAATTGCAACACAAATGACAATAAATTTTACAATTCAGATCAAATTAGCAGAATTCTAATCAAGAATTGGTAGAGAAGTCATAGAACAACCCACCAACAACAAATAATAAACATCTCAACTTGGGCACAATACAAATAAGAAACAGAACATGATTTGCTAATGGATGGAAAGTACGGGTCAGTATACGCACATGCCTGCAATAGAGGTAATTACCAAATGACTGGTAATCAGTAACGCCACCTACGACATGGAAAAATAAGACAAATAATAAGACCTTTTAATCAAGACAGATAATAAGAGATTTTAATCAACGTAAAAATGGGGAAATCTGTATACCAAGATCATTTATAAGGTCTGCAACTAAGAACTTCTTCTTCCGACTGCTTTAAAATCTGGTCGCCTTCCCAAACACCACAAACACGGCAGAACTGCATAGCCAGGTGACGAACACGCAAAGAGTTGAATTGTTTTACTTCTACAGGGTTGCACTTCCATGATAGTTTGATATGATTGCAATCTTTCATACTTATAACAAATTAAGCAAGTAATATTAGTTAGAAAAACGGATTCCACCCTCTAAACAAAGTCAGACGCAATTTATGGGACACATAAGGTTGCCGATGTCTCACCCATTTCACTGTTGTAATTTCATTTTTGATAAGGAGCTCATAATTTGATCCGGAGAACCGATTCTATGGCCTATGACTAAGGAGAGATGTAATGCTAAAGCAGCCCTACACGTACGAAGCCAATGTCATTCATGCTACCATAGGCTAGTTTATGAGTCCATTCAAGACTTAGCATAAACTCATGACTGTTGAGAGTCTTTAGACCGACCCTGATAGTGCTAACAAAATTACATTGCAAATTTTAGGATAAACTCTTATTAACAATATTTTAACAGCACAGTATCTCGAATTCTTTAACAAAATTTACTCGGCATGAATTATATGCAAAGTTCCAATTGTGGAAATGCTAATTTAAAATCCATAATATTGTAGCATAATGCCATAATCTCCATTTGTCAAAGTCTACATAGATGCAGTTGCCCACCTTACAGTCAGGTAATAAAAATTAAGATGGACCCCTTATCTTCTTTACAGGAATCCAAATTGGACTTATAGTCTGTAAAGGAACTTCCAAAACATCAACCTGGTGAAATCATTTAGAGACAACTGAATAGAAAATTAAGAGGAAGTAATGAAAAACATTTTGTTCAAAACAACCTACACACCAACTCACTTAGCACTTCCTAACACCCAGAGAAATATCTTCTTTTTAGAACCAACATTCACAATCATATCATCAATGTTGAGAAACAAAGACACCATAAACATATTAAAATGAACATTGGTGCGAACGGCAGCAAAACAAAATGGATAATGTTGCCAGTTCTTCTCGGACTCTCCTAAGCTACCAGGCAACTTCTAATCCTTACAGAAACAAAAGACTACCATCAGCTAATTCCCATATCAATACAACAACGCTATCAAAATTAACTCAACCTAAACCAACTTTCCCAATCCGTGATAAAATTTACACAAAACGTCAATATTTTTAACCAATTAATATTGTCTAACAGGAATCAATAAGAAAATGTGATCATCTTAGAATCAATAGTATGAATTTTGTATGCACGGAATCGAAAATTGCCGATAAAAGTTCAAATACCACAAAAAAATCAATTAAAATTGATAAGTTTACTTACTGAATTGCAAAGACATGGAGCAAAAAAGTTCTGGATTCACCCTATGAAACAACAGTAGACTAAATCAATCCAAATGCAAATATCATCATCAAAATAGTAGTGCATAATTTGGTGTTCTGCATGCATAATTAACAAAATGTATTGCTGCACTAAATAAATTGGAAAATTTGGATGTAAATTAACAATCCCAGTTCAACTAATTTATACACAACAAAATGTATTGTTTAGCTTCACAACCCCTGTTCAACTAAATTTAGGGACAACTAAAATGATAATGCTAAACTAAATGTTGATATTATGGACAGAACCCCAATGAAACACTAAATATCAACATTGTTTCCTACATGTATAAATCAAATGAAACCCCTAAAATCGAACAGAACCCTAGAATTACAGATTAATCGTTTGTGTTTCATAAAAACAAAAATTAAGCAAAACCCCTAAACTTTACAAACCCTAGAATTCCAAATTAAAACACAGAATGATTTCTTTCATAAAATCACAAATATGCAAAACCCAAAATAGTTACGAACCCTAGAATTCGAAATTACAATACAGAATGATTTCAGAATCACATACCTATCGAAGTAATTGCATGAAAACCGAGAAGAAACTTGAGGGAAGGTTACATTATTGTCAATCGATCGAAGAATGGTTTCAATGGAATGATAGAAGAAATTTGTTGCGGGAATTGAAAACTGAGAAAGGAACTAAGTCGAACTTGGGAAGAAGCTTGTTATTCAAAAGGGTATTTCAGTCCTGTGACGAAAAAAGCACCTGTGACGGGAATCTTTAGAGAATATTCGATTATTTAACGGCCCAGATTTTAAAAAATAGATATCCAACGGCTGCTTTTAGAATTTTGATTAGTCTGCTCTCATTAAAGGGGGGGAGATGTAATCCCCAAATTTGCTCAATCCCTAATTCTGAAGCTTCATGTCTTCTTCACTCTGGTTCAACAACAACTACAGCTCTTTAATCATCACCAACACTCCATTCTTCTCCGATTCTCCCATCTAATCCAATTCGAAAACCCATCTCGAAATTAAACCCAACTTCCTCTCAAATTCCAGCTGCAGATCTGATTGCTTACGTATTTCCCTGTTTCCTGATTATTCCGACACATCCATCATATTGAGCCTTCATTTCTCACGAGTATAACCTTGAATCAGCACCCATGACTTGCCGAAGTGAACTCTTGCCAGTAAAACTGTGAAGGCCGTAACAAAAACTGAAGAGGGGACTTGAAGAAGAAATTGGTTTGTTTTATTCTCGACCCAGGGCTAGGGTTTATTGATTGGCATGGAAGATATTAAGGCGCCCATCCTATCTGATATGTGCTGGCCTTTAGTTACTTTCAACTGTCAGTCTTGGAAGACTGACAATACAATTCCTTGCCTCAAGTTCAGTCCCCATAAGTCTCATCCTTCAAACTTCAAGTCTGTCGATTGTCATTGTCTCCAAGTGATGAATTGAGTATATATTTCTCTTCTTTTTCGCCATATGACTTCATAACACCTATAAAATTCAAAAGTAATTATAGGATACATAATTTACAAGAAAAATAACAAAGAAAGCATAAACTATAGATATAAAATAAGGTGTTTAGGATACCTATCACTCTGCCATACCCAAACACCTTATATATACTTCCCAGGCTCTCCAACTCTCTGTAATAACTCCAAATAATCCGCAATAATTACATTGTTCTCTTCTGCCAGTTATGAGAAATAATTCCCTTTTATAGCTTATCATATGTTAATCTTGCAACAAACACACTCCACCACGCTGACGTTGGACATGCTCTAGACTCGTGCAAACCTTTCAAACATATAGAAAATCCCGAGAATATCTTACGAGAATATATCGGCCCTGTTTCTTCCATTGGTGATTATCCAGCCAACTCTAAACGAACCAACACCCATACCAAGTCTGTTTAGCCCATTCGAGAAAACCCAATCTGATTCAACCATTTAATCTCTCCAAAACATCTCCAAAAGTCGAACCCTAATTCTGCAACTTTTTTTTTTCGTCGAAAAACATATTTAAATTAGAGAAGATGATGGAGTCCCCTATCCATTTGTGGAGTCCATTTAGCATTTATCCAACAGTGGGGTTCCCTTAGTAAATTTTGAGGGTGCTCTGAGTAACTTTATGGGTGCATTTAACACTTTTTCTAGGGTGCCTTTAGTAGTTTTCTCCAGGGGGCTGAAAAAGCGGGGGTCTAACAACCACACCAAATATTTCGTTCGACAATCTGTATGGGATAACTGCAATTTAATTCCTAGGGAATCAACTAGACAGTCAGACTCAATCAGGGGAATTGATAGACACATTTTTGTGTCTAATTTGATCTTAATACCGTATATTGTTGGCACTCGATTTTTGTACTAATATTGTGTTTTTATGTACTTTTAGGTATTTTTGGAAATAAACATTTTTGGAAAAATAGGCTCGAAAAGTTGTCTAAAGCACCGGGAGGAACGTGTTATTCGGACTCTCACTTTTGGATAAGGGGCACCTCAATTACTAAGGGGCACATTCTTTACTATTTGCACCCCATGGCGCCAGCTGCTGTTCGCACCCCCATCTCTGTTAGGGGGAGGTCATCATCTTCATTCAAATTCCATTTTTGGCGGGAAGTTTTGTCAAGGTGAAGAACAGAATTAGGGTTCGTGTTTCGGAAGAGATTTAAGCAGACTCAATGGCTGAAATTGCATGGGACGACTTGATTAAGTTTGGAAGGCATAGCATGATCAATGGTTCGGGTTAAAATTGGCTGGAGCATCAGATGGAATAATCCAGGGAGTTGCGTGTTTTATTAACCCGATATTGCTGTTTTGGTTTTGGACGAATTCTAGTGAGATTGAAACGCTACAATCAGTTGGACTGGGCCTGTTGCAGCTAAACATGACAGCTAATTGCATCAAATTCGAAGAAATCGGGTTGGAGAATCATATTTGAGAAAAACAGGGAGGATATATCTTCTCGGGTTTATTTCCGGGAAGTGTGTGTTGTAATTGGAGGTTTGCGTGTGGAAACTGGGGTTTCTGTGACTTTTGGAACGTGTTTGTAGCATGACATCTAAGGAATAATGCGTGGGTTGATAAATCAGGGAAGAAAATCTGTGACCGGCAGTGAAGAATACTATCGAGTAATGAAAGAATATATGGAATTATGACGCTTGATTTCGGTGCATGAAGGAGTATATAAGGGTGTGGTGTAGTAATAGAGAGGTGATGGAGAGTTTGGGATAGTTTAGAACACTACAGAGACGCCAAAAATCAGAGTTGCAGAGGTTAGTTTGCTGCTGGTGAAGAACAAACGAATAACATAAGACGCACATTTAGCTGCAGTTTAGAACAGTCGTAATTGCTACACTGCCTACGACATCTAGCTTTTATCGTTCTCTGTTGAGTTTGTAACAAATATAAGTGTTACAAACCCGGTTTTTATTATTTCATCTCCATCTTCATCTTTGTAAACACCCTTTGAGCAATAAAAATGAATTTTGAGCGTGTTTTCACCATGTGGATCTAGAACCCATCACTGGGACGACGGAGGAAGCTGTATTTCATCCTTGGGGTAATTTAATAAATTTTTTATTTACTTTTTGCACAAATTTTAAATGATTTATAATTTTTATTAATCAATTGTTATCTTGTTAGATAGTGTATGCTTAGTCTTAGATGCTTTAGATACACTATGCTTGTAATTTACAATTGATGTTTTACGAAATCTACTTTGGCAAAGAATAGAGTTATTGTTTCTTTTGTTTTGAGCTATAAATGTCTAAGATTAATTTATGAACCCCATGAACATGAAAAGCAGTGGAATCCCGAGTCCCGGTCTCTCTTCATCCTGTGACAAAATTTGTATATATATTTTTCTTTTATTTTGGTTTATTATTTTTTAAAAAACAATCTCATTAAGTCCGAGACGACAACTCTATATACCACTATTAAAATTCGATCAATTTTTGGCGCTGTCGACGCGGATTTGTTTTTAGGTTTTATTTTATTTGTTCTTTTTTACGCGTTTTGGTACTTTTGTTTGCTTTCAGATTTGGAGCTAAGTTTAAGAAAAAGAGAAAGTGCTGAAAAGAAAGGAAAATTCCAAAAAGGAAAGAAAAGAGAAATCTAAAAGGAGTGAAGAAGAAGATTTTGTAAATATTTTTTTTTTAGAAACTATAATTAGGGTTATATTTTTGTAATATTTTTTTTTGGACCTGTTTTTTTTCTTTTTGGACTTTATTTTTGGACATTGGACTTTATTCTATTTTTAAAAACCCTAAGGAAGGGTAGTTTTAAATAAACTGTTTGCAGAGAAGGACGGCGATTACGATATCGCCTCGGCCCCTCGGGTTCGTACATGACATAGGAGTCGTGACCCGAGTCGACTTCAACGGTTCATCCCTCGTCTGGAACGGGAGGTAAGAATTCTAAACACCCGCGAATCCCCTGTCAGCGGGTTTACTGGATGATTTTTTATGCATATATGTTGAGGACCTGAAATCGGATTTAATTTTCTAGTAAAGGCCTGGCCAAATCAAGATAAGGACTCGGGTTTCATCACCGTTTCCTTCTTGCCCACCTTAGGAACACGTAACCTACGCGAAACTAAGCTTAAAATACTGACTAGAACGAGACCGATAGGGTAACGAGCTTAATAGGAAAGTCATTCGAAAAATATTGGTTACTCTTTTAAGCATACTTCGAAGTTCATGATGGTTTCTGTGAGTTGAATGCGTGACTGCGCTGCCTTGTAATACCTGTGAGGCTTTGGGTATCAAATCTCCACCGATCTTTCCTCGCCTCTATTCAACTTACTTCGACTCGGATTGATTCCAGAGGGGTTTGCTTAAATTGTAACGAATTCCCTTTCGAAGGATTAGAAGATGGTCTAGAAACAATATAAGTGGAGCCTTCATGCTTTTTGTTTTCTAGATAAAATAGGCTTGTTGTGGTCGAGTCAGCCTTCTTTGTGTTTGTTTAGAATTCCCTTGCAGTTAGGATGTCGAACTGGTATTATAATAGCCAATACAATGAGTATCCGACTGAGCAGCTTGGACATTATCCTTTTTATGACCATAGTGTGAATAGTGATTGGGAACGCGAAACTTTTGAAGGTTATGGTCCATACCATTGTGAGCCCAATTACTATCCACATACCCACCGGTCATACGAGCAAAATTCTGATAATTCCTCTTTACTAGAGTCAACACGTAAGTTAGCCGAGTCGACACATAAGTTAGCAGAAACAAATAACTTAGTCATGGATGAAAGCAATGCAACATGTGAACCTTCTTTCCTAGATAAAATCAGGAAGTCATGTGAGTCGACTCAGAAAATTTTGTTAGAGGCCCAGAAAAGAACTGCTCGAAATAATCTTAATTTCCAATATGGTTTTTCCGGTAGTACCCTTGAACATGAAGATAGATATTCACATAATCAAGATGACGAGGTTATAATTGGTAACACTACTTGTTTAGATAAGGTTCAACCATTTTCATGTTATTATAATGATGATTATGATGATGATAGTGTTGATGAAGAATCGGACACATATAGGCATAGTGATCAGGAATTTGTTACTCCAATTGAGCTTTATAACGATAATATTATTTCTAGTTCAAATCCAAATAATTTTAATAATTATTCACATATTCAAAAGGACGAGGATTTGACTAGAGATACCCCCGTTTTAGATGATGTAGTATTTCCTTTTGATTACGATGCTAATAATGGTTTAGGGGAACGAGTTTCTTTTGAGAATATTATTTTAGAGTCTAGCGATTTAGAAACATTAGTCTTAGACAAAGAAAATGAACTCGTAGAGATGAGTGAGGATGAACCAGACTTAGAAAAATCAATTGGCCATTTTCAGGAATCTAATGACCTTGAAATTAGGAAAGTTGTGACTAGTCTTTCTAGAGACACTGAAAACTCTAAGTTTGGGGGTGATTATCATTCTCCATATGCTTTAACTCTTAGAAAGGTCCCTCACTTGGGACTTGATATATGTGCCTTAACCATTGTGCCAGATTACCTTCATGCTAGCTCTCTCGAACCTAATAATGTCCAGGAAGAAGTTCAGTTGCTAGAAACCCATCCTCTGGTTGATGTGGTTAGCCCAGGATATGATACCAAGATCGACTTTGTTTTCCCACCAAAAACTTTTCTTCCAATTGTGGGAACATACGATTTTCAAATGTGTCGGTTATTAAGTTTTGAGACTAAACCTAATTACTTTAGGAGATTAGGGTAGACACATTTGTTTAAGGAAGACCACTACTTTCATCGTGGTCAACTGATTGACTTAAAGGATCCGCAATTATTTAGGTTATTATTATGTGCTTCCAAGTTTTTACTTGAGTTTTTACAGACTCTAATACCTGAATCGGACCTTAGCTACGAGGAAATGCAGTCCATGAAAATATTTTATCTAGACCCAGTTATAGAACCTAAGCCTGAACCACAGCTAGATGTAGTTGTCTTAATCAGGAAACTAGACAAGGGCGTGCTTTATCCGTTAATTTTCTTGGCATGTTGCAGATTCCTTTTACTTGTGATAGCCCTATTTGGTTTTGGTGATCCGCAGTTATTCCGGCTATTACTCTATGATTCAATAAGGTGACTAATCCTTTCTTAGTATGGATGAAGACTTTAAACTTAGCACTTCTTGGGAGGTAACCCAATATTCATGCGACACGGTAATATCTTTCCTTATCTCTTTTGCTTCTATTGGTAACAGTTTCTCCTTGTTCATGCTTTTAATTTCATCTTTAGAACATGAGGACAATGTTAGATTTAAGTTTGGGGGTAAGGGAGAAACTTCTAGTGTCACATAGTATCCGGTTAGCTAAGTTTACATACTGTTTCTCACCGAAAAGATAGAAATTGGAATGCTAAAGATAACAATCTTTTGAGACATTAGAGAAAAAGACATTGAGATCTTTGAAATTCAGGAGAGAACTTGTTCCTTTTAGAGGGTAACCGTGATGGACCTAACCATCCATGATGGGAAGGCAAGTAGGTCAGGAAATGCCAGAAAGACAAAGCAACCTCACAATGTAGTCTTAGTTACTGGATTACGACTCTCTCTCAGTAGAAACTTATCATCATCAACAAGCGGAGCGACATCAAAATCTATGAAGAAAGTTGAAGACGTTTAAGGTTTAGAAGCAACAATAGAAAAGAATAATTCAAAAATCAAAGTTGAAGACTTAGTTACAAGAAGTTATAAGAGAAACTGATATAATTTGTTGGAATTCATGATACCAAGACATCACAAGTTGCGAAGATCCAAGTCCTTCTCTGATGGCCATGTAAATTTTTGTCTTGTAATTTTTGTGTCAAAAAAAAAATGAAAAATGAAAAAAATGAAAAAAAAAAACGAAAAAAAAAAGTCATCATTACGTTATTTTTGTTCTTTGTTCAATAAGGCCATAAGGAAGTAGAAATTTGTAAGTCAAGCAAGAAATTGAAGAGAAGAGTTAAGGTTCTATGAGGTTCGATAGTTTATCATCAACTGTTGATGACCGAAGAAGACGTCATTTCTACTGAGCACTATGAGAGAGTCGAAGAAATATACATTTGGTTGCTTTGTTAGTCCGCTTTCAATCTGGCACAAGATCTTTCCAGCACTGGTTCAACTCATCACACGTAATTAGTCCAGCTGTGTAGCAGATGTCCTCAATTGAGAGTAGTTTCTCAATTGATGAGTTGATGATCTCGTGTTGTCGATGAGAAGTGAGATTGATGATACTGTTGATGCTTCTTCAATCATGATTCAGAGACTTATTTATATTGCTGGAATTGTAGACACCATGATTCCATGAAGTGTGACAGTTGATGGAATCAAGGAGTGGGGAGGTGGAGATCGTGTTTGAAACCAGTTTCTCAACGTGTGGAGACTTGGTCTATTTTCCACCCACTACCTCGTGAATTCCTTCAACTGATTGCACGACTTGCTCACATTCCATCGTGTGTTTGAACACACGTACCGTGGACCGCAAGACCAAAACCCTAAGTGATGTCCCCCCAAGTGACACGATTGACGTCTCGTGGTTTGTTAGTCAATTGATGACTTCGTGGTTTGATGGGACGATGAGTCCATGTAGTCGTTGAGTTGAACATGATGTTCTGAAAATCGTGAATTGAACATGTCATGAGACAGAGGTATAGTTCTTACGATGAAGTGAGCAAGTATTGCTCATTCGATGGATCGTTGAATATTGATTGTTGAACCAATATTCCTTGGTTTGAACAAATATTTGTCATCTGAGCAAGTGTTGCTCATGTGATGAATTGTTGAATATATGGTCGTCTGAGCATGTGTTGCTCGTCTGATGGATTATTGGCAGCGTACCAAAAATATTAATTAGAATATTGGTCGTTCAACCGAGCATAATTAATAAAATTAATGACCATGAGGTCGTCATAAAATTATTAAGGTTAGAATCTGGAATGATGATCCTTGGATTCAGAAACCCTAATTTGATCAATTGATGATCAATTCATGGTTCGTCAGAATTTCAACCATGGGACGAAGGAAGGAGCGATTACATGGGACCGTGGATCAACCATGTAGTGTTCATATGCTCACGTGAGAAAATACGAAGAACTCCTGAAGAGTTGACGATTTGTTGGTGAAAGAATGATTAAATGCTGGCTTAATCATTTATTCAAAAATACTCGTCTGAGCCTTATGTGAGAAAACCTAATTAATTAAGAGGGAGTGAGGGACCGACCACGGGGTCATGAAACCAGCCCTAGGTAGTCCCGTGACCGCATGACGATCACTTCATGAAAATTCAAAGTGTTTGGAAGAGTCTTGGACCTAATACGTGCAATTGTGCAAATTAGGTCAAAACTGTGAAACTCGATGGGACCGGCTTCTGTAAGCCAAAGAGCCAATCTTGGTCGGTCAAGATAGCGCGCTCGTGTCCCCAAGGCATCCACGTCTCAGTCCTGAGAATTTTGATAATTTCTGGCGTGCAATTGAGCATCCATTCGAGAAAATATGCCAAAATTAGGGTTTCGACGAAACTAAGGAAAACACCATGAGATGATGAAAAATAATTATAAAATAAGGAGTGAGGAGGCGTGGGACCGCCGTGGTCAAGGCATGGTCGGCCGGTCGTGACCACGGTCCCGTGGTGCCTTTTCCTTAATTTTATAATATTTTGATGATTTTATGAAAAAATCATGAATTTTGAGAAATTTGATGAATTTAGGGAGTTTCCATGAATTAAAGGAGTTTTCATGAGTTCAGGGAAACAAAAATTATTAAAATAATAATAAAAACAAGGGCGTGTGGGACCTTGGAGGCGCGGCCGGCCGGCTAGGGCCCGGTCCCACGAATTTCCCTAATTTTTATGTATTTTTAATGTATTTTTCCATGATTTGAAGGGATTTTCCTAATTTGAGAGAAATACCATGAAATCAAGGAGTTTCATGGGATGAAGGAAATCCTAAAAATAATAATAATAAAAGACATGGGCGTGTGGGACAGGCTGAGGCATGGCCGGCCGGCTGGGGCCCGGTCCCACGTGTTTTCCTAATTTTATATTATTATTTTTTAATGTATTTTCCATGATTTGAAGGGATTTTCCTAATTTGAGAGAAATACCATGAAATCAAGGAGTTTCATGGGATGAAGAAAATCCTAAGAATAATAATAATAAAATACATGGGCGTGTGGGACCGGCTGAGGCATGGCCGGCCGGCTGGGGCCCGGTCCCACGTGTTTCCCTAATTTTATATATTATTTTTTATGTATTTTGAAAGTACCATGATTTGAAGGAATTTTCATGAAATCAGGGAAATAATAATAATAATAATAATAATAATAATAATAATAATAATAATAAAATAATGAGGAACCATAAGGTGTGGGGCCGGCTGGGACCTAGGCATGGCCGGTTGGCCAATGGTCACGCCCCACACTATTTTTCCTTAATTTTATATTATTTTCATGGGTTTATGAAAACACCATGAAGCCGAGGAGTTTCCTCGAGACGAAGGAGATTTGATAAAACGAGAGAATTTTTATCAAATCATGGAAAATAATAAAAAATGCATTAAAATATAAAACTGGTGTGGGATTGACCACGACACGGTCGGTTGGTCTTGTGTCCGTGCTCCCATCACCCTGGTCGATATTTTTAATTATTTATTATTTTCTTCCCTATCTTGCATAGGTTCATCGTTTCGTTGTATTTTGAAATACTCGTTCGTGCGGTGACTGTTAGTGTATCGTCGTTGGATACACATTCACCATTTGAATCGGGGTTTACTTAGAGGTAGCTCAGACGCCCGGTTGTTGATTATTTATTACTAATTGTGGAATCCAGTGGTGAATAATTCACAAAACTGAGTAATAAAATGTTTATTATTAATTCATAGGATCAGCTGAGGAATCGACTATGAATTCAGAATAATAAAGTGAGCATTACCATTCTATGGGATCGTAGATTCGACCATAGAACCGGAGTAATTAAGATTTATCTATTACCATTTATGAGACCAGTTGTGGATTCGATCATGAAATCATAGTAATGAGATAATATAGTTACTGCTATTCTATGAGATCAAGTCGTGGATTCGATCATAGAATCAGAAAAATTGTTATTGCCATTCCAGGGGACCAGTCGTGGATTCGACCATGGAATAGGAGTAATTGTTATTGCCATTCCATGGGACCAGTCGTGGATTCGACCATGGAATATGAGCAATAATAGATTATTCTGAGAATTCAGTAGTGAATGTCACGACAGAATCAATCTTAATTAGGAATAATTAACTTTGTGGCTCTATACTAGCAGAGCAAGTTGTCTAGGAGCATTAATTATCCCGATATGAGCTTGTCGGTAAGTCATATCCTTTATATAGTCAGGGTAAACTCGTTGTTTGTTCCTGAAGATGTTATCGCTCTATACTAGCAGAGCAAGCTGTCTAGGAGCTGTCCATCTCGTGATGCTATATAGAAATAATCACTGAAAGTATTCAGTATTCATGAGATATGCCGTTGTCCAGTCGTGAGACTACATATCTACATGTACTCTGAGAGAAAGTACTCTCCGTTGAGAATTCGATGAGAGACTCGTGTCTCGATACTCACGTCCGATTGTTGAATCAGAGTTTCGTATAATTATGAGTTTATGAATTTAGCCTTTGTCGAAAATCCACCATCTACATTAAGTCCCCTGCTTACTGAGGAAAGCTGTGTTCCTCAGTCAGCATTAAATGGTGATTTTCCGGCCATAAATAATAATACCAGTAATTGAACTTAGTCGTAAGTTGAGACGTTACCGGATTTAGAGAGCATGAGCAAACCACGACTTGATGAAGGCTTCAATGTCATGATTGGAGCATCGTTTGATGAGCATAAATTGGTGTTGAACCGCTGGTTTGGATGACGAGTCCGTGGTCGGTTAGGATTCGCGGGTCGGGCCCAATAAGGAAATCCTTAGAAAATTAGATTTTGGAAATAAAAGGGATTAATCCTTTTTTTTTCTCACAACCGAACAGCGCTTCTTAACCTCTCCACCACCTTTACGCTAGCAGCAGGAGGAAGAAATTTTTTTCCGGCGCTCCACTGTCCGCCGCCGTCCGATCACCGACCGACCAGATTCCGGCCGGCTCCGACCAGGTAAGCTCCGATTTTTTTTCCAGATGTTATGACCTTCATGAGTTGTTCATGTTTTGATCATGGTGAAGTTATATACATGTGTGTATATTAGTGTGAGTTTTATGAAAAAACCCTCGTTTTTTGAAAACGTATGTTCGTTCGATCGTCAGTTTTGCAAACTAACTATAATCGCTGATTTATGAGAGATCTTTTTTTTAGTATATGAACCTAGGTTCAGTGATAAAACTTAGTTTATGAGCTTTCATGTGTACCAAGGTTCTATCACAAAAGAAGTGAATTTTCATGAAATCGGAATAATCCTTCGTTTTAAAGACAAATAACGATGACACGAAGGAAAATATGTATGATGAACTTGTGTACAGTGATAAAATTTTGCTTATGATATTTCATGTAGATACAAAACTTTATCATATGTATGAGATGTGAGCTTTCACAATACTTTTTGAAATAAACCTTCGTTTTAAAGACAAATAATGACGATACGAAGGAAAAATAGTTTTTTTTATATATTTATATGCAGCCGTGACATATATTGTGCAAAATATGATGATATATTTTATTTTCATGAGTTTGTTTTTATTAAATAAAATCCCTGAGAGTTTATGTATGCAAGTTGCATTAATTGCTGCTTTTTTCGAAAAATCAAAGCGTGGGTTTTGAGGAACCTTCGAAGATAGACAATATATTTATGATGAAATATTTTATTGTTGTAAACTTCATAGGTCAGTTGTGTGAATGTTCACATTATGAAAATGGTGTCCGTGATTTCATGAAAAATCAGTTTCAAAAGTTAAAATAAAGTTTTGTTCGTTTTTGCAGTTTTCGAAGAGACGAACGATTTTGGGGTGTTAAATATAGCATTACTATCACTATTGTTAGTGGAAGTATAAAAGGTAAGAGTTAAGAGTTACCATTTTTGCTTGTATTTCCTTGATTTATATCTGGACGGCATACTGAAGTAGAATGTAGTGTGAACCTTTTCAGCTACTTAGAAAAGATGTCCAATTCCCAAGCAGACGACGCCTCGAGGGAAGAAATGTGGGTTGATGATGGTATCTCCAGAGATGAGACATGCATGGATGAAACTTCCGTTGGGGGAGACCAAGACAAAATCCCTGGGATTAAGAATGTCCCGAACATAGATGATGCATTCTTTGAAAAAGATATTCCAGGAGCTGAGCAACATTTGAAATCCCCAGTGTATCGTATTTTGATAAATCTCAGAACTATTACTGAAAAGAAATTGGTGACTCCTAAGACAGTGATTCGATTTTGTCTTGAACGAGGGGTGTTCGCCTCATCAATCATAGAGTTTAAGCTTTCTCGACGACCTTTGGAGAAATTTGCCGGCTGGGCGAGGCATATGTTGGGTTTTCCCCATGTGAGGACTATGCTCGGCCAGGCGCAGGTGACGAGAGCTATTCAAGCTTCTGGAGAGTTGTTCATTTATCATGACGCAAGTGGTATTGTGGCTCTGTTTGCTAGCTGGTGCATTCCCACTCACACTTCATATGTAGATGGGGAGAGTTTACCATTACCTTGGAAGACGTGGCGGCTCTGATGCATCTCCCAATCACGGGAAATCTTTCTGGGGATCTTTCAGATGAGGAGACCGCCGTTTCTCATGTCTTGACAGCTGCAATGGAGAAAGCGAATAAGGCTGGTAGTAAAGGATGCTATGCTTCCTGGTTGACACACTGGTGGCCCAAAGACGAGGTTTCTGATAAACCCATCGACGGTATGTTACCCATTGCTGCTTTCTTATGTTTATGGTTGTCAAGAGACATTTTTGAAGACAGTGGAAACTTGTTGAAGCCTTTTGTGATTCCCTTTTCTATTAAGATGGCTCAAGATGAGAAACTTCCGGTAGGTAGTTTATTCTTAGGCTCCTTGTATTACAACCTGGACTCCTTGATTATAGACTCCAGTGTGTCGAACGTCTCTATGAAGATTGAGTGTTATGCCAACACGATGTTTCTTCAAGCTTTGATGTGGGAGCATTTTAAGAATTATGCACCTACTCCACGTAATGTTCTGCAAGGACCGAATACTGATGCGCGCCATACTTTCCCTGAGAAAGATAATGATAGGATCATGCGTTGGTCCACCAAGCAGCCTCGTTCTAAAATACGTTTTATTGATGTGTTAGATGAAGAATCTGAGTTCAATTTTTGCCCGTGGGTGTCAGTCCCTGATTATGTTTCTCAGCCGATGACTTTCAATGCTGGAGAAGGCACGAGTTTGACGTCTGGTGCGCATCTGAGTGATGGCGAAAGTTCTTTCATGTTGAGTTGCACCCATGGTCATTTGCTATCAGTCACGTTTGGAGAGCCTTCAGTGGAGGAGTATAACATTGATAGAGCAGCTCGATAAATGGGTATGGGTCAGTGTGTTCCAACCATACGGAGAAGGAATCCATCGGTTGAGAAACTCAAGGCTCATTTGGATCACACTCACGTGGATGAGAGTAGCTACTGGTTTCCTGGTTCTGATAGATTCGCCTATCTAACCCCAGGTTATGTAGAATTCTAGGATCAACAACTTGGGCGTTTGCGTGGCTTTTTAAGATTTCCCAGACCTTTATTCAAGGATCTTCCTTCGGCTGAGATGATTTCCAGTCGACCAAGATTGAAGTATCTTTATGGTGATAAACGAAAGTCGTCTCCAGGATGCTCTCAGGTATGTTTCTTCATATAATCTTCACGAAATTATAAGAACTGTATTCTGATTATATTACTGGATTTCATCACATAACGGTCGTAATATACGACCTCGAACCGGTGTAGATTTCTCAGAGACTGAGGCGGTTATTCATGGTGGAGAAGGCAGGCATAAAGGTTATAAGCTGTTACCCAATACCGTAAAGTCCCCAGTTGGTGCTTTGGTGAGTTCCCAATATTCCTCACCGTGACTTTCATTGCTATTAACATTAGAATCATGAAGGCAATGTTATTAATTTTATTGCAGAATTTTACTCCATCAAGTCTTGAAGGTCTTCAATTTTCTGCTACTGAACAAGCAATCGCTGATTTGAGTGACGAAGAAACTGTAAGTATTTCTTCACATGTTCAAATGTGGTGCTTCATGGATGAAAGTATTGATTGTAAAGGACGTGTACAGGAGGATGTCTTCATGGAGATGGAGAATTCTGGAACTCAATCATCCTCTGGGAAGGGGAATGAAGGTAATTCCCAAGATTCGGAGCCGGATGGAAGTGATTTTCCTCTTGTCGTTGATGTGGACAATTCCAACCCCTTGGACACTTTGGAGACTTCTAAAGTAAGTATATATCCTGTATATTCTTCATAAAAGTATAAAAGTGATGACTTGTGAATGAATGAATGAGAACCCATGTGAATATATGAAAACTTAGTCGAATTCGTCGTCAGAAAATTCAGAACCCAGCTTTTAGTAAAACGCTGTAGAATCTTCGTCCGGAGTCGGATTTTGATGATCTGCATGTGCAAATTCAAGCCCGGAAAATTTCCAAGCTTTAAAAAGCTTTTTAAGTTTTGAGCACGTTCAGAGCCTGAAAAAGGCGAAATAGTAAACTTCCAGGAGACTTCCAGAACTTTTTCAGATTGCGCATCACTTGATATTTTGGCCACATCTACTCTCGTTCATCGGATTGTCATGAAATTTTGACATGTCATAGAGGACATCCATACGAAGAGAATGGAATGACCCATCCTCAGATTCCTTGTAGATTGCTCCCAGTTCGTCTCTAGTACAGGAAGTTCAGTTTCTTCAGACGGACTCATCGTAAAAGTGTTTTCATGACTTTCATGTTATTTGCTCGTGCTTGAATGTAGTATGATGAACCTTGATGATTTGCCTTGCGGTATACTGTGTTTCATAATCTCCTTTGGTTCGTGACTCTAACCTCATGTAATCTTCGTATTAGGTGCTAAATACCGAAGTTGAGGATACTGGAGCCAACGATGATAACTCTAACCCTTCCGAGTTATTGATGAAGAGACATCCCTGCATTTCAGGCCATGAGAAGGTCGCTGCTGATGTTATGGAAAACCAGATGGTTGTTGCCTCAGTGATAGAAGAAACCGAGATAGCAGCGGAGAATACCGAAGGAACTGTTGCTTTGGTCGTGGAGCCGCTCCAGTGACCGAGAACCGTATAATAGTGTATGAATATCCAACTGCAGGGGTTGCTTTCGATCCTCCCTTTAACACTTCACTCCCGTATCATGAACTGGTCGGTGGATTCAGCGTTCCCATTGGATATGCACGCTTGTACGAGACGATATGGAAGAAGTTCGGCCACATGATCGTTGACAGGAACCCTGGGCGTGCTTATGCTTTAACCATGCAAGTAGGCGTTATCTTGCGTGTCGTGAGTGATATGCATACGAGACCCAGGAATACCGTGACTCCAGATATACTCTTTGATTGGGAGTTTAACTTGGAGAATTCAGAAAGACTTGGCCTCAACGTGAAATGGCTTCGTAAGCAAATAAACGTTATCAAGGATTCATGTGAGAAGAACATACCCTTTCCAAACGATGTGTGAAGGAGAAGGAGGACAAGATTGCCAAGCTGACCGAGGAGTTGAACAAGGAGAGGGCGGCTTTGCAAATCTTGAAGGATGCTGATGAGCGAAAGCCTTTTCTTGCTGATCTCTTGAACTTCTGAACTTCTGAGAGATGTGAGGTTTATACTTGGGTTTTGATATTTAGATGGTTTTGGATTGACTGATGGTTAGGATTTTCTTGTAGATTTGATAGAGATTTTCTTTTACGAAATATGAACTGAATTTTGATAAATTGCTGAATTCAAATACTGATTGCAAGTATTGCAAATGTTTTGGAGGAATTGAAATACAAATGAAAGAAAATCCTAAATGTTAAATCCCAACGCCATGAGTGCTTCAAACGCCCAATACCTTAAATGTCCAATAATTTCAGATAAACGCCTTGAGCCAATTTTCGTGAATTACTGGTAGGGTTCTGCCATCTGTGTTGGTCAATTTGTAGTATCCTCCGGCCACGGATCAGCGACCATGAATGGTCCTTCCCAATTGGAGTTCCTTGTAGAATGAAGACCGCGCTGAACTGCTTTGAGAACCAGGTCCCCTTCATGAAACTTGTTGGCTTGGTCGATCGTGCCTTGAATATCTTCCGCTGATTCGGAATTCCCTGTTTGATGGAATTCCTCGATTGTGGCCCGTATGGACACTCGCGCGGAAGAGAGTATCCAGCATAGTGTTGATCATGCTTAGCCAAGTCTTCAGCAATAAACCTCTCGATGGAGTGACCGATTTGAAGAAGTTCTGAACCCAACCATTGAGTGTAATATTGCTGAGGTGAAGTTACCCACTCGTAGCTTTTGATGACTGCTAAATTATTCATGGGGAGAAGTCCTGGACCATAGTAGCGTATTTGAACATTGGTAATATTGGAGCAAGAGGAGGAATAAGACTTGCCTGAGCTCGAAACCTTCTGACAAAGGTGTGCGGATTTCTCCAAGTTCCTGCGTAAGTCCCATCAGAGTTTTACTTCTTCCAGATGCTCAAACGGTGGTGCGTCCTCTCTTCGTCTTCCGACTCGGAATCCTTGTCGATGACAGGATGTGTTGAAGGCATCGTTGTCCTTTCAGCATGAATCCAAGTTCTCCCAAGGACCATGTCGTATCCAGGGTCTTCCCGGATTATGAAAAACTTGGCCTCAGTGCAGATCATCTTTCCGTAACTTTGAGAGTGATGAAGCCGTATGCGTTTCTGGAGATTCCTTCGTGGTCCCTGATTGCTATGGGAGCGTGGGTGGCTTCCCGTCGAGTAATACCAGCAGCTCTGAGAGTTTTCAAAGGGATGATGTTGACGGCGGTACCAACATCGATGAACGCCCTCTTGAACTCATTTCCTTTAATGTGCACTGTGGTGAGCAGTCCCCAGTCATACATTTCTGTGTCGGTGGCTGAAGGTCCGGTGGTAGTCTCTTGGATCAGCGGACGTCTTCCGGACACGATGTGGTTCAGTGCAGCAAACATGTCTTTCCTTGAGCTTTCGAAAGATACAACAGCTCGCAGACATGTTCGATCAGAGATTGGACCGTTTCCTTGACAGGAGGTTCAGAGATGGTAAAAGTTCTGACTGGGAGGGGGTTTTTGTGCCCCCTCAGTCCCCAGGTTGAGCTCTCCTGATTCGACCTTTTTTTGAATATGCGCTTCAAAATTTTGCAATCACTCGGGATGGCTGACGTATCTATGGAAGCGACAATACCGAGGATTTTCCATGGCCTCTTCAGTTGGTTCCTTCTTGACATAAGGCAATTTGATTGCGCCGTTGAATCCAGGCATCGAGTAGTTCATTAACTTCTTCCATTGAACAGGGAAAATCAGGTGCTTCTGGATCTTCCGTATGCTGAGGAGGGATTTTCGAATTCTCCTTCTTGTGTGTCTTTGAAGGGGTGGAGGAAGTCTGCTTGTGTTGTGGTTCTGCTTTTCGCTTACTCCCTTCCGCGACACATTTGTTGAAGGTTGCAGGTTATACTGCTTGTTGATCAACCTGCTTCCTCGAGTGTCTTTTGAATCTTCAGTCTTTGTAGACTTTGCTCTTTCCAAAAGAGCGGGTGCAGTGGTTGCCGACCTCTTCGCAGCTTCGTGAAGCTCTGAGAAAGTCTGGAATCGAAGGTTTTCTAGCAAGGCCCTGTAGACCGGGAGCATGCCATTGATGCACAAGTCCACCAGTTGTTGCTCCGTGACGTTTGGGTCATGACAATCCAGGGCTTGGACTCTGAACCTTTTCACATAATCATTGGGATTTTCACTGACCCTCTGAAACATCTTCCAAGGTCGGAGAGGGTGACTTGTTCTGACACGAAGAAGTATTTCCTGTAGAATGCGTTAACCATTTCTCCCCAATTGTTGATAGTCCCTGGTGCGATGTTGTTATACCAGGTGTATGCTCTGCCTTTCAGAGATTTTGAGAATTCCTTGAGACGGACGACATGATTGTGTTCATGTTCTCCCAGGATTCGAGAAAACGAGAGACATGTTCCCGAGCATTGCCAGTTCCATCATAAGGTGAAGTTGGAGAAACGTAACCTTTGGGGAGTGGAATCCTCTGCGTAGCGGCAGGATAAGGAGGTTGATGACGATGGACATGCGATGTTTGTCTTTTCCACGGTTCTCCAAAAGGTGCTCCAGATCCTCGCGAGTGATGAAATTCGATGATCCCTTCGCTGATGAGTTGTCTGCAGCAGTTTTGTGGACTTCGTCGTCTTCTACTGTATGGATTGGAATTACTTCAGGACCGTCGTCTGAGGATTTCTCCTTCTCCTTTCCCTTCTCTTGAGTCTTCTCTGACATCTTGTCAGTAAGAGTTTTGAGATAATTACACAGCTCCTTCTGTGTAGCAGCCATGTCAGTCTGGTTCTTTGCAAGAGTCTCCTGCGCTTTGATAAGATCAGCAATGGTAGGCGGTGGATCTCCTCTGACTTCTTCAGGGTGTCGTCCGGACAGTGGATGACCTTCGGCGTGAGGAGGAGTAGTGTCACCACCATCAGTGTTGGAGGTCGGAATTGTCTCCGGGATATTCTGATTGTTGTTGTTGCTAGTGCTAGCACGGTTTGTGTTAGGATTCGTAACTGAACCTGACCTGAGATCAACCATCTTGTGAAATTGTGAGATTGCAACCGAGAGAATGATCTCCCACTGTGGTCGCCAATCTGTAGATGGGGAAAAACGATTTGCTGGTTTTTAAGGAATTGAGGAGACGACCGTACGGAGGAGACTCCTCGAACCGAGCGAAATGTTAAACCTCACACAGATGCACCGCTGCAAAGGGGGTGCTTTAGATTCGAGAGATCAATCTGTAGTACTCCGGCCTAAATCAAGACAATGACCGTTCCAGAGTAAATTCGGTCACAAGAGAGGATGGGTTGATCTGTAGGAGGGAAGCTGAGAAATGTGTGGAATCAATGGTAATCAAAGATTGTGGGTGTGTGAATTCTGAATACGATAAGCTCTGAGTGATTGAAATTGCTCAATTGAGAGTAGTTGCTCAATTGATGAGTTGATGATCTCGTGTTGTCGATGAGACGTGAGATTGATGATACTGATGTTTCAATCATGATTCAGAGACTTATTTATATTGCTGGAATTGTAGACACCATGATTCCATGAAGTGTGACAGTTGATGGAATCAAGGAGTGGGGAAGTGGAGATCGTGTTTGAAACCAGTTGCTCAACGTGTGGAGACTTGGTCGATTTTCCACCCACTACCTCGTGAATTCCTTCAACTGATTGCACGACTTGCTCACATTCCATCGTGTGTTTGAACACACGTGCCGTAGACCGCCAGACCAAAACCCTAAGTGATATCCCCCAAGTGACACGATTGACGTCTCGTGGTTTGTTAGTCAATTGATGACTTCGTGGTTTGATGGGACGATGAGTCCATGTAGTCGTTGAGTTGAACATGATGTTCTGAAACTCATGAATTGAACATGTCATGAGACAGAGGTATAGTTCTTACGATGAAGTGAGCAAGTATTGCTCATTCGATGGATCGTTGAATATTGATTGTTGAACCAATATTCCTTGGTTTGAACAAATATTTCATCTGAGCAAGTGTTGCTCATGTGATGAATTGTTGAATATTTGATCGTCTGAGCATGTGTTGCTCATCTGATGGATTATTGGCAGCGTACCAAAAATATTAATTAGAATACTGGTCGTTGAACCGAGCATAATTAATAAAATTAATGACCATGAGGTCGTCGTAAAATTATTAAGGTTGGAATCTGGAATGATGATCCTTGGATTCAGAAACCCTAATTTGATCAATTGATGATCAATTCATGGTTCGTCAGAATTTCAACCATGGGACGAAGGAGGGAGCGACTACATGGGACCGTGGATCAACCATGTAGTGTCCATATGCTCACGTGAGCAAATACGAAGAACTCCTGAAGAGTTGACGATTTGTTGGTGAAGAATGATTAAATGCTGGCTTAATCATTTATTCAAAATGCTCGTCTGAGCCTTAGGTGAGAAAACCTAATTAATTATGACGAGGCGAGGGACCGACCATGGAGTCATGAAACCGGCCCTGGGTTGTCCCGTGACCGCCTGACGATCACTTCATGAAAATCCAAAGTGTTTGGAGAGTTTTGGACCTAATACGAGCAATTGTGCAAATTAGGTCAAAACTGTGAAAATTGATGGGATCCAAGAGCCAATCTTGGTCGGTATAGCCTCGTGTCCCCAAGGCGTCCGCGTCTCAGTCCTGAGAATTTTGATATTTTCTGGCGTGCAATTGAGCATCCATTCGAGAAAATATGCCAAAATTAGGGTTTCGACGAAACTGAGGAAAACACCATGAGATGATGAATAATAATTATAAAATAAAGAATGAGGAGGCGTGGGACCGCCGTGGTCAAGGCATGGTCGGCCAGTCGTGACCACGGTTTCGTGGTGCCTTTTCCTTAATTTTATAATATTTTGATGATTTTATGAAAAATTCATGAATTTTGAGAAATTTGATGAATTTAGGGAGTTTCCATGAATTGAAGGAGTTTTCATGAGTTCAAGAAAGCAAAAAATATTAAAATAATAATAAAAACAAGGGCGTGTGGGACCGTGGAGGCGCGGCCGGCCATCTAGGGCCCGGTCCCACGAATTTCCCTAATTTTTATGTATTTTTAATGTATTTTTCCATGATTTGAAGGGATTTTCCTAATTTGAGATAAATACCATGAAATCAAGGAGTTTCATGGGATGAAGGAAATCCTAAAAATAATAATAATAAAATACATGGGCGTTTGGGACCGGCTGAGGCATGGCCGGCCGGCTGGGGCCCGGTCCCACGTGTTTTCCTAATTTTATATTATTATTTTTTATGTATTTTGAAAGTACCATGATTTGAAGTAATTTTCATGAAATCAGGGAAATAATAAAAATAATAATAAAATAAAGAGGAACCATAAGGTGTGGGCCCGGCTGGGACCAAGGCATGGCCGGTTGGCCAATGGTCACGCCCCACACTATTTTTTCTTAATTTTATATTATTTTTATGGGTTTATGAAAACACTATGAAGCCGAGGAGTTTCCTCGAGACGAAGGAGATTTGATAAAACGAGAGAATTTTCATCAAATCATGGAAAATAATAAAAAATGCATTAAAATATAAAACTGGCGTGGGATTGACCACGACACGGTCGGTTGGTCGTGTGTCCGTGCTCCCAGCACCCTGGTCGATATTTTTAATTATTTATTATTTTCCTCCCTATTTTGCATAGGTTCATCGTTTCGTTGTATTTTGAAATAATCGTTCGTGCGGTGACTGTTAGTGTATCGTCGTTGGATACACCTTCACCATTTGAATCGGGGCTTACTTAGAGGTAGCTCAGACGCCCGGTTGTTGATTATTTATTACTAATTGTGGAATCCAGTGGAGAATAATTCACAAAACTGAGTAATAAAATGTTTATTATTAATTCATAGGATCAGCTGAGGATTCGACTATGAATTCAGAATAATAAAGTGAGCATTACCATTCTATGGGATCGTAGATTCGACCATAGAACCGGAGTAATTAAGATTTATCTATTACCATTTATGAGACCAGTTGTGGATTCGATCATGAAATCGGAGTAATGAGATAATATAGTTATTGCTATTCTATGAGATCAAGTCGTGGATTCGATCATAGAATCAGAAAAATTGTTATTGCCATTCCTGGGGACCAGTCGTGGATTCGACCATGGAATAGGAGTAATTGTTATTGCCATTCCATGGGACCAGTCGTGGATTCGACCATGGAATATGAGCAATAATAGATTATTCTGGGAATTCAGTAGTGAATGTCACGGCAGAATCAATCTTAATTAGGAATAATTAACTTTGTGGCTCTATACTACCAGAGCAAATTTTCTAGGAGCATTAATTATCCCGATATGAGCTTTTCGGTAAGTCATATCCTTTATATAGTCAGGGTAAACTCGTTGTTTGTTCCTGAAGATGTTATCGCTCTATACTAGCAGAGCAAGCTGTCTAGGAGCTGTCCATCTCGTGATGCTATATAGAAATAATCACTGAAAGTATTCAATATTCATGAGATATGCCGTTGTCCAGTCGTGAGACTACATATCTACATGTACTCTGAGAGAAAGTACTCTCCGTTGAGAATTCGATGAGAGACTCGTGTCTCGATACTCACGTCCGATTGCTGAATCAGAGTTTCGTATAATTATGAGTTTACGAATTTAGCCTTTATCGAAAATCCACCATCTACAGAAAGGCATAGTATGACCAATGGTTCGGGTTAAAATTGGCTGGAGCGTCAGATGGAATAATCCAGGGAGTTGCGTGTTTTATTAACCCGATATTACTGTTTTGTTTTTGGACGAATTCTAGTGAGATTAAGATGCTACAATCAGTTGGACTGGGCCTTTGCATCTAAACAGGACAGCTAATTGCATCAAATTCGAAGAAATCGGGTTGGAGAATCATATTTGAGAAAAACAGGGAGGATATATCTTCTCGAGTTTATTTCCGGGAAGTGTGTGGTGTAATTGGAGGTTTGCGTGTGGAAACTGGGGTTTCGGTGACTTTTGGAACGTGTTTGTAGCATGACAGCTAAGGAATAATGCGTGGGTTGATAAATCAGGGAAGAAAATCCGTGACCGGCAGTGAAGAATACTATCGAGTAATGAAAGAATATATGGAGTTATGACGCTTGATTTCGGTGCATGAAGGAGTATATAAGGGTGTGGTGGAGTAATAGAGAGGTGACAGAGAGTTTGGAATAGTTTAGAACACTACAGAGACGCAAAAAATCAGAGTTGCAGAGGTTAGTTTGCTGCTGGTGAAGAACAAACGAATAACATAAGACGCACATTTAGCTGCAGTTTAGAACAGTCGTAATTGCTACAGTGCCTACGACATCTAGCTTTTATCGTTCTATGTTGAGTTTGTAACAAATATAAGTGTTACAAACCCGGTTTTTATTATTTCATATCCATCTTCATCTTTGTAAACACCCTTCGAGCAATAAAAATGAATTTTGAGCGTGTTTTCACCATGTGGAGCTAGAACCCATCACTGAGACGACGGAGGAAGCTGTATTTCATCCTTGGGGTAATTTAATAAATTCCTTATTTACTTTTTGCACAAATTTTAAATGATTTATGATTTCTATTAATCAATTGTTATCTTGTTAGATAGTGTATGCTTAGTCTTAGATGCTTTAGATACACTATGCTTGTAATTTACAATTGATGTTTTACGAAATCTACTTTGGCAAAGAATAGAGTTATTGTTTCTTTTGTTTTGAGCTATAAATGTCTAGGATTAATTTATGAACCCCATGAACATAAAAAGCAGTGGAATCCCGAGTCCCGGTCTCACTTCATCCTGTGAAAAAATTTGTATATATATTTTTCTTTTATTTTGGTTTATTAATTCTTAAAAAACAATCTCATTAAGTCCGAGTGAACGAAAACTCTATTTACCACTATTAAAATTCGATCAAGAATATGTCCAAGAGTTATATCTCAATACAATCCGCAATCGAAAAGATAAAGATCTGTGAGCCTGATTGATATGAGAAAATAACTTGAATGGTACCAAAGACCAATGTTCAAGTGTCAATCAATTTCAATCAACAATCAAAGGTTGGATTACCAATTGATTGAACTACGCACAACCTGTGATATTTCAATTATATAAACAAATATAATGCGGAAAAGAAATAACACAGACGCCAGAAGTTTTGTTAACGAGGAAACCGCAAATGCAGAAAAATCCTGGGACCTAATCCATATTTGAACACCACACTGTATTAATCCGCTTTAGACACTAGCCTACTACAAGTTAACTTCGGACTGAAATGTAGTTGAGCCCCAACCAAGTATCACACTGATTAAGGTACAGTCGCGTTCCTTAGGCCTCTGAATCCCAGCAGGACTCTATGCACTTGATTCCCTTAGATGATCTCACCCACAACTAAGAGTTGCTACGACCCAAATTCGCAGACTTTATAAACTAATCTTTCTCCCACATAAAAGTCTATTCTGATAGATAAATATGTCTCCAACAAAAATACCTACGAATTTTTTTTCTTCTGTCTTTTGATAAATCAAGGTGAACAGGAACCAATTGATAATCTGGTCTTATATTCCTGAAGAACAGCCTAGAAATATCAATCACCTCACAATAACTTAACTATATGGTAGTAGAACAAGTTATTGTGAAATTACAAAGAATGAGACGAAGAGCTTTGTGATTACTATTTATATCTTACCTATCAGAGATATATCTCGAGCCAATCTTAGAGAAGATAGTACTCAATACGATAGAACAGGTAAGATCAGAACACGCAACTACAGAGAAAATAGTTGGGTTTGACTTCAGAATCCTAATGAAGTATTCAAGTCGTTAACCTATAATGGTTTTAGGAAAAACCTAGGTTAAAGAAAATTTGACTCTAGTACGCAACTAGTATCACACATGAGGTGTGGGGATTAGGTTTCCCAGTTGCTAGAGTTCTCATTAATATAGTCTTCAAATCTGGGTTTGATAGCTTTGAAACAAAGCAATCATTATTCACCATTAGATGGTATTAGCTTCTTACGCACAAATGAAATATACCTTCATTTAGATATAGGTAACCGTACCTAAACGTGTATATTGAGTTGGCTCCACAATAGTTAACCGAGGTTAGCCATATGAACAATTTTCTATTTACCACATGCATCTAACACTTCTAGATCAAATGATAATTAGATGAATCTAATTGTGTTACTCATAGAGTTGTTCAATTTTTTATATTCTCATAGAAGTATACAAGACACAATTGAAACAAAATCGGAATTGATTCAAGATAATCAATTCATGAACTTGTCCGACAGTTCGCAAACTGGTATGCATACTGTCGTTTCGGACCTAACTCAGGTAGAACTGTTCGCATACTGGTATGCAAACTTGGTTCTCGGACTTAAAGTTAAAACCGTTCGCATAATGGTATGCAAACTTGGTTTCCGAACCTGAATCGTACCACAACAGTTTGCATACTGGTATGCATACTATGCTATATCCAGACAATGGTTAATTGTTCTAAACTCCCATTTCAATTATTGAAACATCCTTAGAAGACGACAATAGCTGTCTCACACAAACTATTAGCTTATAAGTAATTTCCGAGTAATCGAATGAGAAATACGAAACATTCCGAGTCCACATCAAATGATTGTCTCACACAAATCATGTAAGATGTTTCAGGGCAATTTTCACATGATCATCTTTTGACTTATTATTTAGTTTCCAACAAATAAATTGTTTCCAACTAAAATCGTTAAGAATAATGATAAACGCAACTAAAGCAAAAAGCTTCCAACACATATTTCGAGAAAGATATAAGCGAGTTAAACTCAGTTTGAAATATCAAATGTGTATAATGTAAAAATCTATATAGCTATACGACTTAGTCTCAATAGGAGATAGAATAAAATAGACTTCTGAGTAATAGATAAGTTTTAGTCTCCACATACCTTTTGTTGATGAAGTTCCTCCAAGCTCTCCTCAGTAGATCTTCGTCTTCAATCGATGAACGCCGTGAAGTCTAAATCTCAACTACACATTTTATCTTAATCCGAGACATAGCTATAATTAGACTAGAGATCAAGACTTATAGTTTTGATCACCTAAACTTGACAAACAAGCTTGATATAGAAATGCTTGCGAGTTCAACCGAACAATGATCTAACAGGTGAAAATATCACTTTTCGAGCAGTTTTTTCCACAAGAGTTTATTTCTCCAAAAGACAACTACAAATACATAAAATAACAAAATATGTACAAAATTAGGTACTAACAAATTAGACAATTGAGATCAAATCAGACAAAAAAATGTATCTATCAAATACCTAAATTTAATATTTTCTATTCCTCGAGCAAATATAATCTACAAAATAAAAATCCTAACTCACGGTTACAAGCATTGCGATTGCACTTAGCATGTGTGACAAGCCTATGAACCCCAAGGTGGCTCTAGTGGCCGAGTGATATTATTGGGAGGGTTTACAAGAGGTGTACCCAGAAAACCTTTACTCCAAACCCAAGCCACCTGTGAAGAATCTAGGAACGACACTGAACAATATCCTTAGGTGACATATTACTCATTGGTTATGGGAGGAATTACCCTTATGCGAATCCAATTGTTGTACACGAGTTTGCACTCAAGCGTACTAAAATTCGTATATAAATAAACATATCTATATTCAAATAGTCGCACTATAGACATCAATATCTGGAGTTAACAAACCACAATCACATGTGAATAGGTTAAGAAGATGGATATGCATATAGATGGTTGCGATGTTGACTAAGGTGAACAGTGTTTCCCAGAATATTTGTATGAGTGTCAGTGCCAAGATAAATCCTAATTATAGTATGGTATACACAAGGGTCCCAACGATCGATAATCCTAATTCAAGATCAACTCAGCTGATACATACAAGGGTCCCAGCGGTCAATTTATTTATTGAATATAAATTATTTTGTTTTATTTTTCTAATTAACCTATTAGTCTGATTGGTCTGATCTTTTTATTTTTTATTTTATTTTGATCTCAAACAATCTATTTCATCCTAGTGGCGACAAGCAAGGGGATACTAGTGCCCCACCAAATCACTTAGAGAAACACATAAAGCTTGCAAACATAAAAACAAAAAATGATATGGTGACGACTCCGAGATACGGTGACAACTACCGTGTTATTTCTAACACCTGGGGTCTGTCCTTTTATGAATAAACTCTTTTATTTGGGTCCCTCAACTCCTACATCCAATATGTTTCCATCCACTTATATAGATTAGTGTTGTCCTTAATTGACATAAGTTTCTAGACTCTGGAGTTTTTTATTACAACTAAAAACTAACTCAAAAGTTTTTCCCTTATCCCCAAACTTAAATTTAACATTGTCATCAATATTTATAATGAAAGAGAAACACAAAAAGTATAAGTAACAAGAGGAATCAGTAAAGAGAGAAGTCAAAAAGATAATACTTGGGTGAAGAGTAACAATACTTTCATGGGGATCAAGAAAGAAAATAAAAACCTAAAATATAAGTAACATAAATATAGTAATGTACAACAAACCGCCTTACTAATATACTAATGCATATATATATATATATATATATGTTTTTTAGTTTGTCCCTCTCGGTAGGATACAAATAATTAGATATTTGTTTAGGAACTAAATAATTCACGACTTCAACATATACCATGGTTCTGAAACTGCAATTGGGAAGAGTTGTTCATACGGAAAGCTTTCACACAACGGATTACTTCTTTGTTTATGATATGAAGACTCTGGTTATTTGTAATGACGGTTTTAATGAATTTCTTGTCTTTAATTTCAAGATCAAACTCTTGTAGGAGTAGATTTTTCTTTGCTTTCTTTTGTGCAATTAGGTACCTGTTGAGGGGTAAAGATGATATAGGTCCTACACGTCCACATAATGTGCGACGTTTATGCTACATCATTCAAGGACATCTACCCAACTGGACTAATGCATCATGATGATGCAACCCTGGCCCTTGGCCAATATTCCTTCGAAATGCGCCATACTTGGAGTTATATTGGCTATAGTCCAATGTTCCTATTAACACAACATAGACTTGAGATGAAGATTCATCTCATGCCATGGCACATCTTTGAGCATGCGCCATGCTAAAAATTCGTGGTGTTACATCATTCACCCCTTTAAAGAATCTCGTCCCGAAATTCAAAACGAAAACTATTGTGAACAAGCTCTTCTTTTTGGATTCCAAAGCAAAAGTCTCGTATACCATATGCTCAGAAATCGCCAGGTTTCTTCAAGTTGTCGTGAACATCAATTTATACCTTCTGAGCAACTGTCCCATACCGCTTCCCAGGGATCCAAAAGTTCCCACAACGTTACCGCGAATATCTAGTTGTCCAGTTGCCAAACGATATCTCAACCAGGTATCCTAAGGAGCATCACATACCACCACTCAGGAATCCCTAAAGTTCACAAGTTGAAAAATTTCATTGAAATGACCAGCAACATCTTAACGCAACATTGTGAGGACCCAACTCTAATGCCAGTGCAGTGGGAGCAAGCCATCGTCCCTGAGGGGTTTCCATTTGCCTATCGTAATGGGTTGATATCCGACCTGACAACGCACACCGTCCCGGACGGGTGATCAATCCCTATACCAGCGGTAGTAGGATACCAGCCAACTGTCCCAGACAGCACCGTCCCATACGGATTTTCTAGCAATCTCACAGTGCTTAAACAAGCTCAACTCGATTCGCAAAGTAACTGGTATAGCAGTTACAAACTCTTTTCGCGGGAAAAAGTTGGCCTATTCTCCAATTTTATTTCCTTTAAAAAAAATTACTCGTTGGCGAGTATACTCCGCACAGTCCCAAGAGTTATCTTGGAACTTTCTTTGATACCAACTGTGACAGACCGGAAAATTACGCCTGGCGCGCCTGGGCGCGCAGGCCAAAACTTCCCCGGTGCACCATTATTATGCTACTTACCGGTAATTAAATACATGCAAATGCACGTTCATTTGACCTTGCAAGCATGCTCGTGGACTATGATGCAACTAACTTAGCTTCCACACCGTTCCAACTTACCCCTTATTCCGCGAAGGGTTTAAATACCTTGAGGCTATGGCCGATGCATCTTGCATGCATCACTGGCATTTGAGTCCTTTCTAGGCATAAAACATGCCTTTAACTTACGCATAGGCCATCACGGCCTAATTCTAACTTCTTTACTTAACTTGGGCATTGCTGAGAGCATGCACTTATCTTGTTCATGCCAAAGGTGCATCAATAAGGCTCATTCCGTACTCTCTTTAGGCTTATGCAAGCTCCGGTAACTTGCATACCGATATAGCTTACTTTCCAGGCCATGCACAATGCACCATTGGTACATGCCTACGTAGAACGCCTTGATAGGAAGTATGAGCATCCGAGGGAAGGAATACAACTTGCCTCATCAAGTTGGGCCACAATCATCTCTTTCGTCGAGATACCGAGCCATATGATATGACATGCCAGTATGTCGCAATCATCTCACTATTAGATGATATGAGCGATAAAGTGTTGGACTAGCAATGCTGCAACTCATTGTGGCTGCCTACGTACCCTTTCCTACTCTAAAAGGATCAAACATAGACCGTAGTTCATCCGTGAAGGGACATAAACTTGAGTCAACTCGTTTGCAAGGTCGTGGCCTAGCAATAATGGTAATGGCCTAGTCCGTATCGGACGTTCTTCCAAAATGCATAAAGGTTGCGCATTACTGAGTCCGCGACATGGCATAGCGATGCCTAAGTGTCAAATGACCTATTTGCAAGGCTACGCGGCTATAAATTAGGCTTATGCATCATTTATACTTTTTCGGCTAAGCTTTGAAGCTTACTTGGTGAATAGTACGCATATGCACCTTCAACCAACTACCCCTCCCTATACATGTTTACTTGACATTTCTACAACTTAGGATAGGGGAGAGGATTGACATGCCTGCTTCACTATTCATGGTCGTTGCCATGTACTTATGAATACCCGACAATGATTGTTGAGTTTACTTCAGTGTTGCACAATGATTGCGCAATATTCACTCTGGCGTGGTGCATAATGATTGTGCAACATTTACTCTGGCATATTGCACAATAATTGTGCAATATTCACTCGACCAGCCATCTCTGGCCTGATGCACAATGATTGTGCAATATTGGCCCTAGCCAATTGTCAGCATAATGCATGATGTTTGCGCTGCATCGTCCAAGGCCATCTACCCAACTGGCCTAATGCATCATGATGATGCAACATTGTCCCTTGACCAATATTCCTTCGAAATGTGCCATACTTAGCGCTATATTGACTCTAGGACAATGTTCCTCTTAATTGCAACATAGGCTTGAGATGAAGCTTCATCTCATGTCACGACACATCTTTGAGCATGTGTCATGCTAAAAATTCGGGGTGTTACACTACTTCTCTACTAATTCCTTCCTTATCCTTCATATTCTATAGATATGCTCCTTTGGGCTTGGGCCCTAGTCCCATGTTAGTTAATGGGTCTATCCCTTTTATAGGGACCCCTAGCCCTGCTAAGGGGTATCTATTTTCATGTATCAACAATACCTATTGCATGATCAGAAAACACAACAATCTTTCCACCAATAAAATAAGAACAAAATATCTCAAATGCAAAAATGATTGATAACAACTTTTTTTAGGTGGTGGTGTAGTTTTTTTGGGCCTCATTTAACGTCCTGGAAGCTAATGAAGTAGCTTCCCAATACGTTGTCCCAATACTGCATCCACCAAATAGTCACAAGAATCATGCATTAACTCGAACGGTGATAGGTGTAGAATACACCCTATTTATTATCTATTGTTTATGCTTTCTTTGCTATATTTCTTGTAAATTATGTACTTTACGTTTTCTTTTGAATTATTAGGTACTCTGGAGTCATATGGAGGAAAAGAAGAATAAATCATCCAAAACTGAGCTGAAAGGGCAACATTGTCATTTCATAGGCGAAGACTGTTAGGAGCCCAGCCAATGTTAAGGGGTAACCAGCTTGTGCTTAAAGAATTGCTAAGAGCACCAAGGAAGAAACTAAGGGCGCCCATCTGGGGTAGCTCTTATGTGGGGTGTCTTAATCCGTCCCAACACTCATACCTAGTTCAATCGAGAAGATATTTTCTTCTTTTCTCATTTACTCTCCTTCTATTCACCTGAAAGTAAAGCAGCGGCTGTTTCTGCTGAAACCGAGATCGAGAGGAACTCAATAACAAGGAGAGAGAGAGTTGAGAGAAACTCTGTTGCTTCCATGGATCGTGATGATTAGAGATCGAAGAAGAAGCTCACAGATTAACAGAGAAGGGTTAGGGTTTTGCTGTGAGAATCTCAGAGAAGAAGGAAGAAGATGGGTTTTGTTGACGGTCTATAGTTCTTGTCCGAGAAATAGAGATGTTGGTATTTATTAGTAGCTGAAGATGAATGAAATTAGGGTTGTGTTGGTGTTCTTGAAGATAAAAGGGGATCTGTTGTTATGGATGAATCGAATATAGAATCGAGAAGGAGGTGATTGAGGTTGAATCTGAGATGAAATTGAAGATGGGTATGAGTCTAATTCGATTCATAAGAAGCTGGGTCATGTAATTGAAGTGATTGAAGAGATGATGCGGTGGATGAGAGGTGCTGGTACGGATTAACAGAGAAAGGAAAGTGGTGATTGACGCTGAATTGAGGAAGAGAAGCAAGAGTTGCTTCTGTGGTTTGAGTTGTGAAATTCAGACGAAGGTGAGGTGGCTGTGTTGCAGTCGTGCAGAAGAAATTGAGCTTTTGTTGCAGAGAATGCAGTTGAAATTGTGAGCAAACAAGTCAGGTTTGTAGCGTGAATGGTGAACTAGATGTATGCTAGGTTGTCGCAGGGAAGAAGAATCGGCCTGAAAGTGTCCTGAGAATACACTGAAACAGGGGAAACTATGTCTAAATCTTCCCTCCGATTATTCAACTCAGTGACCGATCCAACTCTTTTCTCAAACTAGTTAGTCGAATTAGAAGCTGACTCGGCTGACATCCCTTCCTTTGACCCGATTGACTGACGACGACCGTCACTTTGACGGTTAACTTAAACGGCACCATGACGGAATATTCAAGATAATGATTTTCTGGTCGTTTCCGGTGATACCAGAACTTTTCAGGCGACCAAAAATACAGAATTTTTGTGAAGAATTCTCTAGACTCATGGGTTTGAGGAATTGGACTTGAATTGGAAAGTGAAGATGGAAGAATTTGAGAAAGGCTTGGATTTGGAAATTGAATTGCTTAAGGAAATGGAATGTATTCCTAAGAGGATCGCTAGCAAATTGAAGCCTATAAATAGAGAAGTTCTCTACACTTTTATACACTTTCTACACCTTTACACACACAAACAAGACTTTTCTTTTCTTTTTTCTTTGTGTGAACTCCTTCGCATGAGTAGCTAATTTTATTATTGATTGGGGATGAATTCCTAGTTCTTAACATGTTTTGAGTTTTGTTTTAAATATACTTTGAAGTTTTCACATGATTATCGTTTGTTTTTACTAATATGAATGTTTATGATTGATTGATAGGTTGTTTAGGGTGCGCAACTAAATTGATTTGTTAATTGATCTAAAGCTAGTGAAAGTTAGGGGATAAGTAATCGTTTCTTGACTCTTTACACAAGTAGAAAACACGAGACCTTGCGGAGGGATTCCGTGGAGAAATTTTGTGTGAAAACAACGTTAGCAAGTAGACCTTGATCTAAGAGTCTAACTAGTAATATCAACCTAATAAATTCATGAATCTTAATGCGTTTAACTAAATTACATCTTGAGTGATCTACTACTAGGTGGTTTGGTAAATAGAATCCGGTAGTCGAGAACTTCCGTGTCCAGTGATATAAGGGATTTAGGGGTTAGCACTAATCTATCTGTTATACCTACAGTTGGTCATAATCCGTGACTAATAAAAAGTGGAAAATAACATAACTTGAATCATTGTTTTGCAACGAAGAGTGATTCCTTGGTCTTGTCTCTCTTATTGATTTCAACTTTATCTTTTTAATTGCTTTGTTTATTTATTTTGCTTTATAAAATCTAATACCAAAACCCCCCTTTTTGTGACATTATAAGACAACTAAAACCTCTTGCTCTTCGTGGGAACGAACTTAACTACCACCATATTACTTGTTAATTAAGTGGAAAAATATTCACTAATTTGTTGTGATTACGACACGCATCAAACGGTTTTCTCCAGTCTGGTGGTCTAATGATATGGGATATTATCAAAAGTTCTTTCAAACGATTGAATGACACCAAACACTTTTCATAGAAGTTAAAAAAAACACGTTCTTTTGCAATAAAGGGCATAATGGTGATGAGACCTTGGGAAAATCCTGGATAAAACTGTTGAAATGGATATGGTACCAAGTACACCACCAAAAAATTTGTTCGGCGACCTGTATGGCCAAAAACTAATACAATCACAAGTAGGTCAAAGCAAAGACCCTTGAATAAGATTGTAAATAGAGTTTGTCTATTTTTCTTACACAATCAATATGTTTAGACCAAAGGTTCATGAACCTAATTGTGTAGAATAGTTCCTTGACGATCTCAAAAATCAGTATCCAAGATCGATCTAGTCGTATCCAAATTAAGAGGATCCGAATTCTAACAAGTATAAAACTTGCAATCTATCTTTCAGCAATAAGAAAACAAGTCTTGTTTTTTATCTCAAATAATAAGGAGTTAAACCATCTAGATTGATTATGTACTACTTGTGATGTTCTTGTATACTGATAAAACAATATAACGGGGAAAAGAAAAAACACAAGACACCAGAATTTTTGTTAACGAGGAAAAATGCACCTGTAGAAAAACTCTTGGACCTCGCCCAGCTTTGAACACCACATTGTTGTTAGAGCACTGCTCGGTCGAACTCGCAAGCGTTTCTATCTCAATGTTGTTTGTCAAGTTTAGTTGCCAAAACTATAAGTCTTGATTTCTAGTCTACTTATAGCTAAGTCTCGGATTAGGATAGAAAGGTAGTTGAGCATTAGACTTCACGGCGTTCATCGATTGAAGACGAAGAACTACTAAGGGGAGCTTGTGGAACTTCATCAACAAAAGGTATGTGGAGACTTGAACTCATCTATCACTCAAAAGTCTATCTACTATATCTCCTATTTGAGACAAAAGTTGTATAGCTATATAGACTTCAATTATGCACATTTGATATTTCGAGCTGAGTTTAACTTGCTTGCATATTTCTCGAAATATGTGTTGGTAAGCTTTCGTTTTAACCAAGTTCATCGTATATTCTTGACGAAAGTCAAAAGATGATCATGTGAAAATCGCCTTGTAACATCTTACATGATTTGTGTGAGACAGTCATTTGATGTAAACTCGGAATGTTTCGTATTGATCATTCGATCACTTGAAAATTGCTTTTAAGCTAATAGTTTGTGTGAGACAGCTATTGTCGTCTTCCAAGAATGTTTCAATGGTTGAAATGAGAGTTTAGAACAATTGGATATAAGCATAGTATGCGTACTTGCATATATGTAGTCCAAGTCCGGGAACCATGGTATGCATACCCGTATGCGTATTGGTTAGTTTAGTGAAAGTCCGAGAACCTTGTATGCATACTGGTACGCGTACTGGCGTGAGGTTCAGGTCCGTGAATTTATGCTGAGTTTGGTGGTATGCGTACCCGTTCGCATACTGGCGGCCACTAAAGTATGTGTACCCGTTTGCGTACTTGAGTGGATAACGTTCTAAAATCGATTTGTTCATGAACTAATACATTTATATAATAAGGAATGCAATCTTTTGCAAACCCGATTGGTCATAAACATCATAAAGTGTTGCTTTTCTCGAATCCCAGCATACCCCTGAACCTCTTAACATTACACCACTGAATCCCCAATCCCTTGCTTGCATGTCTTTCTTGAACTTCTTCTCTTTTGAGTTTAGTTAGTGTGATTGGAGTTTTGATTCTTATTTTATGATGAGCTTCAAAGCATCGGTGGCTATAATGTTCATGACTTGATTCGAGTGAATCAAAATCGATTTTTCTTCAATTGTGTCTTGTATGCTTCTATGAGAATATAAACAATTGAACAACTCTAGAACTAGTTTCATTTGAGTCATTTGAACTAGTTATGGTTAAGATGAATGAGGTTGATATGAAAGTGTTCATATGGCTAACTTCGGTTAACTATTGTAGAGCCAACAAAGGTCTACACATTTAGGTACCGTTACACATATCTAAATGAAGTCACTTTTCATTTGTGTGTAACAAGCTAAGTTCGATCTAACGGTTGAAAGATAGTAGCTTGAGCCTAATCAGGTTTCATCTGACGGTGAATATTGAATGCTTTGTTACCAAGGTAACATTGATTGCAAAACCTGATTTGAAGACTATATAAAGGAGAACTCTAGCAACTGGGAAACCTAATCCCCACACCTCCTGTGTGATACTAGTTGCGACTAGAGTCGATTCTCCTTTAACCTTAGGTTTTTTCCAAAACCCTGTAGGTTAACGACTTGAAGACTTCATTGGGATTGTGAAGCCAGACCCAACTATTTTCTCTGCAGTTGCGTGTTCTGATCTTGCTGTTTTCTATCGTGATTGAGTACTATCTTCTCTAAGATTTGCTTGACATTTAATCTCCGATAGGCGAGATAAAAAGTAGTCACAAACATCTTCGTCTCATCGTTTGTGATTCCACAACATATTGTTTCGCTACCATACGATTAAGATTATTGTGAGGTGATTGATATTTCTAGGTTGTTCTTCGGGAATATAAGTCCGGTATATCAATTGGTTCCTGTTCACCTTGATTTATCAAAAGACGGAATAAAACTCATAGGTTTATCTGTGGGAGACAGATTTATCTATTCAATAGACTTTTCTGTGTGATACAGATTGGTTTAACAAAACTTCTGGTGTCTGTGTTATTTCTTTTCCGCATTATATTTTTTTATATAATTGAAATATCACAGGTTATGCGTAAGTTCAATCAATTGTGAATCCAACCTTTGGTTGTTGATTAAATTGATTGACAACTGGATAGTGGTTTTTGATACTGTCCAAGTTATTTCTTATATTCAATCGGGCTCGCAAATTCCTATTTGTTTGATTGCATATTGAATTAAGAAATTGAGATATAACTCTCCGATATAATTTTCCTAAGATTGAGTCTGACTGTCTAGTTGATTCTCTTGAAAGTATATTGGAGTTAGTCTATACAGATTCCAAAGCGAAATATTGGGTGTGGTTGCTAGACCCACGCCTTTTCAATTGGTATCAGAGCAGGCAAACACGTTTAAGACCTTATAAGTCTGTGTTTGTAGAGATCTGACTCTATGGACAGAAGTGTTATTTCTCTAAATGCACCACCAGATCCAAGGATTCCAGAATTCTCTTCCATGACTGATTTAATAAAATCAGTAGAAGAAATTCTTTCTAAACCTCCTCCAGGTTTAAAATCCCTATAAGTGTTTTTCAGGACTTCTAAAGAAACTTTAAATCTTATCTCTTGATGTTGAGTTATATTTCCAGAAAGAGAAAGAATCTCTTAATAAGCTAAATCAAGTTATGATAAATAATGTTCATGTTGAGGTTGATATTGATCTTCTTATCAGTAAGGGTAATCCCTCTGTCTCCTGTGTCTCAGACAAATTGGATATAATACAAGAAGTATCTAAATCTCATCTATCAGTCAATGCCATCTCTGAATCTGACTATGTTCATCAGTCAAATCCCGATACACCTTCTCAAGATAATGGTATTGCTCTCTTTTGTGAGAAAGTCAAGATGTCTCTTTTTATCAAAAGGGTTTCCCTGTGCAGTACTGAACATTATCTGCAGAGATTATGTGTTATAAGTTGGAAAAGAAGAAATCAGAAACACAATTTTTTCTTTGCTCTTTTTGAGTTCTTTCAAAAACTTGTAAAAACAGTTTTGTGGGTTTCTCTCAATACTGGAAGTTGTGAGAGTTGTTGGAAAGAAACTCTCTCTTGGTGTCATGGCGTGCAAGACATCTTTTGTACTGGGTCATCTTGACCATAAAAAATTGCTCAAGAGGAATAATTGTGAGTTGCTGCTCCATTAATTGGGTTTACTTGTTTAAACCAAACTATCCCTTACTTGCATACGTATGGTTCACATACCTTGAACCCGGAACCATGACACGGACGAATCTCGTTCCAGAACGTGTTCGTCTGGTTCTCATTACACTGTGAAAATGCGGGGGTCTAACAACCACACCCAACAATTCATTTGGAAATCTGAGAGGACTTACTCCAATAGCAATTTTCCACCACAAGTAATTTGATCCATCGAAGACTGGTGGTACGTTTACGGATATAGCACCTCTGTCCATATCAGATCGCTACAAACACATACTTATAAGGTCTTTAATGTGTTTGCCTGCTTTGATACCAATTGAAAATGCAGGGGTCTAACAACCACACCCAACAATTGGTTTGGCAATCTAAGAGGACTTACTCCAGTATACTTTCTAGAGAATCAACTATACAGTCAGACTCAATCTAGAGTAAAGTATATCAAAGATTTTAATATCTCTAACTCTTAATTCAATCCGCAATCAGCAAATATAAATCTGCAAGCCCGATTGAATATAAGAGGAGTAACTTGAACGGTACCAATGACCATTGTTCAAGTGTCAATCAATTTAAATCAACAACCCAAGGTCGGATATTATAATTGACTGAACTTAACAAAACCTGTGATATTTCAATTATATAACAAAATATAATGCAGAAAAGAAATAACACATACACCAGAAGTTTTGTTAACGAGGAAACCGCAAATGCAGAAAAACCTTGTGACCTAGTCCAGATTGAACTTCGGACCGGACTGTAGTTGAACCCTAATCAATCTCACACTGATTCAAGGTACAGTTGTGTTCCTTACGTCTCTGATCCCATCAGGATACTACGCACTTGATTGCCTTAGTTGATCTCACCCACAACCAAGAGTTACTACGACCCAAAGTCGAAGACTTGATAAACAAATCTGTCTCACACAGAAAATTCTATAGATTGAATAAATCTGTCTCCCACATAAATACCCAAGAGTTTTTGTTCCGTCTTTTGATAAATCAAGGTGAACATGAACCAATTGATAAACCGGACTTATATTCCCGAAGAACAACCTAGTATTATCAATCACCTCATAATAATCTTAATCGACTAGCGAAACAAGATATTGTGGAATCAGAAACGATGAGACTAAGATGTTTGTGATTACTTTTATCTTGCCTATCGGAGAAATTAATCTCGAGTCAATTATTTTAAGTGTACTCAATACGATAGAATCGGGCAAGATCAGAACACGCAACTAGAAAGAAAATAGTTGGGTCTGGCTTAACAATTCCAATGAAGTCTTTCAAGTCGTTAACCTACAGGGTATGGATAGAAACCTAAGGTTAAAGGATAATCTACTCTAGTTTATGCAACTAATAACACACAGGAGGTGTGGGGATTAGTTTTCCCAGTTGTTAGAGTTCTCCTTTATATAGTATTCAAATAAGGGTTTGCAATCCAAGTTACCTTGGTAACAAGGCATTCAATATTCACCGTTAGATGAAAAACCTGATACAACCAAGCTAATATCTTTCAACCGTTAGATCGAACTTAGCTTGTTTCACACAAATGAAATGTACCCTCATTTAGGTTTATGTAACCGTACCCAAACGTGTACACCATGTTGGTTCACAAATAGTTAACCGAGGTTAGCCATATAATTACTCTCATATCAACCTTATTCATCTTAACCATAACTAGTTCAAATGACTCAAATGAAACTAGTTAAAGAGTTGTTCAATTGCTATATTCTCATAGAATTATACAAGAACACAATTGAAGCAAAATCGGTTTGATTCACTCGAATCAATCATGAACGCTATAGCCACGGTTTGCAAAGATTGCATTCCTTATTGTATAAATGTTTATGTTCATGTTCATAACTGATTTTAGAACTTTAACCTTCAAGTATGCAAACGGGTACGCATACTTGAAATACCCGGACTAAGATTGGGTTTCGCTAGTACGCAAAAGGGTATGCGAACTTTCAATCCCAGTAGAAATTCTCGGACATGAACATGTACGCCAGCACGCAAACAGGTAAGCATACTTAGGCTCCCGGATTTCTCAAACCAACAGGTATGCAAACGGGTGCGGATACTATGGTTCCCGGACATATATTACATATGTGCAAGAGTGCGCAACATGACATATCCAATAATGGTTAAGTGTTCTAAACTCTTATTTCAATCATTGAAACTTTCTTAGAGGATGAAAATAGTCGTTTTTCACATACTATTAGCATCAAAGTAATTTTCAAGTTATTGAAATAATCATAACGAAACATTCCAAGACTACACCAAATGATTGTATCACACAAACCATGTAAGATGTTACTCGGCAATTTTCACATGATATAAGATGAACTTGGTCGAACCGAAAGCTTCCCAACACATATTTCGAAAAATATGTAAGCGAGATAAACTCAGCTCGAAATCTCAAATGTGTATATAGAAAACTATATCGTAATACGACTTACGTCTCAATATAGGAGATAAAGTAGAAATATACTTTCCAGGTGATAGATGAGTTTAAGTCTCCACATACCTTTTGTCGATGAAGTTCCGCAAGCTCCCCTTAGTAGTTCTTCGTCTTGAAATGATGAACGCCGTGAAGTCTAAGCTCAACTACATAATCTATGTCCTAGTCCGAGACATCTATAAATAGGCTAGAAATCAACACTTATAGTTTTTATCACTAACATTGACAAACATGCTTGAGATAGCAACACATGCGAGTTCGACCGAGCAGTGCTCTAACAATCTCCCCCTTTGTCAATTTCAGTGACAAAACTATCAATACATATGGATTACAAAATAAATAAAAATTTGTAGCTTCTCATTCAAATGCTTGATTTCCTTGGCATCTTTAACACGACTCGAAAACTTCGTCACTTCCAAGTACTCCATGATTCTAAACGTGTTCAACTCAGCATCATAGTTGTTGAAGATCCGTAGCGATAACAATGAGAAAAAAAATGTTTCGAATCATTGTTATACGGTGTCATAATATTATTACACATCATCAAAGTTCAATTGTATCACAACTTTGAGAACAATACTATGGTGATATATATTACTCCCCCTTAGTCAATACTTCATCTTAACATGAAAACCACTCCCCCTTACATAATGATCCGTAAACCATATGTATTTGTAGTATGAAACCACACATTAATTCTCCCCCTTTTTGTCAATATAAATTGGAAAAGGTACGAAAACTAGTGGGATCCTCATGAAATTTTCATAGAGATACTTCATGACCAAAAGAGAATAACATATGTTCAATCATAAAGCCGAAGCTAAATGCATTCATCAAGGAGTTTATAAAGATACAAGATAACCCCTATAATATTCCACAGCCGCACTCCCCACAAAGATTTGGTAATTAAGCACAAGTTCAATTAAGAACTCTCCCCCATAATATGTCATTCCCGAAACAACAACAAAGCCGACCTTGCTTTTACAAGAAAAGAAGGATTTCTTTGGATATATAACCAAATCACATGAAAACATGAATTTGAATCCAAAACTCTCAATTGAATCAAACACAAAAATGATCAATTTAATTGGTCATGCTCGACATAAGAGAACTTACGGAGCAACACAATATGTGCACAAAAATGTGGATCGGAGATCGCTAATACTGCGGAATATACAAGAATTCATTATATTTTTCATCACTATTTGCACAATGACATATAATAGACATAATCCTCGTAAACAAAAGTTCATCCTTTCTTCCATCAAAATTTGCATAATGACATAAAGAGGAGGGATCCCCTCACACTTTTATTATCACACCATCTCACACGTTGGGCATAATTTTTGCGAATAAAAATCAAACCGTAATGGATTTGAAGCTAATATTTTCGGGATATGTTCCTCTTACCAAGTTCTACATTCTTACCAAAAATGAGCGTATTCCGAGACATATAACACCACCATCTACTACTTTGAAAATGAGCCGTTGAAAATCAACAGATTTCTGGCCGTCGAAATTAAAACCGGTAGATTATGAGTTTTTATATTTTGGTACGTGCTCATTTTTTGTAGGTATGTAGAACTTGGTAAAAGGAATATATCCCCAAAATATTAGCTTCAAATCCGTTACGGTTTGATTTTTATTCGTAAAATTGACTCCCAACGTGTGAGATAGTGTGATAATAAAAGTGTGAGGGGATCCTTCCTCTGACATAAAAGGCTTTAACTTTTTTTTGTCAAAATTTCATTCTATCTTTTATCAATACTTTCATACCGACATAGTAGAGATAACTTTTGAACAAGTATGGGACAGGCACAGGTTCACGGACGTAAACAACATATCCCATAACAATTTGCAATATATAAAATCGTAAAGATTAAAATTACAAACATCATCTTCAAAAAATCTTAGAATTTAAATAAATAAATCTAAAAACATTGAAGATGAAAATGTTGGAGATGGATATGTGTACTCACAATAATGGCTATTCCAAACCTTAGTTATTCTTCTAAAAACACAAGAAATAAATTCTCATAAGAAGATTTACTAGACATTGAGACCTCTGAAGAATTTTTTATCGTCCCCGAACTCCTTGTCGTCAACATCCATAGGTACATAAGGTTCGTGAAGAAAGGAGTCAATTCCAATAAACCTTCTAGGCCGATGATGTCGAACCAGGGCCTTCTGAATTTCGAGAGTTCTCATAACAAAAGCCTTTATTTGTTGAATCTCCTTCCTTGTTTCCTTCAACTCTTCAGGAACACAAGAAAACTTCTGAGAATTTGAAGGAACATCTCTTGGCTTCCTCAGATTCCTTCTTTTTCTTTTCAAAGTGGGAGGTAACGGAGATTTATCTTTTTCCTTCATGATTGATGGCTTTAACAATCATACTAACATCTTTTCCATCAGAACACATGATGCTTGGAGTATTCATATGTGTATGGGTTTGTGAGAAGAAATCATAATTTAAACTCAACATGCAGTCTTAAGATGAAAAGAGTTTCAGAGAAGGAAAAGGAATGTAGGGTTACGGAACCTTTAACCACACAGGTTCACACACGCACAATCACAACCCTAAAGAGAGTAGAATTTTCGAGAATATCCCTCTTTTATTAATTAAATAGGGAAGTCCCTTCCAATATGAAAGAATTCCAATTTCACAAAACGCACGACAAATCTAAGAAAATAAAAACATTTTTTTTCTAAAAGCCTGAGGTGTGCACAATCTTGTCTCTTTTAATCAGGCGCATGAGACAAGATGCACCAAAACAACACAATTAAGTTGTGCTGCGATGAACAATAATTTGTCCACCACAACCTTTTTGAAAAGAATTCATAGAACCCTGTCTATGATAATGTTTAGATCATACTCTCTTTTCTAGTGGTCTTGTCTTCTCTTTGGAAACTAACTTCTTTGAAGAGGATAAAATCTCACATACCTCAGCGGTTTTTTGAACAAGTTTGAGCTTGTTTTCTAGACTATTTTCTCTTCGTTGAAGTTTATTGACATATCTCATCTTGTGTTTGTACTTGAAACACTTTGAGAGTTCGTGACCTTTGAGTGAAAAATAAGAGCATGTCAATGGATAAGATGATTCAGACGCCCGAGATATATGCAAGCTTCTAGACACAGAGTGGAACCTGAAAAATCAGACAGAGAGTTTCCAATAGAAAGGTCAATTTTTTCTTCCAGATTGCTTGTATCTCCTTATGAAAGAATATCAAGATTGATGTATGTATTGCTACAATTATCAAAATCAATATCTTCACAAAGAAGCACAACGCTTGATTTTTCGTCTTCATTGGAATCATAGTGATCAGACATTTCATCAAGAGTTGTAGCAAGACCTTTGTTCCCAGTATATTTTCTACGGTTGGACACTCATTTGAAAAATGACCAAAACCTTTACACTTAAAGCACTGTGGCATATCCTCATCATCAGTCTCGTCAGCGTCCCTGTTTTTAGGAGGAATGCGATTGTGAGGTTTAACTGATGACCTAGGTTTGTCTCTGGAAAACCGTTTACTTCTATTCAATAAGAGATCTCTAAACTGTCTTGTGATCAAAGAGACCGACTTGTCAAGATCTTCATCTGATGAATCAGCCTCAGAAAGATTGTTAGAGCATTGCTCGGTCGAACTCGCATGCGTTGCTATCTCAAGCATGTTTGTCAATATTAGTGATCAAAACTATAAGTCTTGATTTCTAGTCTACTATAGCTAAGTCTTGGACTAGGATAGAAAGTATAGTTGAGCTCAAGAACTCCATGGAAATCATCATACAAGACGAAGGACTACTCAAGGAACTGGTGGATCTTCATCGACCAAAAGGTATGTGGCGACTTGAACTTATCTATCACTCAAAAGTCTATCTATTCTATCTCCTATTTTGAGACAAAAGTCGTTTTGCTATATATACTTTGATTATACACATTTGCTATTTCGAGCCGAGTTTATCTCGACTATCTATTTATCGAAATATGTGTCGGTAAGCTTTTGCTTTGGCCAAGTTCATCTTTACCTAGTGACGAAAGTCATGACACGTTTCAATCACCTTGAAAATTGGTTACTTTGACGAAATGTCCTCTAAGAATGTTTCAATGGTTGAAATGAGAGTTTAGATTAAATAACCAATGATGGATATAAGCATTGTGTGGCAACACATATATGTATAAGTCCTTTTTCCTTGAACCAAAGTTTGCGAACTTTGTTGATTAAAAGAACCGAAACAAGAGTCGTGAACTCAGTCCGCGAACCCAGTCCGCGAAATGGCGGAAGTTCTCGACCCGAGAAAATATGCTGGAGTTTGAGAACTCCTTACGGGAACTTAAGTCCGCGAACTAAGTTGCGAACTTAAGCTGGTTATATCAAAAGACGATTGTTTGTGAACTTATTTATATTAACTAAGGAATGTGATAGCGCATTTATGTGCCTAAATTGTCCTCAATGTTTCGTATTGTTGGTACTCGTTTTCGTCCTTATTATGGTGTTTTGTGTATTTTTAGGTATTTTTGGAAAAGAAATATTGTTGGAAAAATCGGCTCGAAAAATCACTCGGAACACCCCCCGGAGGACACTTGCTATACGGAGCCCAGATTTGGTTAAGGGGCGCCTCAATTACTAAGGGGCACCCCAAAAAGGCAGCTGCTATTCGCACCCCACAAATGGTTAGGGGGACACCATCTTCTTCGTTTGAAACTTGAAAATTGGCGGGAAAAATGTGGCAGCTCTCTGAGAATTTTCGATCGAAATTTGAAGATGTTATAGTGTGATTCAATGGCTAAAACTTCACGGGAACACTTGACTGAGATATACAGGCGTGGTATGGGCTTCAAAATCATCCGGATTTGGTTGGATAATCGGCAGTGAAGAAAACAGGGTTGCTCGGGTTTTGGTTGCTCCATCACGAGTTCTGTGTAGTTGGCGTGTGGATTGATAGAGTTTTACTTCTGGTGGAACGTGAAAACAATGCCCTGAGAGTATATCGACATCAGCAGGCGTGTGAAGAGGCGAGAAATGAAAGAAAATTTCCTTTATTATTTTTTCTTTACTGTCGAGATATGGGAAGATTTTCTGGAGTATTGAGCGGAGATTCTTAGTCCAAAGGTGTATAAATAGGCTACTGGGGTCGAGCAGAAAGGGGGATGGAGAGTTTGGGAGAAGTATAGAGCATTAACAGAGCGAGAAAATCAAGTTACAGGAAAGTTTCTGCTGCTGATGCTGCCATTGAAGAACACGAAGAACGGACAGACCAGGGCAGTCGTTCTTCAACGGTTGTAACGACTAACACGTGAGGGTCTTAGAATTACCGTCAGCAGCAGTTTATTTCTATCGTTTCTGTAACAGTGTTCTGCAACAATTATAAGTGTTGCAAACACCCGATTTACTCAATTATTTTCCTTTTCATCATTTGTAAAACACTTGTGAGCATTAATGAAATATTTTGAGAGGTTTTCCAACATGATGATGAGATAATTCTCCCACAACCAAGGCAGTGAGGAAGCTATTTACGCATGAATAATTGGTAATCATTTATTTCCTCTAATTTATAATTTATAATTCACTCAATCACTGCTTTTGCAGAGTTTTTTAATTGTTTGCAAAAATTTTCTTCATTAGTTGTGATTCAATTAGATAGGTTATGCTTTGTTTAGATAATCTATGCTTAGGGATACAATTAATTTTCGAGAATTTTCCAGATTATTTGTGAATTAAGAAATAAGAGTCTTAAAATATAATTAGAGTTTTGGATTGTTTACCATAATTTATTCATGTGTAATAGTGAAATCAGTGTCTTGGTTGTTTTCTAATATCTTGAAGTCAATTTTGTAATAAGTTTTCTTTGTTTTTAAATTTTTATTAAGTCTAAAATTCACTACCTTCACAAGTCTTAAAACAACCCTTTTATCACTATCTACAACAACTTTGAAAACACATCAGAATGCTAAATGCAAACGGTGGATATATAGTTCATGAACCGATTCGAGTGAATCAAATCATTTTTGCTTCAATTGTGTCTTGTGTAGTTACATAAGATTTCCTTGCAATTGAAGAACTCTCTAACTAGTTCATTTGAGTCATTTGAACTAGTTATGGTGAAGAAGAACACGGTTGATATGAAAGTGCTCATATGGCTAACCATTGGTTAACTATTGTTGAACCAACAAATGTTCATGTTTGGGTACGGTTACATAAATCCAAAATAGTACATTTCATTTGTGTATAACAAGCTAAGTTTTCGATCTAACGGTTGAAAGATATTAGCTTGAATCTAATCAGGTTTTCATCTGACGGTGAATATTGAATGCTTTGTTACCAAGCTAATATTGATTGCAAACCCTGATTTGAAAGACTATATAAGGGAGAACTCTAGCAACTGGGAAACCAAATCCCCACACCTCCTGTGTGATACTAGTTGTATTAGCTAGAGTCGATTCTCCTTTAACCTTAGGTTTCTTCTTGTAATCCAGGTTAACGACTTTAAGACTTCATTGGGATTGTGAAGCCAGACCGATACTACTTTCTCATAGTTGTGTGATCTGATCTTGCATCTTCTATCGTTTTGAGTACAATCGTAACGATTGGCTTGAGATTTATATCTCCGATAGGCAAGATAGAAAAGTAGTCACAAACATCTTCGTCTCATCGTTTGTGATTCGACAATATCTTCTTTCGCTGCATCGATTAAGATTATTGTGAGGTGATTGATAATACTAGGTTGTTCTTCGGGAATATAAGTCGGGTTTATCAATTGGTTCCTGATAGACACATTTTTGTGTCTAATTTGATCTCAATATTATATATTGTTGTCTCTCGATTTTGTATTAATTTTGGTGTTTTATGTATTTGTAGGCATTTTTGGGAATAAAACATTTTTTTGGAAAATTCGGCTCGAAAAGTTGATTTTGGCACCCGGAGGACAAGTGTTATTCGGACTCTCGCTTTCGGATAAGGGGCAACCTAATTACTAAGGGGCACCCCCAGGTCACCCCCAGGTCATCTGCTATTCGCACCCCAGTCCAGGATAGGGGGCATATCATCTTCAACCTTTTGAAATTCAAATTTTGGCGGGAAAAAGTGTTCTTGAACTGCCGTGACTAAGGTTGAGAATTTGAAGGTGTTCCAGTGAGATTCAACGGCCCAAATTAAATGGGTTTGTTCCTAGGGCCTAGACAGAGCTGGTATGGGTGTTGGATTCGGTCAAATTTGGTTAGATAATCGGTGGGAATCAAAACAAGGAAGATATTCTCAAATAGGGAAGATATTCTATTTTTGTATGGAAGAGACGTGCATGGGTTAACTCTATTGGCTGGAAACTTCTCCTACAGCTCAGAGATGATGCGTGAAAGAGATAAACCAGGAAACAATCCGTAACAAATCAGAGAAATAAAGAAAAAATATTTCGGAAAATATTCTTTTTATGGCCGGATATTCTTGGAGTTATTACAAGGATTGGAGTGATCTGTTGTGTATAAATAGGTCCCTAGTGTCGAGCAGAAGGGGCTAGGAAAGTTTAGGGAGAGTTTGGAAGAGAATAGAGGCATAAAATCGAAGAACCAGGCGCTGGAAGAAGAAGTTCTTCTGCTGGTGCTGCTGAAGAACACGAAGAACATCAACCCACGGTCGACAGTCGCAGACTACTGTCTTTGTTCTACAGCACTTCGCTATACAACAATCTTATTTCTTCTGTGTCGTTGTTTCTGGACGCCTTCTGTGGGTCGCAGAATCCTGTTTTATAACATTTACTTATCTTTCTCTTCATTGTAAACACTTGTGAGCATCAATGAAATATTTTGAGAGGTTTTCCAACATGATGAGCGGCTAAACTCTTGGTGATTGAGGCAATGGAGGATCTATTCACTCATGTTTGATTGGTAATATTTTTATAATTTCTTTAATTATTTACTTTATTTAATTCACTTGGATCAAAAAAAAAGGATAAAATGGTTTTCTTAATTAGTTGTGAATCAGTTTGATGTTTTATGCTTAGAATAATTCTTTGATAAATCATGCTTAAGGATTACAACTTAATATTTGGACACCTTTTAAATTAAAAAGTGATTTAATAAGAAAAAGAGCTTAATAATAATTTCTGAACTATTATTTATAACCAATCAACTTGAAGTGGTAGTGAATCCTGAGCCTTAATCCTTCTAAAATCTTGACATTACTATCAAAAAAAAATAAATTAATTTCCTTCATTCATTTATTTGTTTAAATCTTAAAAAAAAGAGTTACCTTCACAAGTTCGAAAAGAACCCAGTTTTTACCACTATCTACAACAACATTTGAAAATACATCAAATTTTTGGCGCCGCCGACGCGGACCTGTGCTTAGGTAGAATTTTTTTTTTTTTTTTTAGGTTTATTATTTTTTTTCCTTTTTACGTTTCTTTTTGTCTTTGATTTGCAGGTTCGAAGTGGAGTACTAAGGACCTTTGAAGGAAAATCTTAAAGCGAAAGGAGCGAAAGAGGAATTTTCTTTTTTTTGTTTTATATATAGAAAAGAGAGAAAAAAAAAAGAGATTTTTATTTTTTTTTAGGTTATTTTTCTTTTTCTTTTGCACTTTACTTTATTTGGACTTTGGACTGGACTCTTGGACTTTATTATTTTTTTTAAACCCTACGGAAGGGTAGTTAAATAAAAACTGTGTGCAGGGAAGGATGGTGATTACAATATCACCTCGGCCCCTCGGGTTCGCACACGGCATAGGATTCGTGGCCCAAGTCGACGTCAACGGTTCATCCCCCGTCTGGTACGGGAGGTAAGTCCAATCGAAACACTCGCGAATCTCCTGTAAGCGAGTTACTGTATTCTTTAAGGTGATCATTGATTGAGGAAGAATTTGGACTGTCTTTATTTTCCTAGTAAAGGGCAAGGCCTGGCCTAAACAAGATAAGGGTTCGGATTTCATCACCGCTCCCTTCTTGCCCGCTTTAGGAGAACAAAACCTAACGCGAACCCAAGCTTTAAAATCTGATTAGAAAGAGACCTATAGGGTATCGAGCTTGTTAGGAAAAATTTTCGAAGGATATTGGTTATTCTTTTAGCATACTTCGAAGTTCATGACGGTTTCTGTGAGTTGAATGCGTGACTGCGCCGCCTTGTACTGCGGTGAGGCCTTGGGTATCAAAGCTCCACTAAGCTTCCCTCGCCTCGATTCAACTTACTTTGACTCGGATTGATTCCATAAGGGTTTGCTTAAATTGTAACGAATTCCCCTTCGAGAGATAGAAGCTGGTCTAGAAACAATCTAAGTGAGCCATCATGCTTGTTGTTTGCTAGAAATCTCTAGGTTTGCTGTGGTAAAGTCGAGTCAGCCTGCTGTGTGATTGCTATAACCTTCCCGTTAGGTTTTTTATTTCTTTTTGATATTTTTTTTAGTGTATGCCCGATTTTGTTAATAGGGCTTGGAAAAGAGATACTCTAGGTCGATTGATTAGCGAAAAACCTAGTAGTTCTTCTGAGATAAGCAAGGAGCTCGAAGATTCTTCTTTTGAGAGCCCTGTTTTTGGAAACTTCAGTTTTGAGAATCTATCTCTAAGTGACAAAAGTACCCCTAGTACTCCAGTTGTGCCAACGATGGCAACTTTGAAAGATTACATGTTCCCAACTAGGACCAACCGAGCTTCATGCATTAAATTGCCAGCCACTACGGCTAATTTCGAGATAAAACCTAGTATTCTCCAGATGATCCCTATATTCTTAGGAAAAGATGATGAGAACCCTTATTTCCATATTAGGTACTTTGAGGAAATTTGTGGGACAATTAGAATAAAAGACCTTACTGATGAAGTCTTGAAACTTAAGATGTTTCCCTTTTCCTTGAGAGATTAATCCAAGACCTGGCTGAACAACCTACCATCTGAATCCATTGAAACATGGCAGGAACTTATTGCCGCTTTCTATATGAAATTCTACCCTAAGCATAAAACTGCAGCTGTTAGGCAGACAATTAGTGCTAGTGTGCAACAAGAGGGAGAGTCTCTTTATAGATTTTTAGAGAGATTCAATGATATCCTATCTCAGTGTCCTCACCATGGATTTTATAACATGAAACTCGTACAAATTATTTATGATGGTTTAGACTATTCGACCAAAGCCATGGTTGAGTCTATGTGCGCTGGTGAGTTCACTAGTAAAAGTGCTGATGATGCTTTTACCTTCTTAGAAGTTATCGCTGAAAATTCCCAACAGTGGGAATCTTGTGTTGAACCCCATAAAAGACTCTTGGTCAATAGAAGTAGCACCAATGTGGTAGATACGAGTTTTGCGTCTGATGCTAAGTTTGTTGTTTTGTCTAGAAGGTTAGAGGCTTTGGAAATGGGTCAGTCTAAAAATAAGTCCCTTGTTGAACCTAATAGAGCCTCTCAAATCTCTAGTTGTGGAATAGAGCCCGATAACTCATTTTGGGAAGGTCAGGTTAGTGAAGAGCAAGCTCATGCTGTCTATAACAATGCTAGGTTTGAAAACCGTCAGAAGTTTGACCCCTACTCAGAGACCTACAACCCTGGTTGGAGAAACCATCCTAATTTCTCTTGGTCTAAGGGCCAGAATCAAGGCCAGTCTAGTAATTCTCAGCCTCCCCCAGGTTTTGGTTATACTAAGAACCCTTCAGGACAGACCCAGAACCCATCTGAGAATAGAATAACTAGCTTAGAGGAAACCCTTAGTATATTAAGGAAGAGCCAGGAAATGCTATCACAAAGCCAGGAAATGTTAGTAAAAAGCCAGGGTAATTTTCAAGAGGAAACCAAACAGAATTTTAAGAATAGTGCCCAGTCTTTTGCTAAATTAGAACTTCAAGTCGGCCAAATAGCTAAGTATATTAATGAGAGAGAGGAAGGAAGGTTCCCTAGTCATACTGATCCTAACCCTAGAGGAGAGAAATCGTACAGTCATGTTAACTCTGTTACGACCCTTAGGAGTGGAAGGAAAGTTGATAATAAGGTCGACATACCTGAAAGTGAACATGTTGTAGTTCACCCTTATGAGCCAGAAAATGAGGAGACTGATAGAGTCTCCAAAGAGACCAATGAGGGTCCTGATGAGCCCGGCTTTGTTCCCAGAGCCCCGTTCCCCCAGCTGCTAGTTCCGACTAAGAGGGAGTCCAACTTTAATGATATATTGGAGGTTTTTAAGCAGGTTAATATCAACCTTCCATTATTAGATGCAATTAGGCAGATTCCCTCTTATGCCAAGTTCCTTAAGGACTTGTGTACGCGAAAGCGTAAGCTCAGTGTCCAGAAGAAAGCCTTCATAGCTAGTCACGTGAGTTCTATTATTCAGAATACCACTACTCCTAAGTATAAAGACCCAGGGTCCCCTACCATTGCTTGTACAATAGGTAAGTACCGTGTTGAGAAAGCATTGCTTGACTTAGGAGCCAGTGTGAACTTACTCCATACCATGTGTACCTTAAGCTAGGACTTGGTGAGATGAAACCTACCCAGATGACACTTCAGTTAGCTGATAGGTCCATTAAAATTCCTCGTGGTGTGATCGAGGATGTTCTCATAGAGGTGACAAGTTTAATATCCGGTGGATTTTGTTATCCTAGATACCCAACCTGTCCCTGACCCAGAGAACCAAATACCAGTGATTTTAGGTCGCCCGTTTTTAGCTACATCCAATGCGATCATTAACTGTCGAAATGGTATTATGAATTTGTCTTTTGGTAATATGACTATTGAGCTGAACATTTTTAATATTAGTAAGCTACCCTCTGAACTAGATGACTCGAATATAGAAGAGGTGAACATGATAGGAACATTAGTCGAGGAGTCATTACCAAACACTTTGTTAGAAGATCCATTAGAGAAATGCCTAGCTCACTTTGGGATTGATTTTGATGATGATAATGTGATTAATGAGGTGAATGCTTTGTTAGATTCAACCCCTTTGTTAGATACTAGTAATGGATGGAAACCTAAGTTCGAACCACTACCAGTTTCTAAGTCTACCCTAGTTCCTTCTTTAGAAGAGCCTCCTAAGTTGGACCTAAAACCATTGCCAGATACCCTGAAGTATGTGTTTTTAGGCCCGTCTGAGACTTTACCTGTGATTGTTTCTTCCGACTTGGATAGAGATCAGGAAAGTAGGCTAGTAACCGTCCTTCAAAACAACAAGGAAGCTTTAGGGTGGACCATAGCAGACATTAAGGGTATAAGTCCTACTGTTTGTATGCATCAGATCTATTTAGAGGAAGACACCAAACCTTCTAGGGAGATGCAACGTCGACTAAACCCCAATATGAAAGAAGTAGTTCGAACTGAGGTTCTTAAGCTATTAGATGCAGGCATTATCTACCCTATTTCAGACAGTAAGTGGGTCAGCCCCGTTCAGGTTGTTCCCAAGAAATCTGGTATTACTGTAGTCCAGAATGATAACAATGAGTTAATCCCGACCCGAGTGACCACGGGTTGGCGTGTTTGTATTGACTATAGGAAATTGAACAAGGTCACTAGGAAGGACCACTTTCCCCTTCCCTTCATCGACCAGATGCTAGAGAGATTAGCTGGACATAGTCACTACTGCTTTTTAGATGGCTACTCTGGATATAATCAGATCGTTATTGCCCCAGAAGACCAGGAGAAAACCACTTTTACCTGTCCATTTGGTACCTTTGCGTATAGACGCATGCCTTTCGGGCTATGTAATGCCCCTGCGACTTTTCAGCGTTGCATGATGAGCATATTTTCTGACATGGTAGAACGGTTCTTAGAGGTCTTTATGGATGATTTTTCAGTGTTTGGTTCGTCTTTCGATGAGTGCTTGCATCATTTGTCATTAGTTTTGACTAGGTGTAAGGAAAAGAATTTAGTGCTTAATTGGGAGAAATGTCACTTTATGGTTCGTTCAGGAATTGTTCTAGGGCATATTGTATCTTCAAAGGGTATAGAGGTAGATAGAGCCAAAGTTGACCTTATTAAAACTTTACCGGTCCCAAAAACCGTAAGAGATATTAGGTCATTCTTAGGGCATGCTGGTTTTTATCGTCGTTTCATTAAGGATTTTAGCTTGATGTCTAGACCTCTTTGCAATTTGCTTGCAAAAGATGTTAAGTTTGTCTTTGATGATGCTTGTTTAGAGGCTTTTGAGAAGCTTAAGTCATTACTCACTACCGCCCCCATAGTCCAGGCACCCAACTGGAACCTACCCTTTGAGATCATGTGTGATGCTTCAGATTATGCTATTGGTGTTGTGCTAGGTCAGCGAGAAAATACTTCAGTGATTACTATGCTGATGCCCAGTTGAACTATACCACTACCGAGAAGGAACTATTAGCCATTGTGTTTGCCTTAGACAAGTTTAGACCCTATCTCTTAGGTTCTAAGATATCATATATACTGATCATGCTGCTTTAAAATATCTTTTGTCTAAGAAGGATACTAAACCTAGATTGATTAGGTGGATTCTGTTGTTGCAAGAGTTTTCTCCAGACATTAGAGACAAAAAGGGTGCCGAAAATGTTGTAGCAGATCACTTGTCTAGGCTAGTTGTTAGTTCCCCAGATGATTCCCTTCCTATAAGGGATAGCTTTCCTGATGAACAATTGTTCTTTGTTACCCAATTACCTTGGTATGCGAATATAGTGAACTATCTTGTTACTGGTCGAATGCCCCAACATTGGGGTAAACAAGATCGTTCTAGATTTTTAGCTGAGGTTAAGCACTTCTTTTGGGATGATCCTTATTTGTTTAAGTATTGTCCAGACCAGATTATTAGGAGATGTATACCTGAGAGTGACCAGTCCAGTATTATTTCCTTTTGTCATGATCATGCTTGTGGGGGTCACTTTAGTGCTAAGAAGCTGCTGCTAAGATATTGCAGTGTGGATTCTATTGGCCTTCGTTGTTTAAAGACTCCCATAGTTACTGTTACTTGTGAACGTTGCCAGAAATTAGGAACCATTTCCCGTAGGAACATGATGCCCTTGAACCCGATTTGATTGTTGAGGTCTTTGATGTGTGGGGTATTGACTTTATGGGTCCGTTCCCTAATTCTTTTGGTAACCTATACATCCTTGTCGCTGTAGACTATGTCTCTAAGTGGATTGAAGCGGTTGTGTGCGTGTAAAACCAATGACCATAGGGTTGTGATTGAGTTCTTGAAAAATAATATACTTACACGTTTTGGTACACCGCGAGCTATAATTAGTGATGGAGGGTCGCACTTTTGTAATGGGCCTTTTAGGCTTCTGATGAAGAAATATGGTATTACACATAAGGTAGCTACCCCGTATCATCCACAGACTAGTGGTCAGGTAGAGGTTTCCAATAGGGAGATAAAACGTATATTAGAGAAAACAGTTAATCCTAATCGGAAAGACTGGTCGTCTAGGCTTACTGATGCCTTATGGGCTTACCGTACTGCGTTTAAGACCCCATTGGAATGTCGCCTTATCGGCTTGTTTATGGCAAGGCATGTCACTTACCTGTTGAGTTAGAACATAGAGCTTATTGGGCTGTTAAGCAGCTAAATTTTTCACTTGACGAGGCAGGAGCCCATAGGAAACTCCAGCTCAATGAGTTGGACGAGATTCGTATAGATGCTTACGATAGTGCGAAGGAGTATAAGAACAAAATGAAACTTGTGCATGATAGAAACATTTACGGAAGTCATTTTCTCCAGGTCAAAAAGTTCTTCTGTATGATACCCGCTTGCATCTTTTCCCTGGGAAGTTACGTTCTCGGTGGACGGGTCCTTTTATTGTTCGCACTGTTTTTCCTCATGGAGCTGTTTGAGATCGAGACCGGATGGTAGTAGTTCTTCGAAGGTTAACGGTCAGAGATTGAAACCCTTTTTAGAGCCCTTTCCTACAGGTGATGTTGAGGAGGTCCCTCTGGAGGACCCTGTTTACCCTTGATTGACCATCGAGGCGGATTGTATGTTGTATATTAGTTTTTGATTTTCTTCACCCAGGTACTATCTTTCCAACTTCTCCTCGTGTTATGTTACTTTTGGTACTGCTCTTTCATTAGAAACATTGAGGACAATGTTAGATTTAAGTTTGGGGGTGGGGAAGAAACTTTTTGTTAGTTTTAAGTTGCAATAAATAAACTCCAGAGCCTAGAAATTTACGCCTATTAGGAGGATAGCACTAACCAATCTAAGTGGATGGAAACATTTTGTTTTAGGAGTTGAGGAACCAATCTGACTAGATGGAAACATCTATAGAGTCTATTCATAAAGCACAGAGCTCAGGTGTTAGAAATAACATGATAGTTTCGCCATATCTCGTCGAGTCCTTTTCACTTTCTATTTTTAGTTTTCTTTTATTTCAAGTGATTTGGTGGGGCACACGATTCAAGTTGTTACCTTTGCTAGGTGAAATAGAGTGACTGAGTTACCAAAAAAAAAAAAAAAAGACCGGACCAGTTAGACCAATCGGAATAAGTATTAACACTTGGATAGCAATATGCGTGTGTTCTCCCTGTTTCCGTCGCCTAAGCAAGCGTGGAATGCAGGACCCGTGGGAACTATCGTGTAATCTGCTGACAAGAAGCATGCGCTTGGATCAAAAAGATCTATTCATGCCGTTAAGTTAAAAAAAAAATGGTTATTGTTATGTGTAGTCAACTGCTGGTTCCCTTGTATTTGCCAGTTTGTTGATCTAGATTTAAGTTATTGACCACTGGTTCCCTTGTATATGCCAGTGTGTTAATATTAGTCAGACCGGTATCTCAGTCATTTAGGTTAGGTTCATCTTGGCAGAGGCCTTCAGACAGATATGGGAAACACCGTTCGCTTTTCAACCATCTACATTTTTCTTTCCATCTTCTTAATCTTTTCATGTGATTAGTCTGACTCCGAGTATGATGTCCATCGTGAAACTATCTTAGTAGAGCTCTGTCACTTATATGAATTTTAGTATGCTTGAGTGCAAACTCGTGTACAACAATTGGAATTTCGCATCAGGGTTCTTCCTCTTAGAGTCAATAATTGTATGCCAACCAAGGAGGTTCTTTAGTGCTTTCCAAGGTTCTGCGTAGATAGCTAGGGTCTGGAGTATTGGTTTTGTGGGTACACCTCTGGTAAACCTCCGGAGACAAACCGCCACTACACGGTCCATTTTCCTTTCTAGAATAAATTTGCTCGAGGACTAGAAATAATAAGTTTGGGGGTATTTGATAGACACATTTTTGTGTCTAATTTGATCTCAATATTATATTGTTGTCTCTCGATTTTGTATTAATTTTGGTGTTTTATGTATTTGTAGGCATTTTTGGGAATAAAACATTTTTTTGGAAAATTCGGCTCGAAAAGTTGATTTTGGCACTCGGAGGACAAGTGTTATTCGGACTCTCGCTTTCGGATAAGGGGTAACCTAATTACTAAGGGGCACCCCCAGGTCACCCCCAGGTCATCTGCTATTCGCACCCCAGTCCAGGATAGGGGGCATATCATCTTCAACCTTTTGAAATTCAAATTTTGGCGGGAAAAAGTGTTCTTGAACTGCCGTGACTAAGGTTGAGAATTTGAAGGTGTTCCAGTGAGATTCAACGGCCCAAATTAAATGGGTTTGTTCCTAGGGCCTAGACAGAGCTGGTATGGGTGTTGGATTCGGTCAAATTTGGTTAGATAATCGGTGGGAATCAAAACAGGGAAGATATTCTCAAATAGGGAAGATATTATATTTTTGGATGGAAGAAACGTGCATGGGTTAACTCTATTGGCTGGAAACTTCTCCTACAGCTCAGAGATGATGCGTGAAAGAGATAAACCAGGAAACAATCCGTAACAAATCAGAGAAATAAAGAAAAAATATTTCGGAAAATATTCTTTTTATGGACGGATATTCTTGGAGTTATTACAAGGATTGGAGTGATCTGTTGTGTATAAATAGGTCCCTAGTGTCGAGCAGAAGGGGCTAGGCAAGTTTAGGGAGAGTTTGGAAGAGAATAGAGGCATAAAATCGAAGAACCAGGCGCTGGAAGAAGAAGTTGTTCTGCTGGTGCTACTGAAGAACACGAAGAACATCAACCCACGGTCGACAGTCGCAGACTACTGTCGTTGTTCTACAGCACTTCGCTATACAGCAGTCTTATTTCTTCTGTGTCGTTGTTTCTGGACGCCTTCTGTGGGTCGCAGAATCCTGTTTTATAACATTTACTTATCTTTCTCTTCATTGTAAACACTTGTGAGCATCAATGAAATATTTTGAGAGGTTTTCCAACATGATGAGCGGCTAAACTCTTGGTGATTGAGGCAATGGAGGATCTATTCACTCATGTTTGATTGGTAATATTTTTATAATTTCTTTAATTATTTACTTTATTTAATTCACTTGGATCAAAAAAAAAGGATAAAATGGTTTTCTTAATTAGTTGTGAATCAGTTTGATGTTTTATGCTTAGAATAATTCTTTGATAAATCATGCTTAAGGATTACAACTTAATATTTGGACACCTTTTAAATTGAAAAGTGATTTAATAAGAAAAAGAGCTTAATAATAATTTCTGAAATATTATTTATAACCAATCAACTTGAAGTGGTAGTGAATCCTGAGCCTTAATCCTTCTAAAATCTTGACATTACTATCAAAAAATAAAAATTAATTTCCTTCATTCATTTATTTGTTTAAATCTTAAAAAAAAGAGTTACCTTCACAAGTTCGAAAAGAACCCAGTTTTTACCACTATCTACAACAACATTTGAAAATACATCAGTTCATGTTCACCTTGATTCATCAAAAGACGGAACAAAACTCGTAGGTATTCCTGTGGGAGAAAAATTTATCTATTATGTAGACTTTTCTGTGTGATACAGATTTGTTTATTAAAGTCTTCGACTTTGGGTCGTAGCAACTCTTAGTTGTGGGTGAGATCAGCTAAGGGAATCAAGTGCGTAGTATCCTGCTGGGATCAGAGACGTGAGGAGCGCAATTGTACATTGAATCAGTGTGAGATTGGTTGGGGTTCAACTATAGTCCAGACCGAAGTTAGTTTGTAGTAGGCTAGTGTCTGTAGCGGCTTAATACAATGTGGTGTTCAGTCTGGACTAGGTCCCGGGGGTTTTCTACATTTGCGGTTTCCTCGTTAACGAAATTTCGGGTGTCTGTGTTATTTCTATTCTGCATTATATTTTGTTATATAATTGAAATATCACAGGTTGTGCTTTGTATCGATCAATTTTGAAATCCAACCCTGGTTGTTGATTGGAAATTAATTGATCCTTGGATATTGGTCTTTGGTATCATCCAAGTTTATTATCCTTGTATTTGATAATGACTCGCAAATTCTTATTTGCTTGAGTAAAGATCAAATCAAGCGAGAGAGATATTAACTCCTCAATATACTTTTCTCTAGATTGAGTCTGACTGTCTAGTTGATTCTCTATAAAGTATATTGGAGTTTGTCCATACAGATTGCTAAGAAAAATATTGGGTATGGTTGTTGTACCCCGCTTTTTCAATTGGTATCAGACATGCAAACACGTTCAAGACCTTATAAGTCTTTGTTTGTAAGCGATCTGACTCTATGGATAGAGGTGATATCTCTATCAACGTACCACCTGTTTTCGATGGCTCTAATTACTTATGGTGGAAAATTTTTATGCGAGTTTTTCTTCAAGCAAGTGATTTTCAATCATGGGTATATGTTGTTAATGGCTATAATGCTCCCGTTGTGGCAGTTGGAAATGTAAACGTTCCCAAGGATATAGGGGAATACAGCCCTGCCGAGATACTTGTTGCAAAGACAAATTCCGACGGTTTGAATGTCATTATACATGCCATTACCCCGAATCTTCAGCACCATGTGTCAAATTGCACTAAGTCTAAAGAAGCGTGGGACATATTAGAAACCGTATTCGAAGGTTATACCAGTGAAAAGGAAGCTAGGATTCAAAACCTTAATTCCGATTGGGAAAACCTTCGTATGGAAAATGAAGAAACATTTGATGAGTTTAATCACAAAGTGTCTGAAATTGTTAATGCATCTTTTGCATTGGGTAAGACTATTCCTGAAAAGGACATTGTGATGAAAATTCTCAGATCGTTGTCATCTAGATACAACTCTAAAAATCATGCCATCGTTGAGGGAAATAACCTAGATAATCTCTCCAGAAATACGCTGGTTGGGAAGCTTAAGATCTTTGATCATGAGCATTCATCCAAATCTAAGGATGTTGCGTTCAAAGCACTAAAGGACACTAAATTACTTGATAAAAGTAAAAAAGTGTATATCTCTGAAGACGATCACTCTAAGACTGATTCATCAGATGAAGATCTTGACAAATCGGTCTCGATGATCACAAGACAGTTTAGGGATCTTCTGTTGAAGAGAAGTAAACGTTTCTCCAGAGATAAGCCTAAAGCATCAGTCAAACCTCATAATCGTGTTCCTCCTAAAAATAGGGATATTGATGAAACTGATGACGAGGATATGCCTCGGTGCTTTAAGTGTAAAGGATTTGGTCATTTTGCAAACGAGTGTCCAAATCGTAGAAAATACATTGGGAACAAAGGTCTTGCTGCAACTCTTGATGAAATGTCTGACATCTATGATTCTAATGAAGATGAAAAATCAAGTGTTGCACTCCATGGCAATCATCATACAAGACGAAGGACTACTCAAGGAACTGGTGGATCTTCATCGACTAAAAGGTATGTGGAGACTTGAACTTATCTATCACTCAAAAGTCTATCTATTTTATCTCCTATTTTGAGACAAAAGTCGTTTTGCTATATATACTTTGATTATACACATTTGCTATTTCGAGCCGAGTTTATCTCGCCTATCTATTTATCGAAATATGTGTTGGTAAGATTTTTCTTTGGCCAAGTTCATCTTTACCTAGTGACGAAAGTCATGACACGTTTCAATCACCTTGAAAATTGGTTACTTTGACGAAATGTCCTCTAAGAATGTTTCAATGGTTGAAATGAGAGTTTAGATTAAATAATCAATGATGGATATAAGCATTATGTGGCAACACGTATATGTATAAGTCCTTTTTCCTTGAACCGAAGTTTGCGAACTTTGTTGATTAAGAGAACCGGAAAAAGAGTCGTGAACTCAGTTCGCGAACCCAGTCCGCGAAATGGCGGAAGTTCTCGACCCGAGAAAATATGCTGGAGTTTGAGAACTCCTTCCGGGAACTTAAGTCCGCGAACTAAGTCTGCGAACTTAAGCTGGTTATATCAAAAGACGATTGTTTGTGAACTTATTTATATTAACTAAGGAATGTGATATGCGCATTTATGTGCCTAAATTGTCCTCAATGTTTCGTATTGTTGGTACTCGTTTTCGTCCTTATTATGGTGTTTTGTGTATTTTTAGGTATTTTTGGAAAATAAATATTGTTGGAAAAATCGGCTCGAAAAATCACTCGGAACACTCCCCGGAGGACACTTGCTATACGGAGCCCAGATTTGGTTAAGGGGCACCTCAATTACTAAGGGGAATCCCAAAAAGGCAGCTGCTATTCGCACCCCACAACTGGTTAGGGGGACACCATCTTCTTCGTTTGAAACTTGAAAATTGGCGGGAAAAATGTGGCAGCTCTCTGAGAATTTTCGATCGAAATTTGAAGATGTTATAGTTTGATTCAATGGCTAAAACTTCACGGGAACACTTGACTGAGATATACAGGCGTGGTATGGGCTTCAAAATCATCCGGATTTGGTTGGATAATCGGCAGTGAAGAAAACAGGGTTGCTCGGGTTTTGGTTGCTCCATCACGAGTTCTATGTAGTTGGCATGTGGATTGATAGAGTTTTACTTCTGGTGGAACGTGAAAACAATGCCCTGAGAGTATATCGACATCAGCAGGCGTGTGAAGAGGCGAGAAAGAAAAGAAAATTTCCTTTATTATTTTTTCTTTACTGTCGAGATATGGGAAGATTTTCTGGAGTAATGAGCGAATATTCTTAGTCTAAAGGTGTATAAATAGGCTACTAGGGTCGAGCAGAAAGGGGGATGGAGAGTTTGGGAGTAGTATAGAGCATTAACAGAGCGAGAAAATCAAGTTACAGGAAAGTTTCTGCTGCTGCTGCTGCCATTGAAGAACACGAAGAACGGACAGACCAGGGCAGTCTTTCTTCATAAGTGATAACGACTAACACGTGAGGGTCTTAGAATTACCATCATCAGCAGTTTATTTCTATCGTTTCTGTAACAGTGTTCTGCAACAATTATAAGTGTTGCAAACACCCGATTTACTCAATTATTTTCCTTTTCATCATTTGTAAAACACTTGTGAGCATCAATGAAATATTTTGAGAGGTTTTCCAACATGATGATGAGCTAATTCTCCCACAACCAAGGCAGTGAGGAAGCTATATACGCATGAATAATTGGTAATCATTTATTTCTTATAATTTATAATTTATAATTCACTCAATCACTGCTTTTTGCAGAGTTTTTAATTGTTTGCAAAAAATTTCTTCATTAGTTGTGATTCAATTAGATAGGTTATGCTTTGTTTAGATAATCTATGCTTAGGGATACAATTAATTTTCGAGAATTTTCCAGATTATTTGTGAATTAAGAAATAAGAGTCTTAAAATATAATTAGAGTTTTGGATTGTTTACCATAATTTATTCATGTGTAATAGTGAAATCAGTGTCTTGGTTGTTTTCTAATATCTTGAAGTCAATTTTGTAATAAGTTTTCTTTGTTTTTAAATTTTTATTAAGTCTAAAATTCACTGCCTTCACAAGTCTTAAAACAACCCTTTTATCACTATCTACAACAACTTTGAAAACACATCAGAATGCTAAATGCAAACCGTGGATATATAGTTCATGAACCGATTCGAGTGAATCAAATCATTTTTGCTTCAATTGTGTCTTGTGTAGTTACATAAGATTTCCTTGCAATTGAACAACTCTCTAACTAGTTCATTTGAGTCATTTGAACTAGTTATGGTGAAGAAGAACACGGTTGATATGAAAGTGCTCATATGGCTAACCATTGGTTAACTATTGTTGAACCAACAAATGTTCATGTTTGGGTACGGTTACATAAATCCAAAATAGTACATTTCATTTGTGTATAACAAGCTAAGTTTTCGATCTAACGGTTGAAAGATATTAGCTTGAATCTAATCAGGTTTTCATCTGACGGTGAATATTGAATGCTTTGTTACCAAGCTAATATTGATTGCAAACCCTGATTTGAAAGACTATATAAGGGAGAACTCTAGCAACTGGGAAACCAAATCCCCACACCTCCTGTGTGATACTAGTTGTATTAGCTAGAGTCGATTCTCCTTTAACCTTAGGTTTCTTCTTGTAATCCAGGTTAACGACTTTAAGACTTCATTGGGATTGTGAAGCCAGACCGATACTACTTTCTTATAGTTGTGTGATCTGATCTTGCATCTTCTATCGTTTTGAGTACAATCGTAACGATTGGCTTGAGATTTATATCTCCGATAGGCAAGATAGAAAAGTAGTCACAAACATCTTCGTCTCATCGTGTGTGATTCGACAATATCTTCTTTCGCCGCATCGATTAAAATTATTGTGAGGTGATTGATAATACTAGGTTGTTCTTCGGGAATATAAGTCCGGTTTATCAAGTGGTTCCTGATAGACACATTTTTGTGTCTAATTTGATCTCAATATTATATATTGTTGTCTCTCGATTTTGTATTAATTTTGGTGTTTTATGTATTTGTAGGCATTTTTGGGAATAAAACATTTTTTTGGAAATTGAACAAGGAGTTAATCCCGACCCGAGTGACCACGGGTTGGCGTGTTTGTATTGACTATAGGAAATTGAACAAGGTCACTAGGAAGGACCACTTTCCCCTTCCCTTCATCGACCAGATGCTAGAGAGATTAGCTGGACATAGTCACTACTGCTTTTTAGATGGCTACTCTGGATATAATCAGATCGTTATTTCCCCAGAAGACCAGGAGAAAACCACTTTTACCTGTCCCTTTGGTACCTTTGCGTATAGACGCATGCCTTTCGGGCTATGTAATGCCCCTGCGACTTTTCAGCGTTGCATGATGAGCATATTTTCTGACATGGTAGAACGGTTCTTAGAGGTCTTTATGGATGATTTTCGGTGTTTGGTTCGTCTTTCGATGAGTGCTTGCATCATTTGTCATTAGTTTTGACTAGGTGTAAGGAAAAGAATTTAGTGCTTAATTGGGAGAAATGTCACTTTATGGTTCGTTCAGGAATTGTTCTAGGGAATATTGTATCTTCAAAGGGTATAGAGGTAGATAGAGCCAAAGTTGACCTTATTAAAACTTTACCGGTCCCAAAAACCGTAAGAGATATTAGGTCATTCTTAGGGCATGCTGGTTTTTATCGTCGTTTCATTAAGGATTTTAGCTTGATGTCTTGACCTCTTTGTAATTTTCTTGCAAAAGATGTTAAGTTTGTCTTTGATGATGCTTGTTTAGAGGGTTTTGAGAAGCTTAAGTCATTACTCACTACCGCCCCCATAGTCCAGGCACCCAACTGGAACCTACCCTTTGAGATCATGTGTGATGCTTCAGATTATGCTATTGGTGTTGTGCTAGGTCAGCGAGAAAATAAGTTACTTCATGTGATTTACTATGCTAGCAAAACTCTGAATGATGCCCAGTTGAACTATACCGCTACCGAGAAGGAACTATTAGCCATTGTGTTTGCCTTAGACAAGTTTAGACCCTATCTCTTAGGTTCTAAGATCATCATATATACTGATCATGCTGCTTTAAAATATCTTTTGTCTAAGAAGGATACTAAACCTATATTGATTAGGTGGATTCTGTTGTTGCAAGAGTTTTCTCCAGACATTAGAGACAAAAAGGGTGATGAAAATGTTGTAGCAGATCACTTGTCTAGGCTAGTTGTTAGTTCCCCAGATGATTCCCTTCCTATAAGGGATAGCTTTCCTGATGAACAATTGTTCTTTGTTACCCAATTACCTTGGTATGCGAATATAGTGAACTATCTTGTTACTGGTCGAATGCCCCAACATTGGGGTAAACAAGATCGTTCTAGATTTTTAGCTGAGGTTAAGCACTTCTTTTGGGATGATCCTTATTTGTTTATGTATTGTCCAGACCAGATTATTATGAGATGTATACCTGAGAGTGACCAGTCCAGTATTATTTCCTTTTGTCATGATCATGCTTGTGGGGGTCACTTTAGTGCTAAGAAAACTGCTGCTAATATATTGCAGTGTGGATTCTATTGGCCTTCGTTGTTTAAAGACTCCCACAGTTACTGCGTTACTTGTGAATGATGCCAGAAACTAGGAACCATTTCCCATAGGAACATGATGCCCTTGAACCCTATTTTAATTGTTGAGGTCTTTGATGTGTGGGGTATTGACTTTATGGGTCCGTTTCCTAATTCTTTTGGTAACCTATACATCCTTGTCGCCGTAGACTATGTCTCTAAGTGGATTGAGGCGGTTGCGTGTAAAACCAATGACCATAGGGTTGTGATTGAGTTCTTGAAAAATAATATTCTTACACGTTTTGGTACACCGCGAGCTATAATTAGTGATGGTGGGTCGCACTTTTGTAATGGACCTTTTAGGCTTTTGTTGAAGAAATATGGTATTACACATAAGGTAGCTACCCCGTATCATCCACAGACTAGTGGTCAGGTTGAGGTTTCCAATAGGGAGATAAAACGTATATTAGAGAAAACAGTTAATCCTAATCGGAAAGACTGGTCGTCTAGGCTGACTGATGCCTTATGGGCTTACCGTACTGCGTTTAAGACCCCCATTGGAATGTCGCCTTATCGGCTAGTGTATGGCAAGGCATGTCATTTACCTTTCGAGTTAGAACATAGATCTTATTGGGTTGTTAAACAGCTAAACTTTTCTCTTGACAAGGCAGGAGCCCATAGGAAACTCCAGCTCAATGAGTTGGACGAAATTCGTATAGATGCTTACGATAGTGCGAAGGAGTATAAGAACAAAATGAAACTTGTGCATGATAGAAATATGTTAAGGAAGTCATTTTCTCCAGGTCAAAAAGTTCTTCTGTATGATACCCGCTTGCATCTTTTCCCTGGGAAGTTACGTTCTCGGTGGACGGGTCCTTTTATTGTTCGCACTGTCTTTCCTCATGGAGCTGTTAAGATCGAGACACCGGATGGTAGTAGTTCTTCGAAGGTTAACGGTCAGAAATTGAACCCCTTTTTAGAGCCCTTTCCAACAGGTGATGATGAGGAGGTCCCTCTGCAGGACCCTGTTTACCCTTGATTGACCATCGAGGCGATTGTATGTTGTATATTAGTTTTTGATTTCTCTGTTCACCCAGGTACTATCTTTCTGACTTCTATCTTTACTGATTCCTCATGTTACTTTACTTTTTGGTATTGCTCTTTCATTAGAAACATTGAGGACAATGTTAGATTTAAGTTTGGGGGTGGGGAAGAAATTTTTAGTTGCACTTTTGAAACTTCTAGCGTCACATGGTATCCGGTTAGCTAAGTTTACATATTGTTTCTCACCGAAAAGATAGAAATTGGAATGCTAGGGATAACAACCTTTTGAGACATTAGAGAAAAAGACATTGAGATCCTTGAAATTCAGGAGAGAACTTGTTCCTTTTAGAGGGTAACCGTGATGAACCTAACCATACATGATGGAAAGGCAAGTAGGTCAGAAAATTCCAGAAAGACAAAGCAACCTAACAATGTAGTCTTAGTTACTGGATTGCGACTCTCTCTCAGTAGAAACTTATCATCATCAACAAGCGGAGCGACATCAAAATCTATGAAGAAAGTTGAAGACATTTTAGGTTTAGAAGCAACAATAGAAGAGAATAATTCAAAAATCAAAGTTGAAGTTATAAGAGCAAATGATATAAGTTGTTAGAATCCATGATACCAAGACATCACAAGTTGCGAAGATCCAAGTTTTGAAAGTCCTTCTCTCATGGCCATGTAAATTTTTGTCTTGTAATTTTTCTTGTACTAAAAAAAATAAAAATGAAACATCATTACGTTCTTTTTGTTCAATAAGGCCATAGGGAAGAAGACATTTATAAGTCAAGCAAGAAATCGAAGAGAAGAGTTAATTGTCAAGGTTCTATGAGGTTCGAGAGTTTATCATCAACAGTTGAAGACCGAAGAAGGTGTTGTTTCTACTGAGCACTGTGAGAGAGTCGAAGAAAGATGCATTTTGGTTGCTTTGTTAGTCTGCTTTGAATCTGGCACAAAATCTTTCTAACACTGGTTTAACTCATCACACGTAATTAGTCCAGATGTGTAGCAGATGTCCCTTTCATTTTTATCTCTCTCCTAATCTTATCCAGCTGTAAAGCAGCGGACGCATCTTACAATGTTTATCTAGATGTGTAGCGGATATCTCTTTATCTAGCAGTCGTATGGATGTGTCTCCCCTTTTCTTCAGTCAACTTTAGAGCTGACACCTTTAATTTCTCTGGCATTCTAGTTACTTGGAGATAGGTTGAGAATATGTATGTCCTCATAGCTCTTTGGATACTTGTGACCAATTAGAAGTCATGGTTTTTGTGGGTACACCTCTGTTAAACCCACCCGAGACCAACACAGTTTTATTTTTTAGTTGTGCTCGAGGACTAGCAAATAATAAGTTTTGGGGTATTTGATAGGCGCATTTATGTGCCTAAATTGTCCTCAATGTTTCGTATTGTTGGTACTCGTTTTCGTCCTTATTATGGTGTTTTGTGTATTTTTAGGTATTTTTGGAAAATAAATATTGTTGGAAAAATCGGTTCGAAAAATCACTCGGAACACCCCCCGGAGGACACTTGCTATACGGAGCCCAGATTTGGTTAAGGGGCACCTCAATTACTAAGGGGCACCCCAAAAAGGCAGCTGCTATTCGCACCCCACAAATGGTTAGGGGGACACCATCTTCTTCGTTTGAAACTTGAAAATTGGCGGGAAAAATGTGGCAGCTCTCTGAGAATTTTCGATCGAAATTTGAAGATGTTATAGTGTGATTCAATGGCTAAAACTTCACGAGAACACTTGACTGAGATATACAGGCGTGGTATGGGCTTCAAAATCATCCGGGTTTGGTTGGATAATCGGCAGTGAAGAAAACAGGGTTGCTCGGGTTTTGGTTGCTCCATCACGAGTTCTATGTAGTTGGCGTGTGGATTGATAGAGTTTTACTTCTGGTGGAACGTGAAAACAATGCCCTGAGAGTATATCGACATCAGCAGGCGTGTGAAGAGGCGAGAAAGGAAAGAAAATTTCCTTTATTATTTTTTCTTTACTGTCGAGATATGGGAAGATTTTCTGGAGTATTGAGCGGAGATTCTTAGTCCAAAGGTGTATAAATAGGCTACTGGGGTCGAGCAGAAAGGGGGATGGAGAGTTTGGGAGAAGTATAGAGCATTAACAGAGCGAGAAAATCAAGTTACAGGAAAGTTTCTGCTGCTGCTGCTGCCATTGAAGAACACGAAGAACGGACAGACCAGGGCAGTCGTTCTTCAACGGTGATAACGACTAACACGTGAGGGTCTAAGAATTACCGTCAGCAGCAGTTTATTTCTATCGTTTCTGTAGCAGTGTTCTGCAACAATTATAAGTGTTGCAAACACCCGATTTACTCAATTATTTTCCTTTTCATCATTTGTAAAACACTTGTGAGCATCAATGAAATATTTTGAGAGGTTTTCCAACATGATGATGAGCTAATTCTCCCACAACCAAGGCAGTGAGGAAGCTATCTACGCATGAATAATTGGTAATCATTTATTTCCTCTAATTTATAATTTATAATTCACTCAATCACTGCTTTTGCAGAGTTTTTTAATTGTTTGCAAAAAATTTCTTCATTAGTTGTGATTCAATTAGATAGGTTATGCTTTGTTTAGATAATCTATGATTAGGGATACAATTAATTTTCGAGAATTTTCCAGATTATTTGTGAATTAAGAAATAAGAGTCTTAAAATATAATTAGAGTTTTGGATTGTTTACCATAATTTATTCATGTGTAATAGTGAAATCAGTGTCTTGGTTGTTTTCTAATATCTTGAAGTCAATTTTGTAATAAGTTTTATTTGTTTTTAAATTTTTATTAAGTCTAAAATTCACTGCCTTCACAAGTCTTAAAACAACCCTTTTATCACTATCTACAACAACTTTGAAAACACATCAGAATGCTAAATGCAAACCGTGGATATATAGTTCATGAACCGATTCGAGTGAATCAAATCATTTTTGCTTCAATTGTGTCTTGTGTAGTTACATAAGATTTCCTTGCAATTGAACAACTCTCTAACTAGTTCATTTGAGTCATTTGAACTAGTTATGGTGAAGAAGAACACGGTTGATATGAAAGTGCTCATATGGCTAACCATTGGTTAACTATTGTTGAACCAACAAATGTTCATGTTTGGGTACGGTTACATAAATCCAAAATAGTACATTTAATTTGTGTATAACAAGCTAAGTTTTCGAACGGTTGAAATATATTAGCTTGAATCTAATCAGGTTTTCATCTGACGGTGAATATTGAATGCTTTGTTACCAAGCTAACATTGATTGCAAACCCTGATTTGAAAGACTATATAAGGGAGAACTCTAGCAACTGGGAAACCCAATCCCCACACCTCCTGTGTGATACTAGTTGTATTATCTAGAGTCGATTCTCCTTTAACCTTAGGTTTCTTCTTGTAAGCCAGGTTAACGACTTTAAGACTTCATTGGGATTGTGAAGCCAGACCGATACTACTTTCTCATAGTTGTGTGATCTGATCTTTCATCTTCTATCGTTTTGAGTACAATCGTAACGATTGGCTTGAGATTTATATCTCCGATAGGCAAGATAGAAAAGTAGTCACAAACATCTTCATCTCATCGGTTGTGATTCGACAATATCTTCTTTCGCTGCATCGATTAAGATTATTGTGAGGTGATTGATAATACTAGGTTGTTCTTCGGGAATATAAGTCTGGTTTATCAATTGGTTCCTGTTCACCTTGATTTATCAAAAGACGGAACAAAACTCGTAGGTATTCCTGTGGGAGACAAATTTATCTATTATGTAGACTTTTATGTGTGATACAGATTTGTTTATTAAAGTCTTCGACTTTGGGTCGTAGCAACTCTTAGTTGTGTGTGAGATCAGCTAAGGGAATCAAGTGCGTAGTATCCTGCTGGGATCAGAGACGTAAGGAGCGCAATTGTACCTTGAATCAGTGTGAGATTGGTTGGGGTTCAACTATAGTCCATACCGAAGTTAGTTTGTAGTAGGCTAGTGTCTATAGCGGCTTAATACAATGTGGTGTTCAGTCTGGACTAGGTCCCGGGGTTTTTCTGCATTTGCGGTTTCCTCGTTAACAAAATTTCTGGTGTCTGTGTTATTTCTATTCTGCATTATATTTTGTTATATAATTGAAATATCACAGGTTGTGCGTTGTATCGATCAATTTTGAAATCCAACCCTGGTTGTTGATTGGAAATTAATTGATACTTGGATATTGGTCTTTGGTACCATCCAAGTTTATTATCCTTGTATTTGATAATGACTCGCAAATTCTTATTTGCTTGAGTAAAGATCAAATCAAGCGAGAGAGATATTAACTCCTCAATATACTTTTCTCTAGATTGAGTTTGACTGTCTAGTTGATTCTCTAGAAAGTATATTGGAGTTTGTCCATACAGATTGCTAAGAGAAATATTGGGTATGGTTGTTGTACCCCCGCTTTTTCAATTGGTATCAGACAGGCAAACACGTTCAAGACCTTATAAGTCTGTGTTTGTAAGCGATATGACTCTATGGATAGAGGTGCTATCTCTATCAGCGTACCACCAGTCTTCGATGGCTCTAATTACTTATGGTGGAAAATTGTTATGCGAGTTTTTCTTCAAGCACATGATTTTCAATCATGGGTATATGTTGTTAATGGATATAATGCTCCCGTTGTGGCAGTTGGAAATGTAAACGTTCCCAAGGATATAGGGGAATACAGCCCTGCCGAGATACTTGTTGCAAAGCAAAATTCCGACGGTTTGAATGCCATTATACATGCCATTACCCCGAATCTTCAGCACCATGTGTCAAATTTCACTAAGTCTAAAGAAGCGTGGGACATATTAGAAACCGTATTCGAAGGTTATACCAGTGAAAAGGAAGCTAGGCTTCAAAACCTTAATTCCGATTGGGAAAACCTTCGTATGGCAAATGAAGAAACATTTGATGAGTTTAATCACAAAGTGTCTGAAATTGTTAATGCATCTTTTGCATTGGGTAAGACTATTCCTGAAAAGGACATTGTGATGAAAATTCTCAGATCGTTGTCATCTAGATACAACTCTAAAAATCATGCCATCGTTGAGGGAAATAACCTAGATAATCTCTCCAGAAATACGTTGGTTGGGAAGCTTAAGATCTTTGATCATGAGCATTCATCCAAATCTAAGGATGTTGCGTTCAAAGCACTAAAGGACACTAAATTACTTGATAAAAGTAAAAAAGTGTATATCTCTGAAGACGATCACTCTAAGACTGATTCATCAGATGAAGATCTTGACAAATCGGTCTCGATGATCACAAGACAGTTTAGGGATCTTCTGTTGAAGAGAAGTAAACGGTTCTCCAGAGATAAGCCTAAAGCATCAATCAAACCTCATAATCGTGTTCCTCCTAAAAATAGGTATATTGATGAAACTGATGACGAGGATATGCCTCGGTGCTTTAAGTGTAAAGGATTTGGTCATTTTGCAAATGAGTGTCCAAATCGTAGAAAATACATTGGGAACAAAGGTCTTGCTGCAACTCTTGATGAAATGTCTGACAACTATGATTCTAATGAAGATGAAAAATCAAGTGTTGCACTTCTTGGTGAAAATATTGATTTTGATAATTGTAGCAATACATACATCAATCTTGATATTCATTCAGAAGAAAACCCAACTAATCTAGAAGAAAAAATTGACCCTATCCTTGGAAACTCTATATGTAATGTTTCAGGTTCCACCATGTGTCTAGCTGCTTGCACATCTCAGAATCCTGATTTTTATTCTAGATTGACGTGCTCGTACTGTTCTCTAAAGGGTCATGAACTTTCGAAGTGTTACAAGTACAAACACCGACTGAGGCACGTCAACAAACTTCAACGAAGAGCAAATCAATTAGCAAACAAGCTTAAACTTGCTCAGAAGACCGCTGAGGTATGTAGGATTTTATCTTCGTCTAAGAAGTTAGTTTCCAAGGATAAACCAAGACCATTATAGAAGAAAGTATGGTCAAATCTCTTTGATAGACAGAGGTCTTTGGATTCCTCTCAAGAGGAAAATGGTGGACAAATCGTTGTTCACCGCAGCACAACTTGATTGTGTTTATTGGTAAATCCTGTCTCATGTGCCTGATCAAAAGAGACAAGATTGTGTACCTGTCAGGCTTTAAGAAAAGTTTTTTTTCTTTTTATTTTCTTATTTTTGTGTCCATCAATAAAGGAGGGTTATTCTCGACAATTCTACTCTCTTTAGGGTTCAGAATTGTGCGTGCACGAACCTGTTAAAAGTTAACCCTACATTTCTTTTTCCTTCCTTGAAACTTCTTTTTATCTCAAGACTACTTGTTGAGATTGTGATTTCCTCTCACAAACCCATACGCCTATGGATGCTCCAAATACCATGTCTTCTGATGGAAAGGATGTTAATATGGTTATCAAGCCATCAATTATGAAAGAAAAAGAGAAATCTCCTCTAGCTCCGACATTGAAAATAAAAAGAAGGAATGTGAGGAAGCCTAGAGCCGTTCCTTCAAATTCTCAGAAGTTTTCTGATGTTCTTGAAGTGTTGAAGGAGATGCAAAAGGAGATTCATCAAATAAAGGCTTTTGTGTTTAAGACTCATGAGATTCAGAAGGCCCTGGTCCGATATCAGTCAAGATGGTTTATTGATATTAACTCCTATCTTCATGAACCTTATGTCCCAATGGATGTTGACGACAAGGAGTTCGGGACGATAAAGAATTCTTCAAGGTCTTAATGCCTAGTAAATCTTCTATTTTTATTTTTTTGATTAGAAGAATAACTAGAGTTTGGAATAACCATTATTGTGATTACACATAGTTATGTCCAACATTTTCATCTTCATGTTTTTAGATTTATTGGTTTAAATTCTAAATTTGTTTGGAAGATGATTTTTGCAGTATTAATCTTTATGTTTTTATATATTGCAATTTGTTATGGGATATGTGTGTTTGCGTCCGTGAACTGTGATTGTCCCATACCTTGTCGAAAAGTTAAGTCCTTTATATGTCGATATGCATGTGTTGGTAAAAGAAGGAATGAACTTTTTACAAATACAAAAGTTAAGCCTATTATGTCAATTATTGATGGAAGATAGGTTAAAATATTTTGTCTACAAGGATTATGTCTATTGTATGTCATTGTGCAAACGGTGATGGAAAATAGAATGAATCCTTGCTTATTCCATGGTATAAGGTCGACCTCCGATACACAATTTTCGTGTACATACTGTGTTGTTCCATAAGGTGTCTTATGCTGAGCACAATCGATTGAGTTATTCTTAGCTTAGTTGTTGCTCCGTAAGTTCTCTTATGTCGAGCATGACCAATTAAATTGATTACTATTGTGATTAATCTAATTGTGTATTTTTGAGTCTCCATAAGTTCACTTATGTTGAGCATTTCCGATTAAATTAATCATGGGTTCTCTTGTGGTTAATGTAATTGAGTATTATGGATTCAAATTCATACTTGTATGTGATTTGTTATGCCCAAAGAAATCCTTGTTTTCTTTTGAAATTAAGGTCGCTCTTGTTGTTCCTTTGGGAATGACATATTATGGGGGAGAGTTCTTAATTGAACTTGTGCTTAATTGCCAAATCTTTGTGGGGAGTGCGGCTGTGGAATATTATAGGGGTTATCTTGTATCTTTATAAACTCCTTGATGAATGCATTTAGCTTCGGATTTATGATTGTATCTAAACAAGTTGATATGTGCTGTCTTTTGGTCATGAAATGTCTCTTTTGGAAATTTCATTAGGATCCCGTTTTCGTACCTTTGCCAATTTTATTGACAAAAAGGGGGAGAATTAATATGTAGTTCACACTACAAATACATATGGTTTTCTGATCATTATGTAAGGGGGAGTAGTTTCCATGTGAGATGGAGTATTGACTAAGGGGGAGTGATACATATCACTATAGTATTGTTGTCGAAGTTGTGATACAATTGAACTTTGATGCTATATAATGATACTATGACACTGTATAACAATGATTGAGAACTCTTGTTTTCTTGTTGTTATAGCTATGGATTTTCAACAACGATGATGCTGAACTTACAACCTTTGGGATCATTGGAGTACTTGGAAGTGACGAAGATTTCGAGTAATGTTGAAGATTAGGCATGTGGAATAGGAGCTAAAAAAGTTAATTCATTTATTTTTGTATTCCATATGTATTGATAGTTTTGTCAATAAAATTGTCAAAGGGGGAGATTGTTAGAGCATTGCTCGGTCGAACTCGCATGCATTGCTATCTCAAGCATGTTTGTCAATGTTAGTGATCAAAATTATAAGTCTTGGTTTCTAGTCTACTATAGCTAAGTCTTGGACTAGGATAGAATGTGTAGTTGAGCTCAAGAACTCAATGGAAATCATCATACAAGACGAAGGACTACTCAAGGAACTGGTGGATCTTCATCGACTAAAAGGTATGTGGATACTTGAACTTATCTATCACTCAAAAGTCTATCTATTATATCTCCTATTTTGAGACAAAAGTCGTTTAGCTATATAGACTTTGATTATACACATTTGCTATTTCGAGCCGAGTTTATCTCGCCTATCTATTTCTCGAAATATGTGTTGGTAAGCTTTTGCTTTGGCTATGTTCATATTTACCAAGTGACGAAAGTCATGACACGTTTCAATCACCTTGAAAATTGCTTACTTTGACGAAATGTCCTCTAAGAATGTTTCGATGGTTGAAATGAGAGTTTAAATTAAATAACTAATGATGGATATAAGCATTATGTGGCAACACATATATGTATAAGTCCTTTTTCCTTGAACCGAAGTTTGCGAACTTTGTTGATCAAGAGAACCGGAACAAGAGCCGTGAACTCAGTCGGCGAACTCAGTCCGCGAACTGGTAAAAGTTCTCGACCCGAGAAAATTTGCTGGAGTTTGAGAAATCCTTCCGGGAACTTAAGTCTGCGAACTAAGTCTGCGAACTTAAGCTGGTTATATCTAAAGACGATTGTTTGTGAACTTATTTATATTAACTAAGGAATGTTAAATGCAAACCGTGGCTGTATAGTTCATGAACCGATTCGAGTGAATCAAATCGTTTTTGCTTCGATTGTGTCTTGTGTAGTTATATAAGATTTCCTTACAATTGAACAACTCTCTAACTAGTTCATTTGAGTCATTTGAACTAGTTATGGTGAAGAAGAACATGGTTGATATGAAAGTGCTCATATGGCTAACCATTGGTTAACTATTGTTGAACCAACAAATGTTCATGTTTGGGTATGGTTACATAAACCCAAAATAGTACATTTCATTTGTGTATAACAAGCTAAGTTTTCGATCTAACGGTTGAAAGATATTAGCTTGAATTTAATCAGGTTTTCATCTAACGGTGAATATTGAATGTTTTGTTACCAAGCTAACATTGATTGCAAACCCTGATTTGAAAGACTATATAAGGGAGAACTATAGCAACTGGGAAACCCAATCCCCACACCTCCTGTGTGATACTAGTTGTATTAGATAGAGTCGATTCTCCTTTAACCTTAGGTTTCTTCTTGTAAACCAGGTTAACGACTTAAAGACTTCATTGGGATTGTGAAGCCAGACCGATACTACTTTCTCATAGTTGTGTGATCTGATCTTGCATCTTCTATCGTTTTGAGTACAATCGTAACGATTGGCTTGAGATTTATATCTTCGATAGGCAATACAGAAAAGTATTCACAAACATCTTCGTCTCATCGTTTGTGATTCCACAATATCTTCTTTCGCCGCGTCGATAAGATTATTGTGAGGTGATTGATAATACTAGGTTGTTCTTCAGGAATATAAGTCCGCTTTATCAATTGGTTCCTGTTCACCTTGATTTATCAAAAGACGGAACAAAACTCGTAGGTATTTCTGTGGGAGACAGATTTATCTATTCTGTAGACTTTTCTGTGTGATACAATTTTGTTTATTAAAGTCTTCGACTTTGGTCGTAACAACTCTTAGTTGTGGGTGAGATCAACTAAGGGAATCAAGTGCATAGTATCCTGCTGGGATCAAAGACGTAAGGAGCGCAACTGTACCTTGAATCAATGTGAGATTGATTGGGGTTCAACTACCTTCCAGACCGAAGTTAGTTTGTAGTAGGCTAGTGTCTGTAGCGGCTTAATACAGTGTGGATGGACTAGGTCCCGGGGTTTTTCTGCATTTGCGGTTTCCTCGTTAACAAAATTTCTGGTGTATGTGTTATTTCTATTTCGCATTATATTTTGTTATATAATTGAAATATTACAGGTTGTGCGTTGTATCGATCAATTGTGAAATCCAACCTTGGTTGTTGATTGGAAATTGATTGATCCTTGGATATTGGTCTTTGGTACCATCCAAGTTTATTATCCTTGTATTTGATAATGACTCGCAAATTCTTATTTGCTTGAGTAAAGATCAAATCAAGCGAGAGAGATATTAACTCCTCAATATACTTTTCTCTAGATTGAGTCTGACTGTCTAGTTGATTCTCTAGAAAGTATATTGGAGTTTGTCCATGCAGATTGCTAAGCGAAATATTGGGTGTGGTTGTTGTACCCCCGCTTTTTCAAAGATCATCCTTTGAGACAAGGAGATCCCTAAACTGTCTTGCGATCAATGAGACTGATTTGTCAAGATCTTCAGCCGAAAAATCATCCTCAGACTGATCATTCTCAGAGACATGAACACTTTTACCTTTGTCAAGTAATTTAGTGTTCTTTTGTGCTTTGAAGGCAACATCCTTTCCGATTTTGGATGTATGCTCATGATCAAAGATCTTTAGCTTTCCAACCAGCGTATTAATGGAGAGAGCATCAAGGTTATTTCCTTCAACGATGACATGCTTTTTAGAATAGTATCTAGATGGCAGCGATCTGAGAATTTTCATCAGAATGTGCTTTTCAGGATTAGTCTTACCCAATGCAAATGACGCATTAAAAATTTTAGATACTTTGTGATTAAACTCATAAAATGAATCTTCATGTATCACACGAAGGTTTTCCCAATTGGAATTTAGGTTTTGAAGCCTAGCTTCCTTTTCACTGGTATTCCCTTTAAATACGGTTTCTAAGATATCCCAAGCATCTTTAGACCGAGTGCACATAGTCACATGGCGCTGAAGATATGGGGTAATGACATTCAAACCGTCGGAGTTTTGCTTTGTAGCAAGTATCTCGGTAGCGTCATATGCCCTTTGGAACGGTCGTATTTTCTATTGCCACAATGGGAGGATCATAGCCATTAACTACATAAACCCATGATTGAAAATCACACGCTTGAAGAAAGGCACGCATAACAATTTTCCACCATAAGTAATTTGAGCCATCGAATACTGGTGGTACGTTTATAGAGATAACACCTCTGTCCATATCAGATCGCTACAAACACAGATTTATAAGGTCTTTAATGTGTTTGCCTGTTCTGATACCAATTGAAAATGCAGGGGTTTAACAACCACACCCAAAAATTGGTTTGGAAATCTGAGAGGACTTACTCCAATATACTTTTTAAAGAATCAACTAGACAATCAGACTCAATCTAGAGTAAAGTATATCAAAGATTTTAATATCTATAACTCTCAATTCAATCCGCAATCAGCAAATAGAAATCTGCGAGCCCGATTGAATATAAGAGGAGTAACTTGAACGATACCAAAGACTAATGTTAAAGTGTCAATAAATTTAAATCAACAACCCAAGGTCGGATATTCTAATTGATTGAACTTAACGCACAACCTGTGATATTTCAATTATATAACAAAATATAATGCGGAAAAGAAATAACACATACACCGGAAGTTTTGTTAACAAGGAAACCGAAAATGCAGAAAAACCTCGGGACCTAGTCCAGGTTGAACACCACACTGTATTAAGCCGCACTCTAGATTACTACCAATTAACTTCGGACTGGACTGTAGTTGAACCCTAATCAATCTCACACTGATTCAAGGTACAATTGCGTTCGTTACGTCTCTGATCCCAGCTGGATACTACGCACTTGGTTCCATTAGTTGATCTCACCCACAACCAAGAGTTGCTACGACCCAAAGTCGAAGACTTGATAAATAAATCTGTCTCACACAGAAAAGTATATAGATTGAATAAATATGTCTCCCACAGAAATACCCAAGAGTTTTTGTTCTGTCTTTAGATAAATCAAGGTGAACAGGAACCAACTGATAAACCGGACTTATATTCCCGAAGAACAGCCTAGTATGATCAATCACCTCACAATAATCTTAATCGACTAGCGAAACAAGATATCGTGGAATCACAAACGATGAGACGAAGATGTTTGTGATTACTTTTATCTTGCCTACCAGAGAAATTAATATCGAGTCAATTATTTCAATGTACTCAATACGATAGAATCGGGGAAGATCAGGACACGCAACTACAAAGAAAATTGTTGGGTCTGGCTTCATAATTACAATGAAGTCTTTCAAGTAGTTAACCTACAGGGTCTCGATAGAAACTTAAGGTTAAAGGATAACCGACTCTAGTTTATGAAACTAGTAACACACATGAGGTGTGAGGATTAGTTTTCCCAGTTGCTAGAGTTCTCCTTTATAGAGTTTTCAAATCAATGTTTGCAATCCAAGTTACCTTGGTAACAAAGCATTCAATATCCACCGTTATATGAAAAACCTGATTCAACCAAGCTAATATCTTTCAACCGTTAGATCGAACTTAGCTTGTTTCGCACAAATGAAATATACCCTCATTTAGGTTTATGTAACCGTACCCAAACGTGTACACCATGTTGGTTCAGAAATAGTTAACCGAGGTTAGCCATATGATTACTCTCATATCAACCTTATTCATCGTAACCATAACTAGTTCAAATGACTCAAATGAAACTAGTTAAAGAGTTGTTCAATTGCTATATTCTCATAGAATTATACAAGAAAGCAATTAAAGCAAAATCGGTTTGATTCACTCGAATCAATAATGGACATTATAGCCACAGTTTGGAAAGATTACATTCCTTATTATATGAATGTTTATGTTCATGTTCATAACCGATTTTAGAACTTTAACCTTCAAGTATGCGAACGGGTACGCATACTTGAAATACCCGGACTAAGAATGGGTTTCGCCAGTACGCAAACGGGTACGCGAACTTTCAATCCCAACAGAAATTCTCGGACATGAACCTGTACGCTAGTACGCAAACGGGTACGCATACTTAGGTTCCCGGATTTCTCAAACCAACAGGTACGCAAACGGGTGCGCATACTATGGTTCCCGGACATGGATTACATATGTGCAAGAGTGCACAACATGACATATCCAATAATGGTTAAGTGTTCTAAACTCTTATTTCAATCATTGAAAGTTTCTTAGAGGATGACAATAGTCATTTTCACATAGTATTAGCATCAAAGAAAATTTCAAGTTATTGAAATAATCATAACGAAACATTCCAAGACTACACCAAATGATTGTATCACACAAGCCATGTAAGATGTTACTCGGAAATTTTCACATGATATAAGATGAACTTGGTCGAAGCGAAAGCTTGCCAACACATATTTCGAGAAATATGTAAGCAAGATAAACTCAGCTCGAAATCTCAAATGTGTATATAGAAAACTATATCATAATACGACTTATGTCTCAGTATAGGAGATAAAGTATAAATAAACTTTTCAGGTGATAGATGAGTTTAAGTCTCCACATACCTTTTTTCGATGAAGTTCCACAAGATCCCCTTAGTAGTTCTTCGTCTTCAAATGATGAACGTCGTGAAGTCTAAGCTCAACTACACAATCTATATCCTAGTCGGAGACATCTATAAATAGGCTAGAAATCAAGACTTATAGTTTTGATCACAAAATTGACAAACATGCTTGAGATAGCAACGCATGAGAGTTCCACCGAGCAGTGCTCTAACACACTGATTGACACATAAAAAGAGGGAGAATCACTTTTTTCTCTTCACCCTCTCCTTCTTTTCTCCAATTCGTGTTCGAAAGAGGAACCCAACAGTTCATGTACCAATTCTTCTTCTCTATCTCGTTCCTTAACCAACTCTTGTTTGGATTGCACCATTGAATTCAGGAGAAGTTTCTGCATATTGGGTTAAGAACCTTTTTCGTTTTGATCATCGTTTTGGAAGTCCACTATTAACGTCAGTTCGTGTACCAAGTAAGTTTCTCAACTCTTCTTTGTGTATAAGTTCTCCACTACGAGTTCTAGGAAGAGGCCTGGTCGTGGTGAAAGTTCGGGTACTCAAAATCGTGAAGATACTTTTTATGACCCAAGCCTGAGAATTAGATTTGTTAACACTATGGGTCGTGATTACTATGTGGAATATAGTACAAATAAACCTATCATGGAAAGGATTTATAAACCCTCTGAACTTAGAGTAGATGGTCTCCCTAGGTTCTTTGAAAATCATGAATGGGGAATTATTCACCATCCCATGGGAACAACCTACATTGAGTTGACTGCCCAATTTTATACAAACCTGCATGAGCCTGGTATTGTCAACTGCACCTTCAAATATATTGTTGAAGGAAGAATTCTTCTTGTGAATCGACAAGTTATTGCTGAATTACTGAACTTGTCTCGTGATGGTGATTTTCTATTACCACCCCTTGAGCATTTGACACCTTCTCCAAATATGCTCTCAAACTTCCTTCTTGCAAAGGATGTCTCCTGGTGTGAAGGTAAGATTGATGTTCATGATGCTGCATTATTTCTCAAAGTTGATGGAAAGCTACTAGTGGCCAACTTGATGCCTAACACAATTGACAGACAACTATGGACCAGACCTCTTGCAGAACTGGTGTATTATGTTGTTGAAGGGAGGAAGATTGACTTCTATAGCCTTATTATTCGTCAAATGATAAGTGTCGGACTGATTTCGAAGAAGACTCATGGCTTTCCTTGTCTCATCTCAAGGATTTGTAGTCAATTTGGTATTGTTGATGTTGGAACCAATATTGGAGGACCAAAAGTATTGACCATGATAAGCATTGGAAAAATATCCAGAACTCCTGCAACACCCAACTCTGAACTCATCCGTCTCCAGCAAGAAGTTGAGGTTTTGAAAGAGCGGGTGGATTATGCCGAGACAGCTCATCCTGAACTGAGTGAGAAGTTTTATGAAATTGCTAGGGATTATTATGAGAAGAGTGATTAATCTCTGTACTTGCAATACTTTTTCTTGATCTGTCTGTTGAATTTCTTATGTTGATCTTATTAAAACTGTTATTTTTAATGGTTGTAATAACTTATGGTATTTTAGACTTGAATGATTGTATCTTTCAATTAAATTGCTAAATGTATTTAGTCCATAAGAAGTACAGATGAATACCTCAAAAGTTAAGTGTATCATATGTCTTTATGCAAATATTGATAAAAGATAAAATGAACTTTTGATAACAAAAGTTAAGCCTATTATGTCATTATGCTAATATTGATGAAAATATGATGAACTTTTGTCTACAAAGATTAAGTCTATTACATGTCTCTATTCAAATATTGATGAAAAATAGAATGAATCTTTGGATATTCCGCAGTATTGGTCTTTCCCTAATCCACATCTTTGTGTAAGTACTGTGCGGCTCTATAAGTTCTCTTATGTGAGCATTTCCGATTAAATTAATCATGGTTCTCTTGTGGTTAATTTAATTGAGTATTTTGGATACAAATTCATGTTTCATGTGATTTGTTAATGCTTAAATAAATCCTTATTTTCTTGTGAAAGTAAGGTCGCTCTTGTTGTTCTTTCGGGAATGACATTTTATGGGGGAGAGTTCTTAATTGAACTTGTGCTTAATTGCCAAATCTTTGTGGGGAGTGCGGCTGTGGAATATTGTAGGATTTTTCTTGTATCTTTATAAACTCCTTGATGAATACACTAGTTTCGGCTATGTGAAATCATCGAAACTAAGTTGATATGTTCTCTTTTGGTCATAAAGTATCTCTATGAAAATTCATTAGGATCCCACTAGTTTTCGTACCTTTGCCAATTTATATTGGCAAAAAGGGGGCAGAATTAATGTGTAGTTCACACTACAAATACATATGCTTTACGGATCATTATGTTAGGGGGAGCGGTTTTCATGTGAGATGAAGTATTGACTAAGGGGGAGTGATACATATCACCATAGTATAGTTGTCAAAGTTGTGATACAATTGGACCTTGATGCTATGTAATAATACTATGACACTGTATAACAATGATTCAGAGCAACTGTTTTCTCATTGTTATATCTACGGATCTTCAACAACTATGATGCTGAGTTGAACACGTTTAGAATCATTGGAGTACTTAGAAGTGACGAAGATTTCAGGTAATGTGGAAGAACCAAGCATTTGGATGAGAAGCTACAAAGTTTATTTATTTTGTAATCCATATGTATTGATAGTTTTGTCATTAAAATTGACAAATGGGGAGATTGTTAGAGCATTGCTTGGTCGAACTCGGAAACGTTGCTATCTCAAGCTTGTTTGTCAAGTTTAGTTTCCAAAACTATAAGTCTTGATTTCTAGTCTACTTATAGCTAAGTTTCGGATTAGGATAGAAAGTGTAGTTGAGCATTAGACTTCACGGCGTTCATCGATTGAATACGAAGAACTACTAAGGAGAGCTTGTGGAACTTTATCAACAAAAGGTATGTGGAGACTTGAACTCATATATCACTCAAAATTCTATCTACTCTATCTCCTATTTGAGACAAGTCGTATAGTTGTATATACTTCAATTATGCACATTTGATATTTCGAGCTGAGTTTAACTCGCTTACATATTTCTCGAAATATGTGTTCGTAAGATTTCGCTTTAACCGAGTTCATATTATATTGTTGACGAAAGTCAAAAGACGATCATGTGAAAATCGCCTTGTAACATCTTACATGATTTGTGTGAGACAATCATTTGATGTAGACTCGGAATGTTTCGTATTGATCATTCGATCAATTGAAAATTGCTTTGAGGCTAATAGTTTGTGTAAGACGGCTATTGTCGTCTTCCAAGAATGTTTCAATAGTTGAAATGAGAGTTTAGAACAATTGGATATAAGCACAGTATGCATACTTGCATATATGCAGTCCAAGTCCGGGAACCATGGTATGCATACCCTTATGCGTACTGGTTGGTTTAGTGAAAGTCCGGAACCTTGTACGCGTACTGGCGTGAGGTTCAGGTCCGGAAATTTACACTGAGTCTGGTGGTACGCGTACCTGTTCGCATACTGGCGAACCCAAACTTAGCCCGACCACTAAGGTATGCGTACCCGTTTGCATACTTGAGTGGATATTGTTTTAAAATCGATTTTTTCATGAACTAATACATTTATATAATAAGGAATGCAATCTTTTGCAAACCGTAGCTATAATGTTCATGACTTGATTCGAGTGAATCAAAATCGATTTTTCTTTAATTGTGTCTTGTATACTTCTATGAGAATATAAACAATTGAACAACTCTAAAAATAGTTTCACTTGAGTCATTTGAACTAGTTATGGTTAAGATGAATGAGGTTGATATGAAAGTGTTCATATGGCTAACTTCGGTTAACTATTGTTGAGCTAACAAAGGTGTACACGTTTAGGTACAGTTACACATATCTAAATGAAGTCACTTTTGATTTGTGTGTAAAAAGCTAAGTTCGATCTAACGGTTGAAATATATTAGCTTGAGTCTAATTAGGTTTTCATTTAACGGTGAATATTGAATGCTTTATTACCAAGGTAACATTGATTGCAAACCCTGATTTGAAGACTATATAAAGGAGAACTCTAGCAACTGGAAAACCTAATCCCCACACCTCCCTTGTGATACTAGTTGCGACTAGAGTCGATTCTCCTTTAACCTTAGGTTTTTCCAAAACCCTGTAGTTTAACGACTTGAAGACTTCATTGGGATTGTGAAGCCAGACCCAACTCTTTTCTCTGTAGTTGCGCGTTCTAATCTTGCTGTTTTCTATTGTGATTAAGTACTATCTTCTCTAAGATTTGCTCGAGATTTAATCTCCGATAGGCAAGATAAAAAGTAGTCACAAACATCTTCATCTCATCGTTTGTGATTCCATAATATCTTGTTTCCCTACCATACGATTAAGATTATTGTGAGGTGATTGATATTTCTAGGATGTTTTTCGGGAATATAAGTCCGGTATATCAATTGGTTCCTGTTCACCTTGATTTATCAAAAGACGGAACAAAACTCATAGGTTTATCCGTGGGAGACAAATTTATCTATTCAATAGACTTTTCTGTGTGATACGGATTGGTTTATCAAGTCTTCAACTTTGGGTCGTAGCAACTCTTAGTTGCGGGTGAGATCAGCTAAGGGAATCAAGTGCGCAGAATCCGGCGTGGTTCTAGAGGCGTAAGGAACGCGACTGTACCTTGATCAGTGTGAGATTGGTTAGGGCTCAACTACATTCCAATCCGAAGTTAACTTGGAGTAGGCTAGTGTCTGTAACGGCTTAATACAATGTTGTGTTCAAATCTGGACTAGGTCCCCGGGTTTTTCTGCATTTGCGGTTTCCTCGTTAACAAAACTTCTGGTGTCTGTGTTATTTCTTTTCCGCATTATATTTGTTTATATAATTGAAATATCACAGGTTGTGCGTAAGTTCAATCAATTGTGAATCCAACCTTTGATTGTTGATTAAATTGATTGACACTTGGATATTGGTTTTTGATACCGTCCAAGTTATTTCTTATATTCAATCGGACTCGCAAATTCCTATTTGTTTGATTGCAGATTAAATTGAGAAATTGAGATATAACTCTTTGATATATTTTTCTTAAGATCGAGTCTGACTGTCTAGTTGATTCTCTTGAAAGTATATTGGAGTTAGTCCATACATATTTCTAAGCAAACTATTGGGTGTGGTTGTTAGACCCCAGCTTTTTCAATTGTATTTAGCCGCTACACACATTAGCCTACTATAGAACTTCAAGATGGAATATTATTGATACCGAATTAACCCTCCAAGCAACTCAGTTGCAGTCGTGCTTCTTCTAAAACTTCACAGTAAGTAGAAGACGAAAGTTTCCGGCAACTATAGTTATCCTCATGCTTCTAATCTTGGTCTTACTTTCATGGATGAGAAGTGTTGCAAACTTTTTGATGAAACAATCTAAAAATCTTGTAACGGAAAAGGAATTTGTGGTTGTTGACGATTGTCAGAATTTCATTAATATTATTTGTTCTCGTCCTTGGGGAAATATTTTTGATGGTCTTAGAGAAACACATGATGCTACTGCAGTGATTTTTTTTTAATATTAATATGCATGATAAGAAATTTAAGACCATGAGCTTTAAACTAATGATAGGAGATAAAATACTTAAAGTAAATCCTCTTGTTATTTCAAAGATTATCAATCTCTATGTGCTTGATTTTTAAGTTCCTAGACTGCATGAACAAAGACCCTCCAGAGAAGAAATCTCCATGAGATTTTAAAGGTACACTTAGGGACAACGTAACTTAGCAAAAACATAAATAAAATAGGGACAACGTAGGATTTACGAGGTGTTCTATAACAACATACTGACGTGATGCATCTGTAAGAAAAAGAAGAAAAAAAAAAAAGGTTTTACGGAGTTTGACAATGAGTTTCAGTTTATTAAATATGACTCATTTTATTTTTGAGATATCATATCCTTGGATAGTATCCTTAGAGCAACTGCAGTGTTGGTGCTATAAGCCATATATGGCAAAAAATCCAATCACACTCCTAGCTGCTATAAGTCCCATATTTCTATATTCTCAAACCCGGTCTCTATATATGGAAACTTTTTTTATGTTATCTCATATATAGCTTCGTGCATTTATAAAGCGCGTGGACAACAAACGAAGTCATAAAATACGTGGAATAATAAACTCTTTTTAAGTTTACGTTTCATTAATATAGCGGCACTTATGAATCCGTGCGAATTGAAAGTAGTTTAAGAACACATTTTAATAAACGTATACTTTAACAACGTCTGACTTGGACGCAAGCTATAGTTGCGTCTCAATGATTTTCACCCATCTTCTTATAGAAAGCATTTGGACTGGGACGCGGTTTATGACGCTGTTTGACTAAATGAATTATAGAAAACGTTTATCATGTAAACGGTTTTTAAACCCCGCGGTGTAATGGGCGAAATTATAAAATGTGTTTATATTGCACGGATACTTTGATTACGTTTCTCCTGAAACGGTATATTGAGTACGTTGATTTGTCCCCCACTACGTCGCATACCATATTGCTAAGCCAAAAAAGTCATATATGACTTGAGATTTTGAGAATATAATAACTCAACGCTGTAGTTGCTCTTAGGAATCATATGCAACGATGTTAAAATTGACTATCAAGTGACTATCAAACTATCTATATCGCAAAAATAAAATCTAACAACGCTAGTTAAATAACTGAATAGTTTTGGAGATATAGTCGTATTTGTTATTAAATATTCGCTTATACTTTGCATCATTGTTTTCCCGTGTATATAGCTTATTATCCCATCGTGATTTACTTATTTTAATAATTGTTTACTTATTTCCATTATTATTATTTTTTTTTTTTCATTTTTCTTTGTTAGTCTTCGTTGTATTTTGTTCTCAATGTATATCAAATCATAAGTATTTCATTTCATAAGAAACGTTTACGTGATGGCTTTAAAAAAAGCAAGTACATGATAACATGAAAAAATACAAAGAAAAAAATACAAAATTTAAATAAATTGCGAAAAGAAAGAGCGATCTACCACGATAGAATCCAGATTTGTACTTTGAGATTGGAGAAGAAATGGTACTCGAAATTATAATTCAACCATTTTGATAGATTTTCTTCTTGGGAAAGAGATTTCTCTTATAACAACGGAGTGATTTGCCCAAGAATTCTCCATGTGTAGCGACTAACCGGAAATCCTAGATCTGTTTTTTTAATAAAGAAGAACTTTATCTTCGCCCGTGTCGAATCGCCAATGTACTTTTATCAAGAAAACTTAACACGAACAAATCATTAGAAAAAAATATTATAAAAATGCAGATAAAATCGCCCTAATCACGAAGATAAAAATCGATCTAATACCGAAAAAATTACTGAAAAACAATAAAAAATGGCTCATAAATCGAAATCAACTATATCTAATACCACTAAAAATAATAAATTTTTTATTCAAAGCTAGTCCCTAGAAAGGACTAGATCTTAATATAGTAAAAAGAAAAAGTTAAGGATTTTTCTCTGGTTTTTGAGAAGTGTGAAAGAAAAAAAAGGCTATAAAACCACGGTGAAGTCAGGCCAACAAAAAGAAAAGATACAGTACAACTGTATAGTAATTCTATGCTTGAAAATAAAAAACTGTATAGTAATTCTCCCCAAATATTTTGTCATTGAGGTTGTTCTTAAAAGTTAAGGTCCAACAGAGAGAAAAGAGATAATACAACTGTATAGTAATTAGTAACTCTATGCTTCGGAAAAATTCTCCCCAGTCCACTGATTTATGGAGATTCGCATACATGTGTAACTTGCCCGTAGTCAGTGGGCGGATTGTTTTTTTTTTTGAAGCATAGTGGGCGGATTGTGATATAACACCTACCATTAATAGAAGCAAACAAAGTGCTTTGTTTTGTGAGAAGAGATGGCTGGGATGTGGACGACGAGAGTCTACAGGCCCGCTGAACACGTTACCACAAAATGTATTAAATGAGGTTCACGTTCTTCACCACCACACTAGGACCAGACTACTCTTTCTTCGTCGCGCTAATAATCACGTGTCCACGTTCACAAACTTTACCTGATCGATTACAGGGTTCCTTTCTTCCCCACAACTTTCAAGGGTCTCGATAAATTACATTTTTTTTATTAGAAAAATCACCTGGCATTAACTTAAAAGAAAAATACAAACATCAACTGAGGATCCTTCCTTACAAGACCAGCCAAAAAAGGAAGAAAGGAAACCCATCTGTTCTTAATACAATACTTTCTAACTCGACGAGCAAGATTATCAGCTAAACTGTTTTTAACACGATTAATATACATAAGTTTAAAAGTACTATTACTAGACATCAAAAACCGATAGTCATTCAGAACATCGCTGCTCCACCAACCAACATTTGAACAGTCTTCATTCACAAAATCCACCGTTTGAAAACAGTCACTAACAAAAATAACTTTAGACAGATTCATCTCTTGTACCCAAGAGATACCCAAAAAAAATGCAGTTAATTCAGCTCCAACCGCATCAGGAATCAGCCCAAAATCAACACGAGAACCTTTTATTGTGACTGCTCTATCACACCAGAACATACTCAACCCGTATTAAAATTCTTGAAAGAACCATCAATAAACATAAAATGTTCCACTTCAGTTCTGCAAATCTTTTTTTGTATCTTAATAACTCTCACATGAATATTAGGTTTAATATACGAATTTATTAATCTTTTCACATCAAGAATAACTCTATTCAGATATATAACAATCTTTTTAAAAACCACATCACACCTTAGCTTCCAGATACACCACATTATAATAGCAGCAATACTTGGCCAGTTAACCTCATAAGGAGAGTCACCCAAACCATTTTCAAACCACATTAGATAATAATCATCAACCCGTTGCAAATCAAGCGAAATTAAATGTTCAAAGGACAATCCAAACCAAACATGTGAAGCAATATGACACTGGATAAATTACATAACCCTTTCTTTTAAGCGGAAACTTCCAGTTGATGCTAATACATGGAGTTTACATCGTTTTAGTCCTATGTGCCTGGACCGGTTGTTAAGTTGGTCCTTTTCCAAAACAAAAAATGTTCTTTAGTAACAAAAATGAAGGTTGTACAGGGGCTTACAAGTCCAACAGAAAATAAGATCACCGGTTAGTAAAATGAAAAACCCATATCTGAAATATTTTAAAATGTTAAACTATCTCTGTTTGATTTTTTTTTTATTCTAATTCAATTTTTTTTATCCATTAGCTTGAAGATTATAATCATAGTTCTTCCAGATCCAGTTAATAATATTAGGAGGACAATTCTCAAAACATCCAATAGCAACCTACTTCTAGCTTTCTCGGCTAGTGAATCAGCTACATCATTCCTAAGTCTATTAACATACCGACAAACCCAAAACTCCAAATTTCCTATTAAAAATTTAATATCAAGATCCCTTGATTTTTCGGGTGAACATAACTAGTTTGTTCATTAATAGACTTTATTCAGACTTCACTGTCTGACTCAAAAACAACTCCAAGATAACTCTTTGAGATAGCCACTGAACTTGCTTCCTTCATAATTAGACACTCCAGCTGCTCTACTTCATGCTTATAAATAATCCTTCACTGAAATACTTCCGTTTTCTTCCAAGATAATTACTTGCAAAATCTCTTATAATTAGTCTAATACCCTATTTAAGAGTCTCTTTGATAACAGATGCATCTAATTTAATCTTTAAACATTCTCTATCAGGTGGTTTCCATCTTGAATCCTGCAACAAAGGACTACATTCAGCAGAAACACCACTGGTTCTTGTTGTATCACAGTAATTATAGATACTTTGAACATTACTAATAGACATAATCATGTTTGGCTGAACATTCTGAAAAATGACAGTGCACCTATCTTTTTAGACAGTCCACGTAATAGTCACAAGTAAATGAATTTTATGCTCACTAGTACTACTTGTCATTCTGTTCTCACTGATACTCGTAGAAAACCATCTGGTAATCCAATTCAATAGATTACCAAAATCAGTTAGGACATCACCAACAATATTAATATCAACTCCTAAACAAAGAGATCTGGCATAAGGAAACTCTAAGAAAAAATGATCAGTTGTTCCAATAGTTGCATTATACATACTACAATGAATCTCTAATTGTGCGTTTGGCATGGAGAGAGTTGAGGTTGGAGTTCAGTCAACAAGTGGAGTTCAGTTCCATGGGTGTTTGGCGCATGTGGAATTGGAATTCCGGGGAGTTGAAACTCCATCCTTCAGTGGAAAATCAAATGACACCTCCCCTATGGAAGTTGAAACTCCATCTTTTCAACTCAACACGTTGTTGACAATTCAACTTTTTTTTTTTTTACCTTTAAACAATATTGATTTCTTATAATTACAAATTTACTTTGATAATTACAATATAATTTTATTTTGTTTTTTTATTACTTTTTTTAAAATGAGCCACCAAGGCATATTATTAAGAAAACAAAATGGAGAAAAATTACAAAGGAGCAGTTGGTAGCCTAGCCACAAGCTGGGCACCAATACCTTTCTGAATAACCAGACTTAATCTATGAAAAAAAAAACTACCATGACCACTGCTGGCATCTAGGTTAGCCAGCCAAATCCTAAGCTTTTTTAAAAGCACTACAAAATCCTCACCAAGCTCACCTAAGGAAGTGAAATCCAAAACACCCAAACCATAACCATGAGATGTGCATATGTCTAAATATTTGGTACGTTTTACGAGAAACTGCATTGGAAATGGCTTGACCTGGTATGAAAGCATTCCCAACAGCAGTAGTAAAAGGTGAAACACCAGTAACATCAAAACACACATCTTTACCATTCTGCAGCAACAACTTTATAACAAGGATTCTGCAGGCTTCAAGGCTTTGCCATTTGAAAGAAGGCCTAAGGATACTTCTTTTATAGCATGCACACCAGCTTTATAACACATATCAGCAGCAACATCTCTAACAAGATCATGAAGATACTTCCGCCCAACCTCACTGGCACAATGAATCGCATGATCGCCAAAAATGTCCATATCTCGCTTACAACACGAACACAAACCACCTTTTGGAAAAAGCGGGATACCAAGTCGATAGCAGAGAACAGCTCTAAACTGCCTTGACCCAATACTCTGTTGAAGCCCACTAATTGGTACGACCAAGAGGTACTCTTGCGCATGTTTTATTATGTTATATTGCCACAAAACCGAGTCTCTTTCAAACATGAAAAATTGGCTCGGGATCTTCTTATTCACAGCATCAAAGTATGTAACTGCCAAGGTATGCATGGGAGGGGGGGGGGGGGGGGGGGGAGTTTCTACAAAGCTGAAGGAAGAAGGTAAATCACAAACATGAATAAAGGTATGCAAGGCTTGCTGGTATGCGTGGGCATTCTCACAACAAGCAGAGAATAGGTCCTTAAGTATTATATTCTGCACGAACTTGGACTGATTCTGAGACGCGATATAGCAATAACTGCTGGTCTCTGACATCGTATAAACCCCCAAACCACCATTCTTAATAGGTAAGGTGGAGATACGTTGCTGCAAAGGGCCAAAGCCAGCTCCATCTCCGGTCACAAGGTGTCTCGAAAAAAAAAAGCAAAAGCTGATTATCAAAAATATCAATACCTTGTTGAAGCCCCGAAGGCCTGGTGGTGCGCATTGTGAAGTATAATTTAGAAACCCCAGCACAATTACGTAAAAGAAGCAATTCTCACTGAGGATCCTTAAGCTTCTTAATAGAGGTCATGAGCTGGATGGTTTTGTTAACTCTGTTAACAACCATATCACTACAAAATTGCGGATCAAGACTAATAGGACCTCCAAGAAGCTTCACACCACCAACGGGTCTGCCAATGTCGGTAGGAAACATACCTTCAGTGAAGCTTCTAGCATTAACGGTTGGCCAAATACTTCTGTCTTCTTGATATTAAGATGCAACCCCCTAGACAAACCTTTAGACTGTATGAGCTTTAAAGCCTTGGCCACCTCCACTGTGTCCCCAAAAAACTTTTTTAATATTATTTAAAAAAACATTAGTAGTAATTTTTTATATTGTAACTAGGTATCACCGAGGCCTTACGGCCCCGGCTCAACCTCTGCCTAATGTCATGTATCATGTAATCTTCGATATCCGACACAGAGTTTATAGCTCGGTATGTTCTGTGAGAATATTTTAAAGTATCATTAACTTGCTTTTGTAATTATCTTGGTTTATGTTATCTTGATATTATCGTCGGTGAGTTCTTAAAATAAATTCCTTAATTTCTATTTTATTCGTTGATTCAGGATAATAAAATGGTGATTATTGATTATACGTGAAAATTATCTGTGAAAAATGCCTTTTGACATAGCTACAAACCTAACGAACCATAAGATAATGTGACCAATATAAAATGGAGTTATAGCATACCTTGCCATGAATGTTAATTGACTAACATAACAAAAGAATTTATATCCATTTAAAATTATTCCCAAAAGTGGATAAGGACGTTTTTGACCCGTCCATGAATTTCAAGCCTCTTTTGGACATTCTAATTTCCTTACGGCCCCGCCTCAACCTCTCGTTATAGTCTTAACTGTACGTACTTTATTTCTTTGTAAAAATACATTAAAAAATATTAAAACTTAATATTTAATTTCATCCCTTATTAGTTTCAAAACTATATATCGTTACTTTAAACCGAAATAGAGAAATCAAAAGAAAAAATGGATTCATGTTGGCAACTATAAATAAGTTTAGCTTAGTACGTAACGGGGATAACGATCAGAGAGCAACAAAAGGGATAACCTTTTTTCTCTACAAAACATATTTAAATATACTCAGAGAATGATACAAAACAGAAGTGCTCAAATTGGGTCAACTCCATAAAAAATAAATTGATGGTGTTTTATGTCGAAAATACAGTACGGTAATTTTTTTTATCCAAACAAATGTAATTTACTTAACATGTGATTGTGAGCCTAATCTGGCCAAGCTAAAGCGAGGCTACACAAAGGACATGTAGTAGAGTGCAGGGACTATAGCAACGTGACACTAATGCATCGATACGTCTAAGCTCTTAGATTAGCTAAAAGTAGTTGGTATATCAGCATGCTAAATTTGGAACTTAAACAATTTTCCAACTTATAATCTACTGTCATTTTTTAATAGAGGACGAAATTACTCAGACTCTCAATTATCTTAACATGTTATTTTTAATCACTGACGATACTACTCTTTGTGAATTTATGATGCTCCCCAATCATGAAAATGCATGTTATAATGATGTGGTCTATATATTTAATGAAAAGTATTCCATAAAATACATTCCGACATTAAAAAATTAATGTACTATTGTTTCTGCTTATCACCCAATAATTCCAAACAAAAATTAATAAACCAAAAAAATGTAACCCTTATAACAAAGTAACTCAATAATTCCAAACAAAAATTAAAATTAAAATCCCTAGATATGCACATATTGATACCTATGGTACTCTTCATTAGTACATATATTACATTCAACCGAAATAAGAAAGCAGTAATATATATTGATTAAAAAACGATACGAAAAAAGTCATACATATTATTGTAAAATGTATTACATAGCCTTTTAATCCTATTTGAATTATGCTAGTCATTTAGCCTGAAATCAAATCTATATGTATTTGAATTTCTCACGATTTTCAGTGACCTTTTTTGTGTATTTTTCGTTCTTTCTTGATCCCAAATTCTATCCATGTTTACACTGTATTTTTGTTGTTGATGAATGTTAACATTCTTGTTTTTTTTTCTTCACTTTTCGTTCATCCTTGTAATAATATTTCCCAAATTCTATGATATGTTCTTCAGATCCATGGTTCGGGAAAAAATTCCTCATATCATGCTCTCTATATATCTGTTTTGTTACTTGTTTTGTTAGGAATGAAATCACTTCTCCATCTATTTATTTAATTATTTTTTCTTCAAAACAATTTCTGGAAAATAATAATTTCCTATTTTTTTAAGTTGCAAGATGTCTTTGTAGTTCTTTTGCATCCGGCCCCTCATTAGACTCTGAATTTTCTATGAAAGTTTTCTCCAGTACAATGCTTCGCATACAATAGATGAGTTGTATAATTTTATCGTCATGTGACGATAGATGAGTTGTAGATTTTTTTCTTACATTGTTGATTTCGTCAGTGTCATCTAATTCTAAAAATTGGCTAAAAGTGATGCCATTCCAATATTTATCTAATTATCTATATTGTTTAAACTTTGTTACTCGTGTTTTTGTTCTTTCTTTTTGATGTACATATATATATGATCCTATTGTAATTACAGTTAACCCAATCTTTTTTAGATTCATAAAACTCAATAAGATAATACTGTGAAACGTAATCTCGTACTAATATTGTTCTCCATGTATATGCCTTTCCAACTCATATGTTTCTTCGGAATATATTCGTTCTCTAATTAAGGAAATAAGGGTCCCGTCTGTAGAGTTTCTTATGTTTTGTCGTACATAACATTGGTTTATTAGTAACTATATGTTCTTCATCTATTGAACTATTTTGACCCGAAGTTCGAATTTTGTTGTAGAGAGGTAATTTTCTCTTTCTATTATTCTCCAAAATCATACCGTTTATTGATACCAAACTTCATCTATTGTAATGCAAAAATTCTGTTATTTTCTGGGTTTATGTAACAGTAAAACCTTGTTATTCTATTGGTTTGTATAGCCTATGTTAGATGCAGGCTTGTGATTCTTATGCTTAGTATATATACGGAATTCTAACTAATTTTGGAATCGTCTGTTTTAGGAAATTGTGTAGATTGTTTGATATATTTATATATTTTTGAGGTATTTTGGACTTAGTGTGGTCAGTCCTAAACCTTAATATTTTAGCAACCAACTCAACAAACCTGTAAGTATATTTGTGTCATGTGTTTATGTTAATATATGAGCGTTGCTTTTTAGTGTATTTAATGGTTTAGGAAAAGACTCATATTATCATGCTTTGTATATATCTGTTTTGTTAATTACTTATTTTCCAAGGAATGAAATCACTTCTCCGTTTATTTATTTTAGTAATTTTTTCTTCAAAATAAATCTAGAAAACAGAAATTATCTATTTCTTTAATGTTGCAAAGATGTCTCCGTAGTTCTTTTGCATTCGGTCCTCATTATACTTTGAATATTTTCTGAAAGTTTTCTCCAGTAAATAATCTTCATGCATTTTATTGTCACGTGAAAATAACAGAGTTCTTTAATATTTTCTTGCATAGTTGATTTCCTCGATATCATCCACTTCTAAAAATTGGTTAAACGTGATGTCATTCCAGTCTTTGTCTAATTTTTTATATTTTCTAAACTTTGTAATTAGCTCGTGTTTTTTTCTGCTCTTTTCGTTGTACATATGTATGATCTTATTGTAATCGTCTTTAATCTAGTTCATAAAACTCAATCGGATAATTCTACAAAATCGTGATCTCCTATAGATATTTGTCTCCATGTATATGTCGTACCAACTCATATTTTCATCGAAGTACATCTGTTTTCTATTAAGAAAATAAGGGAGCCACTTGTACTTTTTTTGTTGTTGTGTCGTACCTAACATTAGTTGATTCGTAACGATATGTTATTCATCTATATATTGGACTATTTTGATCCGAAGTTTAAACTATTTTGTTGTGGAGCGACATTTTTCTCTTTCTCCAAAATCATATCTTTTATTGTTCTCAAACTTCATTTGTTGTAACACGAAAACTATTTTATTTTCCGAGTTTATGTAATAGTGACCATGTTATTTTGTTGGTTTATATAGCCTATTTTTTATGCAGGCTTGTGATTCGTATACCTGAGTATATATATAATTGTAACTAATTTTGGAAATCATCTAGTTTTAGGAAATTGTGTAGATTGTTTTATACTTCTTGTAGTTTTTTAGGTATTCTGGATTTACTGTGTCCGGTTGGTCTTAAAAGTTAACACTTTAGCAACCAACTCGACAAACCTGTAACTATATTTGTGTTGTGTACGTGTATTATTGTGAACGTTTCTACGGTATTTGATGGTTTGAGAAAAGACCCATAGTATCATGTTCTCTATATATCTGCTATGTTACTTGGTTTCATAAGAATGAAATCACTTCTTCGTTTATTTCTTTTAGTATTATAGTCCTCCAAATAATATCTGGAAAACATTTTTTATTCTTATTTTTTTAACGTTGCAAAGATGTCATTGTAGTTCTTTCGCATTCACCCCTCATTAGACTTTGAATATTCTTTGAACGTTTTCCCAACTAAATAAGCTTCAGCATTTTGTTGTCGCGTGACAAAAAATGAGTTGTAGAATATTTTTCTTGCATTGTTGAATTCGTCAATGTCATTCCAGTCTTTGTATAATTTTTGACATTGCCTATACTTTGTTAGCTCGTTTTTTTTTGTCTTTTTCTTTTACATGTACATATATATGATCCTATTGTAATGATCTTTAATCCAATATTTTTTAGATTCCTAAGAATAGATAGAATAATATTGCTATAACGTGATCTGATACTGATACTGTTCTCCCTGTATATACCGTTCCAACTCATATTTATCATCGGATTCCATTAAGCAAATAAGGTCGCCATACGTGGGGTTTGTTTTATTGTGTTGTACCTAGTATTGGTTGATTGATAATGCTATGTTCTTCATCTCTTGAACGATTATGATCAAAATTTTGAACCGTCTTGTCGTGAAGAGATATTTTTCTCTTTCTCTAAAATCATATCTTTTATTATTCTCAAGATCATCTATTGTAATACAAAACTTTGGTATTTTCCAAGTTTATATAACAATAAACCTTGTTATTATGTTGGTTTACATAGCTTATTTTTAATGCATGTCGTCTTGTGATTCGTATGCTTGAGTATATACGGGATTCAAACTAATTTTGGAAATCCTCTAGTTTTAGGAAACTGTATAAATTATTTGTTTTTCTAAGGTATTTTGGATTTAGTGTGTCCGGTTGGCGGTTGGTCTTAAACATTGATATTTTAAATACCAACTCAATAAAACCGTAGGTATATTTGAGTTATGTACGTGTATTGTTGTGAACGTCGCTTTTTCACCTCATCCTGTTTGGCACCAAGAAGTACTAACCTTGTAACTTGATTTTAATCATCGAAATTTAACAAATTTCACAAAGTCACACGGTAAACAGTTACTCGATAAATTCCTAAAACAATTGTTCATCGAAACCAAGATATTGTGTTACCACTCTTGAGATTAATATTAATAATGTCCTAATTAAAAACTTTAGATGTCTTGGGGTAACAAAAAGTTATAGATTGATCAAGTTGTGTTGCTTGTTAATAAGCTTTTTACCTTCATTATGCAATTTTTGTGTTCCGGAAGTGTTAGAACTTAAAATGAAATAAAATAAGTATTACAGATATGTGATAGGTACTGGCGCTGCAAACATCTATACTTTATCCCGTTGTTAATTTTCTACATGCTCATGGTTGAATTTAGGTTAATGCAACCACATATCCTCTATTGCCTAGCATCTTGAGATACTATACCCGATTATTGTGAAAATTGCTTTTCCACCACAGTAAGTATGATTTGTTATTGGAAGTATTGACTCTGTAACTTGTTCTTACTCATGCAACTGAGATGAATACCTTGCTACATCCCAAGTTCGTCAACAGTTTGAGATATTAACTTTGAAACCCTACCTTATATTATAAGTGATATAGGATTGAGTATCCAAACTAAGTTCTGGGATCACACCTGAACTAATATGATGTAGTTGTTAAGCAAAAGACTTTACCACAACGTGGTCTAAGCTGCCTTCGAACTATTGACACTGTGGTAAACATTTAAATATTTTCCTAATCTAAATTGTCAAGAAACTGATTGTCCCAGCAATTTGTAATAATCAACACCCAAAAAATAAAAACAAAAAAGATGTGCGATTTTCCATAAACATCACTATTGTAAATACTGCACTTCAGGGTTCGGGGGAATAACATCAAGAATCTTTAAAAAAAGGAAACATACACTTACAATCTATTGATTTTTCCAATAGAACAATAATCCTAATTTTTAAATAACTCTAAAACAATGCAGTTGTTATCTTAATGTAGAAGCTAATACTGGAAAGAGTAATCGAATCTTCTAAGAGTAATATTTTTATAAGAAATAGTTATATATAAACCAATCCATTATTTCTTCAGATTAGTTTTCAGAAAATTATTGGTTACCTACTCTTCATCATCGGAGTTTACTTTCTTTTTCAGTATGTGCCGAATACTTTTGGCTGATGTAATTTGGCTGTTTTGCTTGATTGCTTCTTTGTCGTTACTTAATGCACGTTTTCCACCCCTCTTAGATGTCTCCTTGTCATTATCTATGGTAGTATGTGTGATATTCCTTTCGCGTCGTCGACCCTATAAAGAAAGCATACTTTACATGTAAGAGGGGTCCATATAGAGAAAGAGAGCTTTTGTATTTGAAAATAAAAAGTGTTTTAATAACAAACGCTTGCAAAGCTACATGGTATTGTGTATCATCATCTTGAATCCCCTGACTCTCCTTTTGTCTTGAATACTTTTTGGACCGTAGAATTTTCAGATTGGTTATTTATATTGTACTCATAGATCACGAATTTGAAAACAAAGGTGTGGTCCTTGATTCGGTTGAACCACCCGTGTGCCTCTTCTTCCTTGTTAATCTGTATTTGGAAATAAATAATGTGGTGAGTTCACAATACGTATATTGAGTTAATTTTCCATACTAATATGTCGTTACCTCATTGCATTGTTCCAGGTTATCTACATGTTCTTTCGTAGTTCATTTCATCAACTTTTCTGTTGTCTTTCCCATCATTGTGAGTATTGCAATATCTTTGTTGTCTTTTACGGACAAATTCAATTTGTACCTATATATGTTCTAAGTGGTTAGTAAGTCTTGATGTATTTTCCATCAATTTATATATTTTAAAAAAATACATTATTCATTTTTACCATCCTCTTCAAAAATATTTTTGCACTTATTATACCGAGGTTCCTCATTTTCGTCGTATTCAACCTTTTTTACTGCATATGTTGCATGCCATATAATACCACTTTTTGTTCCCAACCAATCGTTGTATCATCGCTTCGCAGGTGAATGTTCAACCTTTTGTCGTTTATTCGAAGTGGCACACATTTAGGTATGATTAAATTTTCGGCGCTTCTAAACAAATCGAGCACAAAAACAGAATTAAAACAACCCCTCACAATGACCTGGGACCCACCTTATGGAGATTAATAGGGGGCACTTTTGGGCCCCACCATGAGAGGAGCTGTGAGAGATGCGGTTTTAATTTTGTTTAGTTGCTCGGTACGTTTAGATTTTTTGTTAACTTTTCTTATCAAACTTTAATTTTTGGTTAATACCTTTTAAAGTAGTCATAAACAACTGATCAAATTAATTAAAATACTAACTGCTTCTCCAAATTTTCCATTTTTTACCATAACAGGCCCTTGTGGTTCTTGACATAATTTTCTTGCTATTCTATATGAGTTCACTTTGACACACAGATTGAATAATTAATAGTTATATAAAATTTCTTCACAATCAACCCACAAATTGCATGTAAATAAAACTCATTGTTAAGTATTTTACCTTTAATCTAAAAGAATTCTATTTACAAAGCACCAATGAAATAACCTCATTTATTATTATGTTCTACCAGTGATATACTAACAATGATTAGCAAGACGTCTACAAACAATTTTTGAAAGTATAATGTCATTTGACCCTTAAGATCTAATAATCCCATAAAAATGACATGATGCAATTATACAAATAACCATGTTAAGTAATCTTGAAATTCTGAAAACAGTAAACACGATAAAACTAACAAAGAAAATTATAAAAATTACCCACCCTAGGTTTAAATCGTGCATTTTGGAACATCATCTACGAATACAGATCTAATTTCACGGAAACAAATGGTTCTTAAGGCTTTTGATTGACACACCGTTCGAAGCAACCCATTTTAGAAATACTTGAGCAACTTTTCTTCCATAATTTTGAACGCAATAAAAACCTACAATGTTCTGTGGTAAATTGTGCTATTATAACTGTTAATAGGTAACAATAGCAGTAGCACTAATAGACGTCACAAATGTTCTACTCATTTGAATATTCTTTTCAACCCATACAACATAGCACATGACAGATAACCTACAAAATAACTAAAATTATGCACCCCAATACGCAATCAAGTAACCTGGCCTGCAACCATTACTACTAAACTGATAAGCAAGGCTCATTACAATGCGCCACTGTGATAAATAAAGCAGTTGCTGCAACTATTCATAGTTATAATGAGAAGGGTTTCATCAGAATAATGGGGAAACAATAAGAGAAGAAAAACTGAATGAAGAAGATGAATAAACACTGATCGCATTGAAGTAGGATATAAGCGATATACCAAACCCCTACCAAGTATAAATTATAAATTGCAACTACAGCCACAGATCATTGAGACACCAAGCAAAAGCATCAAAAGTCAATAGAATATCAAGTATACTAAGAATCATCATGCAGTTTATAATTTTACTCTTTTACGTAGTGGCCTGACCTTTGCATATACATGATTTTTCTGCAAACCACGATAGTGTAATCGCATCTAGGAAAATAGTTCGTCTTTCAGATTCACGTGGAAGCTTGGGTTGTTATGGCGATGCGAAAATACTCATGTAATCATAACAGAATTGGGTTAGTATGTAGTTGTCTAATACTAAAGGCCTCAAGGGCAACAATATTAAACAAAAGCACACTACCTAAATGCAGTTATGTTATGTCGTGGCCTTTGTAGCAGAGAGGCCATGAAGGGTCTGCAAGACCAACAAAAGTACACACCTGAATTTAGAACTGAGCAGGCATATGGTGTGCTAGGTTATGTTAGGAAATGACCCTAACATTTTTGCGCCCTAGCTGCCAAGGAAAAATTAAGAAATTTTTTTGTTAACGCTTTAGCAAATAGGGCGTTTTATTATCTAGGCGACCCTTGGGCGACTCGTGCGTCTAGGCGAGCGCCTAGCTCTCCATCAGGTTCCATTGAAGCCTAAAATAAAATAACACCATAATCACCATCACCAACCACTACCAAATTGTATCTATCTAGGATAACCAATCTTTGCTTGGACAACGTACTCAAACACACAAAAGCAACAGAAAACTGAATTAGAAAACGTGATACAAAAATCAAAACCGAAAGCATAAATTAAAAACTTGTTTTTTTTGTTAGAAATGCACTTGTTGAGTAACATCGCCCACATCAAAAAGATATTGTCCGACATTAGGAGAAATTAAAAAAAAACCAAATTGTAATTCTGCCAAATCAAATAGTGCACAGAAAAAGTTGACTGAAATTGAGGATTACCTTGCAACGGATATTGCCCGACATACACAAGATTTTCTAGCAATGGATTTGGGTAAAATACCTTGACATCTTGTAATTCGATTCCTATGCAACAATTTACAGTTGTCTTTATAGAGAACTCAATTATCCAAAGTTCGCCAACAATTCACAGTTGTATATCCTCTATCGTCGGATTTCTGCGTTTGAATGAGCCTTGGTGATGCATGTTAACACGATAACCACATATGTGAAAGACATGGAAAAGGCATGTTCAATGTTCTTCTTTAACATTAACACAAAGAATATTGAAATACCTGTTTAGAAGTGTATTCCCCAATTTAGAGTGGACTTCGTCAAGCCTTAAAGATGAAAATCTATATATAGGAATTGGTGAATCAGATGACAACCCTCATAACCCCACCTGAAATAAGGTAACGAAGACAGTAAATAGCAACAGTAAAAAAGTCAGAGAGAATTAGTTTCAGCACTCCATTCCTTTTGGTATATATCCAAACATTTTTGAGCATCTCTAATACTATTTGAAATATGCTAAAGCGGGGGCAACTAAAACATAAACCAACAACATTTCAATTGAATCACATACTTAAGCGCATCCGTAATTAATCAATATGTAGATGAAACAGTTTCCAAGATTTCAACTGAACACTATGTCAAAACAGATTCGTACTCTCGGGTCCGCAAGAAGAATAGGCAAATGCAATATTACCCAAGATTCAGATAATATTATAAAAAAAAAATCATAAAGATTGACAAAATAAGACAACAATGTAAATTATGGTTGTCATTTCAGTTGTGGATCACTTCAAGCCACACCTTGTCAGATAGATCATAAGGTACCATAGGATTGAAAACTAAACCTAAGTTACTGAGGAGAGTGCTGAACACAATAATGCATAACAAAAAATATACGAACATATAAAATCCCTGGAAAAGGATAAATTTCATGACGATGACTATAAATATCATCGTATTGTCATATAACATATCGATGGAAATAAGGCATGTTATCATCATTCTGTTTAATAGGACGAATGTGAATAGGAGATACACCATGTTCAAAATATTCTAAGTTTACAACCACTTTGAGATTCTAAACTTACATATCTACCTTCGATGAAACACGAAGACATGAGATTTGCTAGACCAAAGTTGAAGCATCTATAAAACGAACCTTCGTTGAAGGAATTATTCGTGCTCCCATTTTAAGGCATTCTCCACTTCTATAATCGTAGATGGATACTCAGGTGGAACGAAATTCCATCAACCTGCATAAAAAAAGTTCCGATTTACAATCACTAAAATGGATAATAAACTCTTAATTTCTTCCTTCACAAACACAAAGTAAGACCAAACCTTGAAAGAACTACATCTATACTCTCGTTCTCTTTCTCACTCTTCTTTTTATCCAGAAGATGGCCTACAAAAATTTCAGAAACAACCATGGCATTTAATCACCAATCACTCAACACATAAGAAACGACTTCAAATAGGATTCGTTGAGATATATATATATATATATACCATAAAGGGAAGCCTCAAAGATTAATTTAGGAGATGCGATATACATATTATAATTCAAGTTTGCATGAATATCACATCCAACTACTTGCCGTGAAAATCCACGTACTAATATAGATAGTTCAGGAAAATGACTCAGAGAAAATGCAGATAAGTGGAACTTGTAATAAAGGAATTCTAGTGCTTTTATCCTTACAATAACTTCCGTGGGAAGTTCTTAAGTAAATATACCACCTGTTATTTTTAAAACGTTTCACAGAAATAAAACCAACTTTATTAGAAGAACCACTTCAATAGAACCTAGTAAAAGTAAAGCAAAACAAACTCATGAATATTCGGTACATTAACAGCATATAACATCAAAACTAAACAAAAAAAAACTAAACAAAAATAATACCTTCATGAAGAAGGTTAAAATATGTTGCTATCGATTATTGCTAAGACTCTTTTTCGAGAACAATTTCCTGTAACCCAAAACTGTGCGCTTGGCATCGGTGGATAACGGTGAAGCTATTTTGGTATATGTCTCCAAACTGCAACCACAAAAGGAAAAATATTAAGAACTGCAAGAAATACAAACATTAACTATCAAATCTACAGTTCAAGTACTATGTGATTACTGTAATGTATCAAGAACTATAACCTCAACAAAACCATAAACATAAAAAACATCTTAAATGTAAAATAAAATAGTGATTAGAACAACATAAAACATAACCAAATAGTACAGTTCGACTGGATAAAAACAGTTACAGACCAAAGCGCACGCTGCAACAATAGTATCACCTCTCACCTTCTCTTTCAGTGAACCCAGTACATCCTTATCTCCACATCCTTGTTTATTTCATCAACTATTAAAATCTGCATCCGATTAATCAAAACCCATATTGAATAATCAACATAAAATCAGAATATCAAAACTTATACGGTGAAAATCCAAAGGAAATTTGGAAAAGCTTAACCTGTCGTCAAGGAAATCGATGTGGGCCAGCTGCCTCGTACTTAAAAATATATATAACAACAACAACTAAACCTCATACTCATAAATATATATTATCAAAAAATAGGCCAGTAAATATATGTACAAATAGTGACCGACTCGTTGTACACGAAAGTTACTATTTTCTTAACATATGCTGATAAGAGTGATTGTAAGTACCCATTTGAGGGTTATATAAAATACCTGCAAAGACCATACGTTGACAGTTTTGTTGAAGCAGGTGATGAAGAGGAAACCACCTAAAACAACAACTAAAATGCAAACCAAACCAACAACGCAAGCAGTTGGTGGTAGTGGGTTGAACAGGTGATGGACTCGCTGATTCAAGTGCTTGCTTGTCCTGGTTGCATCGAGCAGGTGGAGGACCTGGACTGAACTGCGACTGGTGGCCTGAGTTGCTGGGATCACACCTGAACGTATGTAACAGATTTCTTAAGCAAAAACGTCTACCATAGTGTGGTTATTAATGTCATCGCCATACACTGGACACTATGGTATACAAAAAAGTATTATCCTGAGCAAAATTATCAAGGAACTGATCAGCCCGGAAAACAGTAAAAGCACCAGCGGAAAAGAACCCAAAAAGGGTTATTTGATTTTCTAACAACAATCATTGTTATAGATAGTGCACTTCAAGTTTCCAGGGAAGAACACCAAAAAGCCAGGAATTCGTAAATTCTTAAAAAATAATAGGTTAAATTCAAATAACAACCAAAACAAATAGTCTAACATACTGCCTTTAATAATATGTCAAATATTGTTGCAGGCTTGCAGCATATGCAGCATATGCAACATACAACTAAAGATGGATATGAATAATCATAAAATGCGAAATAGAAAGGGAGACTCACCATAACAATGTGACTTCCCAATTTCTACCGTTCTAATATCGAACCCACTGTGAATAAATTAACTGTACTGGCACGGTAGAGTGGTTACACATGTTAACACACCTAAAAGAAAAATTAGGCACAACCTAATATGCTCTTGAAATGAAGAAAAACATTAGTTTGTGGTTGTCGCATAACTGACCGGGGTGAGGTGCGTTTTGGGAAGGCAGGTCTTCAATAGATGGTGTTGCCAGTGTTGTGCAGTCTCCCCAGCAAGATCTGACCCCAGGTTACTTTCATCAACTTTATAAGCTTGACATGGTCTAGACTTATAGAACACCGTGCATCAAAAGTCAAGTAGTAAGACACTTCATCCGTCATGCGATGTTTGTTTCCAGAATCCAGACTCTCCACGCTTATAAAAATACTTGTCTGAAAATATTTCAAAATCCATGAAGGAGATAAGGAAGAAGGAACACTTTCAGCCTAAGTTTTCCATCGTAATGCATCTGACTAAACAACTATAACAAACAATGGGAATTTCTTCACCAAAATTTCTATATCAACCGATGAAAACTAAAGAGAATCAAAATTTTAGTAAAGTGAGAACTCCATCAATTCACAATATATTTAGGTACTACTGCAAACATTAGAGGAAAACAATCTATGCAACAAAACCCACACAAAAAAAAAAAAAAACCATTCAAGATTTGATTTAGTCTGTTGGATCAGTTTGTAATTTTTTTTGTTTGGGTTCCTGGTTCCTCACTGTTTCAGGAATTACGCGTAAACTGGTAATCAACCACAACATTCAAAAGTGGAAAACGAATGACATAAGGTGTCCTAATAAAGTGGACGAATGACATAGGATGTCCTAATAATCTGCTTTCTACCAAAAAAACAGAGAGTAAGAATGGTATTTCTATAATCAAATATATCGCAACAATGACGCGGCAAACGTTAATGCTATAAAACCTCTAATACATAAAGTGTTGTGGGTTTTTGATGACTATATACAGACTCCCACCTTCACTTTCTTCACAAAATGCTATACAATCTCTAATACCAAACTAATCAATAAAAATATTTTTGAAATACTCAAAGGTTTTAGTTGTCAAAAACTTAAATTAGATTAAATTAGGCAGTCTCGCATATGGGCATGCATGAGGTTATGGTTAGGGTATATTTCTGCCACAAATCCTGACAGATGCAAACACACGAATAAATCTATTAAGCAAAGACTGCATCACATGAACTTCAATTTGGAGTAAAGACTGCATTAAACCATTACAACATTACAATTTACATTCAATGAGGCATAACTAAACAGATCAGAGGACCACGTAGAGCACATATATCACCGTTTCACTGCCAAGGATCGTAAAAACAAAAAGGAGATGAATGGATACACACCTAACCTAACCATTGAGACAGAAGTTCATCCATAGTTGCACCCTTCTCGAATACTCGTTTCTGAAACCACAAAAACAAATCACAAAATATATTAGGTATCATAGAAAAACAAAAAATCTATAGGGGTAAAATTTGTTGGTTTGTGTTATTGATACTAAACCCAAAAAACGAATAATATATTCAAACGGGTAATAACAGAATTGAGAATTCCCTGGTCAAGCTTGATTACATCTTAATAAGTAGAACATAAACATCAAAATAAGAGGATCACAACATTCACCTATTAAATAAATTTCTCAATCAAAAGACAAATTGAGCAAGCATAACACGTGAAAAAATCAAATTAAGAACATGAGATAAGCCAAAGTTTAAGAGAGCAAACCCTAGAATTTGTGTTCACTAACCTAGTCTCCATCTTTCTTCTCATCTTTGTTCTTCACATCTCGTATCTTCAAAAGAGAAGTTCGATCATACACTTGTTTCGCTTTTATTCTTAGTATGGGATTGCGGGTAACTTAGCCAAAGAAACGAAGAAGAAAAAACCTATCTGGCTGGTTCCATACGGTAAATCGGAAAATATTTTGCTCTAGCGCTGCTAGATCAAAAATGATCTAGCGGCATAACAGCCACTGAGTTAGCTGTTTATGACCTCAGCAAACTGGGAGATAAACCATAGTTAAATTCTCGGTTTTTAGTTTGATTCTTCATGCCCGTTTTTTAGCTCCCGTATCTTTATATTTTCAACAAATTGGCGCAAGGGATATCTCTAAATTTATAAAATTCCTACTTACTGATTCTCAGATTCTGGTCGAGAACAAATCCCAGTAATTATTCTTTTTAATCTTAGAAAAACCCTATTTTCTACTTACTGTCGACCATTGAAGCATACAACACCAGTCGACTTATGTATGTGAATTCTCGGAGCGATAGGCTTTAATGTCAAGTTATCTAAACCAAAGACGACAACCTTATCTCGTATTGAAGTTATCGAGTAAACACCTAGTAACGATGGGATCAATCTCAACTGAAATAAAATATAGTCCCGCAAACAGTTTACTCTCCCTTAAGAAGTTACAAGTTCTGTAAATTTTGATTAAAAAGAAGCCCTTGCAGATGACAAGAACAAAACTGGTACCCATCAGATATGGTTATCTAGTTGATTGAGATTAGCCGGATCCAATGTGCTTCGATTTCCTTACCGAGCATGCTGGTTGTGTAGGTTGGGATTCTGAAACTTCAATTCCCATTAACAATTACAGATGACATTGTTGTTCCATCTGAGTGCGACATTTTTGCACACACATAATAACCCTACGTATACATATCATAATAACTCCTCCATATGAGCACACAATGATTCGGGTAAAAATTTGTACATTAAATCTAAGCTTCTGTGATCGATCCATATATGACTTACCTAACATTAGTTTTTGTTGGATGTTGGTAATACATAGACATGCATAATCGAGCAAGGTTAGTGGGGCTACCACGATTCATGCGTGCATCTCTAATCAATACAAAAGTAAGAATTCAGCAGGTTTGAAGATTTTCCTTGCGCCAACTTGTCGAGAACAAGAAGAGAAAACCGGGCATGAAAGATCAACTAAAGAAAGAAAATTGAACCATGGTTTGTATCTCAGTTTGCTGAGGTCATAAGCACCTAAATGATTGGCTATTATGCTGCTAGATCAAAGATGATCTAGCAGCGCTAGAGCAAAATAGTTTCCCGATAAATCTCGTTTTGTTTGCTTTTTTTTTCTCCCATCGTTTTAAATAAGGGTGGCCCCTTTCGTTCCCAGCCGTCCAAGTCAAACGAAATCCGGATGATCCCGACTGCAAAATGACCCTCTCCGGCGAATCCTGTCCACCGATTGACTCTTTGATCAAGGAGACAAACACCACCTTTTTTTTATTACAGTGATATAAATCCTTTTTTTAAATATATTTATGTATGTATATATCTATATTATAAAAAAAAGTGTTGTTTGTGTATCTTTACAATCACAACCATCGATTTTGTCATCCCACGACTAGGATCGCTCAGTTGTATGTTTTATATAAAAATATATGGTCGTCCGTTGGATTCGTTAGGTTTCCTGATTTCGGTAAATTTGGGTAGGTTTCCGTAATGTCTTTTTCCTGCTAAATTTCAAAACAGAATTCCAGAACAGGGTTTAATAAGGAAACGGAGGCGGTAGAAGTTCGAGTCTAAATAAAGTACCACCAACGTTTCAAACCCTATAAAAACTATGCAATTTGATTGGCATCTTCCCCAGTTTTTTGTTTCTGCATATTTCTCTGCAACATTAGCAGCAGACATGGAAGACGGGTATGTGTATCCTGAATACTTGATAGCCTGATAAAGCCGTAATGGGTTTGTTTTGGATTGAAATTCTTTGTACCAGAATCGATTTGGAGCAAAAATCGATTTGTAATAAATATAACATTGTTTGACGGTGAAAACAGGGAAGAAACTTGATCTTGCTGCCGTCTTTTTAAGTGATTAATGGATGAGTTATATGATCAAGAGATATGGGTTTGCTCCCGTTTTTCATGTTTCCGGTTTCTCATGTTTCCAGATTTCCTTAATCCTTATGTGTCCTATATCGACAACTGGTGATCTTCAAAATAAATTTCCGTATCTCGACCAAGTACTTGACTATTACTTATTTACCTTGCCCACCGGTCTCTTATTTTGTTCCTTAAATAATGTCAACATTACTAGAGTCCCTATTATAACATAGTTTTGTATTGTACAGGTGATAAAGGAGTTAATGAGATTCTACCCTTCATCCCCTTTTATTGCAAGAGAAGCATCAAAACAAGTGGAGATAGGAGGATATGTCCTTCCACGGGTAATATACATCTATGATCTATCTACTTAGGAATTTATTGTGTTTGAAACATGTCTGCATTTAGACCAGTTAGTGAGCTACTCATTGTGGTAGTAACTGTAGGGTACATGGATCTGGTTCTCACCTAGGATCCTAACCAAAGGCCCTAAGAATTTTCCAGAACCAGACAAGTTTCGTCCAGAGAGATTTGACCCAAACTGTGAGGAAGAGAAACAAAGACATCCATATGCTTTGATTCCGTTTGGACTTGGACCGCGACAATCTATTGGAGTGAAATTTTCCATGCGAGAGATGAAGCTGACGCTAATTCATCTCTACCAAAGATATTTGTTTAAACATTCTCCAAGTATGGAAAGACCCGTTGATCTGGAGTATGGAATCATTCCCAACTTCAAATATGGCGTCAAGTTGAGAGTTATTAAAATAAAAAGTTAGCTTGATATTTATAGATCTGTAGACCTAAGAAATTAACATGGTGGGTTAGGCATTCATAACTTGAAACTGGTGAACAAAATATTAACGACCAAGTGGATATGGTGATATTCGAAAGAAAGAAAGAAGGCTTTTTGGGGTAAAGTTATGGCAAAGCAGACGAAGACAGACCCAAGATATCAATTACAATATATATATAAACTCGGTTTCTCTTTGATCAATTGCTATCTATTTTGAAAACATGGATAAACAATGGGAGGAGCACTCACATTTTGGAGAGATCGGTGGGTATCGAACAAATGCTCAAAGGAAAAATATCCAAAATTGTTTAGATTAAGTTCGAATAAGACGCTATGGTTGGTGATTTTTACAATTCTAATAGTTGGAACTGCAATTTAAACTAGCAGTTGATCCAGCGGAAAGCAATCATTTGCTTGAGCTAAGACATTACGCGCGAAGCATTTATTTTAAACTTCGTGTTGGAGGGTAACACCTCCACTTCAGGTGGACTGTAAACAAAGGCATATACATGCATCTATAAACGGATAATGCTTTTAAAAAACTTCCGCCTAAAGTTTCTTTCATTATATGGCCAATCCAACATAACTCTCTCCCATCTAGAAGTTCGCTGCAAAGAGACTTCTCTTTCGAATCAAGTCCTAGTCTTTAGATTGGAAGAAATTTATTATTGATTTTAGTTCTTAGTCAGGTTTTATATGTTTAACAATTATGAAGTATCAAAATATACAGTGGAGAGTTAATAGTACTGGTGGTTAAACAAACTCTACTGATATTGGGTCAATGTTCTACCCTAGACATTAAACCTAATCACGACTTACCTAAATGTGGGCTCAATTTTCAGACCCTAAACCAATTTAAACCGACAATCCACTGTCGGGGCCTCTAAGTTGAAATTCGACCAACACAACACCGTTGTTGCAGACCCGAATAATCTATAAGCTCGACTCACGGCTTACCTAAATGTAGGCTCAATTTAAACCCTACACCAATTTGATCTGACCAACACAACACCTAGGAAATGACCATGTTATTCATTACTCCAAAACAATTTAAGGGACCACGACCGGGGTAATGGGATATGGTCATGGGGTATTGGACAATAACTTATAGTGCTCACGATTAATTTTAACGTGGGGACTACGATTAACCTTAAATTTTCTGATCCATGGCAGGGGTCTAAACCCCTAGATTTCTAAATCACAAACCAGACTAATTTGACCCAACCAACAAAATATCTAAGGCATAGTCCCGACTATTTTAGGGCTCAACTCCCGGGTCGTAGACTAACTAAATAAAACCCCGGTAATTACACCCCGACTAAAATTTTGTGGGAGGATACTAACCGTTCGACCAAACAACAAACAAAATTCAAAAAAGGTTGAGCCCTGGCTGTAGGCCGGGGTGATACCTAGTATATATATATATATATATATTATTCAAAATATCAAAATAAATTATATTTACATAAAAAGTATCAGTTATTAATATTATATTTATCAAAATAATAAATACCATTATTTTACTAAATATATATTAGACCAAATATTATTCAGTGTACAATGAGCGGGTTGATAACCTAGCTACAAGCTGTGCACCAACACCCTTTTAGGTTGCAACACCAACTCTATGAAAGATAAAACTACCTGCACCACTTCTAGCATCATTATTGACTAAACAATTTTTCAATCTCTTCAAGAAAGCCACTGTATTCTCACCCAACTCACGTAAAATAGTGAAAGCAAGCACACCAAGCCCATACCTATGCTCGATGCACTTTTCTAAATATTTATTGCGCTTACGCGAAACAGCCTTAGAGATAACCTGACCAGGAACATAAGTGTTTATGTCGTCTCCTGTGAAAGGTGAAACTCCAGTGATATCCATACAAATATCTTGTCAGTTTTCCCATTTATAGACTAGAATATCAGTTGGTAATAAAGCAGCACCATCATCGGATAAGAGACCCAAAGCCACTTCTTTGCGTGCTGGCACCCCTGTCTTGTGACATATATCTGCTAAAATATCGCGTACAAGATCATGTCGGACAACATGAAATGAAGAAATTCGTTTAATAATATTATTTTATAGTATTACGTATATATTGTTTTAATGAATAGTTTTTTCCTCAATTTTAATGCTATATAATAATTCGTTTTCTCATTAAAAATGAAAAAATATTTTCTTGTTATTAAATTACATTAGTATTGTTGTTAAATAATTAATTTTTATAAATAAATATTTTTGAAAAAAATACCAAAATTGAGTTTTATTAACGTTGTATTTATTTAAAATAGTAATTTAAATATCTTTTATCCAAAATATCAAAATAAATTATTACATAAAATATTAATCATTAATTATTATATGGGGAAATTAGGTTGAGGCCCCACCCATAGGTTACCCAAAATATAAGGCCCTTAATTAAAACAAGTTTAAATCTAGACCCCGAATTATTAAAAAACATTCATATCCTTATATATATTGTCAAGCCCCTAATTAAATTAAATTTAAATTTAAACCCATCTTTACCACCGACTACCTCCGACAACCACCACCGCCTCCTCCGACCACCACCAACAACCACCACCGTCGCCTCTGACGACCACCACCGCCCACCACCTCAGACAACCGCCATCGTCCACAACCACCACTAGCAACCACCACCACCGCCTCCGACCACCACCACCAACAACCACCATCGGCGGCCACGACCACCACCGGCCACAACCATCGACCACCACCTCCCACCAACAACATATGGATGTGTATCCAGAAGTTACACATTCATACATGTGTATCCAGAAGTTACACATCCATATGGCATGCATAATGAGAAGTTACACATCAAAAAAAAAAAATACAAAAATACATGCATTACTTTAATACTCATTTACAATAATTTCTCTGTTCATCAATTATAGTAATCGGTTGTTGAACACAATAAACGAGTTAAAACGAAATCTTAGAAATAAACCACGACATCTTATAATAGAAATGTTATGTCCCTTCTTGTCTTCCTCGATTCCAAAATGCTTGCATATCTACAACAACAACAAAAACATCAACGGAATTAGGCTGGATGAAGAAAAAAAATTATAAAACAATTACAAGGCGAATAACAAAGACCACAGAAAGACACTTGATAACTTATCTTAGCATGTGTCTCAGAATTTACACATCCCCGAATTATTAAAAAACATTCATATCCTTATATATATTGTCAAGCCCCTAATTAAATTAAATTTAAATTTAAACCCATCTTTACCACCGACTACCTCCGACAACCACCACCGCCTCTTCCGACCACCACCAACAACCACCATTGACGCATCTGACGACCACCACCGCCCACCACCTCTGACAACCGCCACCGTCCACAACCACCACAAGCAACCACCACCACCGTCTCCGACCACCACCACCACCAACCACCGTCGGCGGCCACGACCACCACCGGCCACAACCATCGACCACCACCTCCCACCAACAACATATGGATGTGTAACCAGAAGTTACACATCCATACATGTGTATCCAGAAGTTACACATCCATATGGCATGCATAATGGGAAGTTACATATCAAAAAAAAAACATACAAAAATACATGCATTACTGTAATATTCATTTACAATAATTTCTCTGTTCATCAATTATAGTAATCGGTTGTTGAACACAATAAACGAGTTAACACGAAATCTTAGAAATAAACCACGACATCTTATAATAGAAACGTTTTGTTTCCTTCTTGTCTTCGTCAATTCCAAAATGCTTGCATATCTACAACAACAAGAAAAACATCAAGGGGATTAGGCTGGATGAAGAAAAAGAAAAAAAATTATAAAAAAATTACAAGGCGAATAACAAAGACCACATAAAGGCACTTGATAACTTATCTTAGCATGTGTCTCAGAAGTTACACATCCATAAAAGCTTGTATACCTTTGCTTTTGCATATGTAATCAGGAGTTACAAATGCATCTGACTAGTGTAAATAGAAGTTACACATGCATATAGAATGTGGAATCCGCTGGTCCACATGCATACTCCATGTGTAGGCAGAAGTTACCCATATAAAAATCACGTGTAATCCGAAGTTACACAACCATGTACTTACATCCATATAGCTTGTCTATCTATGTGCGCAATAACCGTGGAGTCTAACAACATATGTTGACTTCAAAAGCACGTTAATATATAACATCCGAAAATTGGAAAATAATAGACTAAGCCGCGCAATAACCATGGATTCCAACAGCATAATAGTGATTTCAAAAGCATGTTATTATGTTATATTCGAAAATTGGAAAATTATAGACTAAGCTGCGAGCTTTAAGCCAACAAGATCAGCAAGTATAACATAGACCTATTTTGGACTCTAATTTATATGTGTAATTACACATGTATCATGTGTAATTAAGACTTACAAATGCATGTAAGTAATTGGAAGTTACAGATGCATATGACTAGTGTAATTGGAAGTTACACATGCATTTTTGTAATTAAGACCGAAACTCACCGGTCCACGAGAAAATATCATCAGAACATGGGGATGGTTAGGTGCTTCACAGGAAATACGAGTATCTTTTCTAATGATTGGACCAAAGGATTATTTTTCTCCCAAAAGAAATGGAAAAAATAAGCCAACAGAAAAATGACAACCAATAAATTGATAAACTTGCTGAAATACAACTTGTATATCTGCAAAAAATAAACATTCATGGGATTAAGTTGGATGAACAAAAAGAAAGAAAAATTACAGAACAATTGCAAGCTAATAAAAAAATATCACAGAAAAACACTTGATAACTTATCTTAGCATCTGTTTGATTTGCTGATTACATTGAAAAATAGAGATACTCTTGGATATATTTTCCTTGATTGAGTCTGACTGTCGAGTTGATTCTCTTGGAATTATATTAGAGTTAGTCCATACAAATTGCCTAACGAAATATTGGGTGTGGTTGTTAGACCCCCGCTTTTTCAATTGGTATCAGAGCAGGCAAACGCGTTTAAGACCTCATAAGTCTGTGTCTATAGCAATCTGACTCTATGGACAGAAGCGTTATCTCTATAAACGTACCGCCAGTCTTCGATGGATCGAATTACTTATGGTGGAAAATTGCTATGCCTTCCTTTATCCAAGCACATGATTTTCAATCAGGGGTTTATGTTGTTAATGGCTATAATCCTCCTATGGTTACAATAGACGGTGTAACTGTTGCAAAGGATATTGGTATGTATGAGACTAATGGGATTCTCGCTGCAAAGCAAAATTCTGACGGATTAAATGCTATCATACATGCCATTACCCCAGATCTTCAGCACCATGTGACTACGTGCACTCGGTCTAAAGATGCTTGGGATATCTCTGAAACCGTATTTGAAGAGAATACCTCTGAAAATGAAGCTAGGCCTCAAAACCTAAATTCTGATTGGGAAAACCTTCGTATGGATGATGAATATTTATTTGATGAGTTTAATCACAAAGTGTCTGAAATTGTTAATGCATCTTTTGCATTGGGTAAGACTATTCCTGAAAAAGATATTGTGATGAAAATTATCAGATCGTTGCCAGCTAGATACGATTCTAAGAAACATGCCATCATTGAAGGAAATAACCTTGATACACTTTCCATAAATACTCTTGTTGGGAAGTTAAAGATCCTTGATCATGAGCATACATCCAAATCTGGGAAGGATATTGCTTTCAAAGAACAAAAGAACACTGAATTACTTGACAAAAGTAAAAGTGTTGACAACTCTGTTGTTGATCCTATTGAGACTGATTCATCAGATGAAGATCTTGAAAACTCAGTTTCACTGATCACAAGACAGTTTAGAGATCTTCTTTTGAAGAGAAGTAAACGGTTCATCAGAGATAAACTCAGGCCATCAGTCAAACCTCATGACCGTGCCCCTCTAAAAAATAGGGACACTGTCGATACTGATGATGAGGATATGCCACATTGCTTCAAGTGTAAGGGTTTTGGTCATTTTGCGCAACTCTTGATGAAATTTCTGATCACTATGATTCGAACGAAGATGAAAAATCAAGTGTTGCACTCCTTGGTGAAAATATTGATTTTGATAATTGTAGCAATACATACATCAATCTTGATATTCTTCCCGGAGAAACTTCGTCAACCACCATGGAGGATAAAATGGATTTTTCCCTGTTTACTGAAAATTCTATTTCACATGTTTCAGGTACCTCAATTTGTTTAGCAGCATGCTCAGCTACGGTGTCTGAACCATCCTCCACGTTGACATGTTCTTATTGTGCTTTTACGGGTCATGAACTATTAAAGTGGTACAAGTACAAACATAAAATAACATATGTCAATAAACTTCAACGGAGAACAAATCGATTAGCAAACAAACTCAAACTTGTTCAGAAGTCGAATTCATATGAGGTATGTAAACTCAACTCTTCTCCGAGGAAATTAATTTCTAAAGAAAAAGTTAAACCTCTACAGAAAAGAACAAGGTCTAAACATTATGTGAAAAACGGTATTAAGAATTCCGTACTAGAATTGTATGGTGTAAAGATTATTGTTCGTCGCAACACATCTTAATTGTGTTGAAGGTGCATCTTGTATCATGTGCCTGGCCAAAGAGACAAGAGTTGAGCACAAATTAGGCTTTAGGAAAAGATTTTTTTTCTCTTGTTGTTTTCTGGAATTCTGTTAATCTTTTCATATCATAAATTGGTATTGAAAAGGTTTTTCCTTTTTCTTTGCTCATTGAAAGAGGGTTAAAATCGACAATCCTACCTTTTTTAGGGTTAAGTTTAGACTATGTGAAATCATCGAAACCAAGTTGATATGTTCTCTTTTAGTCATGAATAATCTCTTTGAGAATTTCATTATGATCCCGCTAGTTTTCGTACCTTTACCAATTTATATTGACAAAAAAGGCAGAATTATTTTGTAGTTCACACTACATACATATGGTTTACAGATCATTATGTAAAGGGGAGTGGTGTTCATTGTGAGATGAAGTATTGATTAAGGGGGAGTGATACATATCACGTAGTATTATTGTCAAAGTTGTGATACAATTTAACTTTGATGCTGTGTAGTAATACTATGACAATGTATAACAATATTTGAGAACAACTGTTTTCGTATTATTATGGCTACGGATCTTCAACAACTATGATGCTGAGTTGAACACGTTCAGAATCACTGAAGTACTTGGAAGTGATGAAAATTTAGAGTAATTTTGAAGAACCAAGGAAATCAAACATTTGGATTTAGAGCTACAAAGTTTATTTATTTTGTAATCCATATATATTGATAGTTTTGTCACTAAAATTGACAAAGGGGAATATTGTTAGAGCACTGCTTGGTCGAACTCGCAAGCGTTGCTATCTCAAGCTTGTTTGTCAAGTTTAGTTGTCAAAACTATAAGTCTTGATTTCTAGTCTACTTATAGCTATGTCTCGGATTAGGATAGAATGTGTAGTTGAGCTTTAGACTTCACGACTTTCATTGATTGAAGACTGTAGATGGGGAAAAACGATTTGCTGGTTTTTTAGGGAATGGAGAGACGACCTTGTGGACGGAGGCTCCTCGACCGAGTAAATTTCCTATCTTCAAACAGATGCACTGCATGGGAGTGCTTTGAGTTCGAGAGATCAATCTGTAGGACTCCGGCCTAAACCAAGACAATGGCCGTTCCAGAGTCAATTCGGTCACAAAGAGGGAAGAGGGTTGATCTGTATGAGGGAATATGAGAAGTTTGTGAGATCAATGATGATCAAGGATTGTGAATGTGCTTAAGGTTTTTGCAAGTTTTCTATGAACTGTTGAGTTCGAATAAATTCTGGTTGATTGATTGAATTCTTGAGAGTGATTGCTCGGATCAGAATTCTTCTGTCGTTCAATCATGGATTCAGAGACTTATTTATATTGCCAGAATAGTAGACACATTGATCTCCAGTAAGTGTGACGGTTGCTCGAGTGAAAGAGTGGGAAAGTGGAAAATCGTGGTTTAACCAGTTCCGGGTCATGCAGAGACTTGGTTGATTGTCCACCCACTACTTTGCTAACTCCCTCAACTGCTTGCATGACTTACTCACATTTATCATCGTGGATGGACACACGTGTCGTAGGCCGCCAGACCAAAACCCTAATTAATATCCCCTATGTGACGTGATTGATGTCCCACGAACGTGGAGTCTGCAAAGCAGACGTGTATTTGATTATTCAGTCGTTGACTTGATTAGACGACGAGTCTAAGTATTGTTCAGTCGAGCATGATTACTGAATGCTCTAGGATTCATGAATTGAATATGTCTGATGGGACGTATAGTTCTTGAATGAATGATGTTGATAGTTGAGTCAACATAATGAATATTGATAGTCTGAGCAAATATTGCTATGAGCTTTGCTCGTATGATGAACTGTTGAATATTGATAGTTGGATCAATATTCGAGCATCTGAGCAAGTATTGCTCATTCGATAAATTACTGGATATTGATATTTGAATCAATATTCGAGCATCTGAGCAAGTATTGCTCATTCAATAAATTACTGAATATTGATAGTTGAATCAATATTCACATCTAAGCAAGTATTGCTCATTCAATAAATTACTGAATATTGATAGTTGAATCAATATTCGAACATCTGAGAAAATATTGCTCATTCGATGAATTATTGGTAGTAGCTGCACCGAATATTATATAATTAATCTAGATGTTGATTGCTGGATCAACATAAAATTATTAGTGTTTGAACTCGCTCAGAATTATGATTTGCAGAGCATTTGTTCGAAACCCTAATTTTGATAAATTGTTGGTCAATCGATGATTTACTGAAAATAAATCACTGAGTGAAGGGGGGACCGACTACATGGGATGATGGTCGACCATGTAGTACCCAAGTGCTCGAGTGAGCATGCACCAAAGTCCTTTGTTGACCAGTTGATGAAATGATGATCAAATGTTGTTTAATCATTTATTAAAATAGTGCTCGTATGAGCATTAGGTATTAAAACCTAGTTATGGAAGGATGAGGGACCGACCAAGGGGTCATGGACCGGCCTTTGGTGGTCGTGGGACCAGTTGACGATCGATTGAGTGAGTCCCAAGTTGGTTGGAGGAGAGTTTGGAACCAATATGAACAGTTGAGAGATAATTAGGTCAAAATTATGAAAGAGGGTGGGACCAGCTCTTTGCAAGCCTAAGGGACAACCTTGGTCGGTCAAGGTGGCATGCCCGTGTCTCAGTCCTGAGAGTTTTGCTATTTTTTGGTACGCGTTTGAGCAATATTTTGGATTTTCAAAAGAGTTTGATCTTGACTGAAACTCTCAATTTTGCTTGAATGAGCAAGTAGCACTTTGCTCATGTGACCAATATTTTGAGAATATTAAAATAATAATATTTTAATTTTTGACGCGAGAAGCCTAGTCGGTCAAGTGACCATTTGACCTTTTGGATTTTCATGGTTTGAGAAATATTTGAGAAAATATTGAAAAACTAGGGTTTTCGCTCAAACGATGGAGTTCCATGAGATGGAGGAAATAATAATACGAGAAAACAAGGGATTGTAAGGTGTGGGACCGTCCACGTCTAGGACATGGCCGGCCGTCCAGGTGGCCCGGTCCCGTGACACCTTTCCCTATTTTGGTTTGATGAATATATGGAGAAACTAAGAGTTTCGCTCAAACGAGGGAGTTTGCTCAAATGAAGGAGTCTTCATAAGATGAGGGAAATAATAAATTAAAATAAAATAAAACAACGGAAGGGCGGCATGACCGGCCGGCCGGTGGACCCAGTCCCACGCCTCTTTTTTATTTTATTTTAATATTATTTTCCTTCCCATTTTGCACAGATTTCCTCGTTTGTCCATATTTTCGAATGCTCGATCGTGCATTCAGGTGCTCGTTTGTGCATTATTTGCTAAGTACACTCGCACCATTTTCTCGGGGCTTACTCGGTAGTGGCCCAAATGCCCGATCGGTGAATATTTATTACTAATTCATGAAATTCAGCTGAGAATGATTCATGAAACAGAGTAATAAGAATTATTTGAGTATTTATTACTAATTCATGAAATTCAGCTGAGAATGATTCACGAATCGGAGTAATAAAATGAGTTGAGTATCTGTTACTAATCCATGAAATCCAGCTGGGGATTCAGGGAACGGAGTATTGAGATAAAATGGTTATCTATTACTGTAGATGGGGAAAAACGAGTTGCTGGTTTTTAAGGAATTGAGGAGACGACCGTGCGAAGGAAACTCATTGAACCGAGTGAACTGTCTAACCTCATACAGATGCACTGCAAAAAGGGAGTGCTTTGAATTCGAGAGACAATATGTAGGTTTCCTGCCTAAACCAAGACAATGGTCGTTCCGGAGTCAATTCGGTCACAAGAGAAGATGGGTCGCTCTGTAGGAGGGAAGCTGAGAAATGTGTGAGATCAATGGTGATCGAAATTGTAGGTGTGTTGTGTATTCTGCATGAAGAAATAAGATAAGTTCTGATTGATTGAATTTGCTCCGCTGAGAGTAATTTTTCAGATGCTGAGTTTTTTATTCTCTTGTTGTCTGTTCAACGAAAGAGTGTTTGTTATTTCAATCATGATTCAGAGACTTATTTATATTGCAAGAATTGTAGACACCTTGATCCCATGAAGTGTGACAGTTGTTGGAGTCAAAGAGTGGGGAAGTGGAAATCGTGTTAAAACCAGTTGCTCATCGTGCGGAGACTTGGTTGATTTTCTACCCACTACTTTGCTAACTCCTCCAACTGCTTGCACGACTTGCTCACATTCTCATCGTGTATGAACACGTGTTGTACACCGCCAGACCAAAACCCTAGTTGATATCCCCCATGTGACACGATTGATGTCTCGTGATTTTAGTTAGTCAGTTGCTGACTTGATGAGACGATGAGTCTTTGTATTGCTGAGTTGAACAAATGTTATGGGACTCATGAATTGAACGTGTGTGTTGAGACATAGGTATAATTGTCGAATAAATGTTGATAGTAAAAATGTGTGGGACCGGCCTCTTGCAAGCCAAAGATCCAACCTTGGACGGTCAAGGTAATATGCTGATGTCACCAAAGTGTTCGTGTCTTAGTCCTGAGAATTTTGATATTTTCCGATGCGCGTTTGAGCAACATTTTGAGAAAATATGAAGAAATCAAGGTTTTTACTCAAACTGGAGAAACTTCATAAGATGAAGGAAATAATAATAATAAAATAAGGAATCATGAAGTGTGGGACCGGTTATGGCTAAGGCATGGCGGGCCGGCCAATAAGCCCGGTCCCATGGCACTTTTCCTGACTTTATATTATTTTCATGATTTTAAGGAAATATCATGAAATCAAGGAGTTTGTTGAAACTAAGGAATTTCCTTGAAGTGAAGGAGTTTCCATGAGATGAAGGAAACAATAATAATAATAATAATAAAAATAAGGGGCGTGTGGGACCGGCCATGGCTAGGTCATGGTCGTCCGGCTAGTGGCCCGGTCCCGTGAATCTTTCCTAATTTTATATTATTTTCATGATTTGAAGGAAATATCATGAAATCAAGGAATTTCATGGGATGAAGGAAATAATAATAATAAAATAATAAGGAATCATGAGGTGGAACAGGCCACAACTAGGGCATAGCCTGCCGGCTAGTAGACCCGGTCCCATGACACCTTTCCTAATTTTATATTATTTCCTTGGTGTGAAGGAAACACCATGAAACTGAGGAGTTTCCTTAAAACGAAGGAGTTTTGTTCAAATGAAGATTTTCATGAGATCAAGGAAAAATAATAAAAATATGATAAAATAATGAATTAGGCGTGGGACTGGTCACAGCATGACTGGTCGGTCGGTGGGCCCAGTCCCCTAGCACCTTAACCAATATTTTGTTATTATTATTTTTGAAAATGCGGGGGTCTAACAACCTCACCCAATATTTCGATTAACAGTCTGTATGGACTAGCTCTAATATATTTTTAAGAGAATCAACTAGACAGTCAGACTCAATCTTAATAAAAAGTATATCAAGGAGTTAATATCTCTATCTCTTGATTTAAATCTTACTCAAGCAATCTGCTAGTCTCGATTAAATACAAGAGATATAAACTTGGATGGTACCAAAGACCAATATCCAAGGATCAATCAATATCCAATCAACAACCAAAGGTTGGATTTCACTATTGATCGATACAACGCACAACCTGTGATATTTCAATTATATAACAAAATATAATGCGGAATAGAAATAACACAGACACCAGAAATTTTGTCAACGAGGAAACCGCAAATGTAGAAAAACCCCGGGACTTAGTCCATATTGAACACCACATTGTATTAAGCCGCTACAGACACTAGCCTACTACAAACTAACTTCGGTCTGGACTGTAGTTGAACCCTAATTAATATCACACTGATTCAAGGTACAGTTGCGCTCCTTACGTCTCTGATCCCAACAGGATACTACGCGCTTGATTCCCTTAGCTGATCTCACCCATAACCAAGAGTTGCTACAACCCAAAGTCGAAGACTTTAATAAATAAATCTGTATCACACAGAAAAGTCTACAAGGATAGATAAATCTGTCTCCCACAGATAAACCTAAAAGTTTTTTTCTGTCTTTTGATAAAAGTCAAGGTGAACAAGAACCAATTGATAAACCGGACTTATATTCCCTAAGAACAACCTAGTATTATCAATCACCTCACAATAATCTAAATCGTATGGTAGAGAAACTAGATATTGCGGAATCACAAACGATGAGACGAAGATGTTTGTGATTTCTTTTTATCTTGACCTATCGGAGATATAATCTCAAGTCAATTATTCAATTGAACTCCTACGATAGAAAATGGAAAGATCAGATCGCTCAACTACAAGAGAAGTAGTTTCGTCTGGCTTCACAATCCCAATGAAGTCTTTCAGTCGTTAATCGACAAGATCTCAAGAAGAAACCTACGATTAAAGGAGAATCGACTCTAGAAAACCAACTAGTATCACACAGGAGGTGTGGGGGTTAGTTTTGCATAGTTTCCAAACGTCTTCTTATATAGTTTTCAAATCAGGGTTTGCAATCTAAGTTACCTTGGTAACAAAGCATTCAATAATCACCGTTAGATGAAAAACCTGATTTATCCAATCTAATATCTTTCAACCGTTAGATCGAAACTTAGCTTGTCACACAAAAATGAAATGTATTTATTTAGGTTTGAGTAACCGTACCTAAACGTGTACATTGGTTGGTTCACAAATGGTTGACCAATGGTTAGCCATATGAGTGCTTTCATATTAACCGTATTCATCTTTCTCATAACTAGTTCAAATTGTTAGAGCATAGATCGGTCAACCTCGCATGCGTTGTTATCTCAAGCATGTTTGTCAATGTTAGTGATCAAAACTATAAGTCTTGATTTCTAGCCTACATAGCTACGTCTCGGACTAGGATAAAAAAGTGTAGTTGAGCTCAAGGACTTCATGGCGATTCATCGTACAACGACGAAGATCTATACAAGGAACCGTGGAACTTCATCAACAAAAAGGTATATGGAGACTTGAACTTATCTGTCACTCAAAAGTCTATCTCTTCTATCTCCTACTTCTCATGAGACAAAAGTCGTATGCTATATAGACTATATCATACAAATTTGTTATTTCGAGCTGAGCATTCATTGCTTATCTTTTATCTCGAAATCGTGTGTTGGTAAAGCGTTTCGCTTTGATCAAGTTTATCTTAACCTAGTGACGAAAGTCATGAAAAGTTTTAATCACTTTGAGAATTGCTCTGACGAGAATCGGTCTGTGAATAACGGCTACATAGCTTCCTCTGAGAATGTCTCAATGATTGAAATGAAATTTTAGATTACATAACCATGTATTCCTTGAACCGAAGTTTTCGAACTTTGTTGATCAATAGAAATCGAGAGGATTGTGGAATTGGCTTGCCAAGTCCGCGAACTGTCGGAAGTTCTCGACCGAAATTTCTGTTGGGATTTTCCAAAACTCGTTCGTGTGCTAAGTCCGCGAACTCAGTCCGCGAAACCAGTTCGCGAACTGGCGGAAGTTATCTTTCCGAGAATTTATGCTAAGTTTGGAAAACTCAACCGGTTAAATTAAGTCCGCGAACTTGTTTGTGAACTTAAGAGGTTATGATCTAAAGATGTGCTCCGAACATGAAACATTAAATTACTAAGGAATGCTTTATGCAAACCGTGGATATAATGTTCATGAGCCAATTCAATCGAATCAAATCATCTTTGTTTCAATTGTGTCTTGTGTAATTACATAAGATCTCATAGCAATTGAACAACTCTTTAACTAGTTCATTTGAGCCAATTGAACTAGTTATGGTGAAGAAGAACAAGGTTAAAGGAGACATCTAGCATTGTGCAAAACTAATCCCCAGACGTCTGTGTGCTACTAGTGCGCCCGCTAGAGTCGATCACCATTAACTTTTTATTTTGTTCTCTAAAATCAAGTTAGATATTTAAAGACTTCATTGGGATTGTGAAGCCAGACAGATACTACTTTATCGTAGTTGTGTGATATGATCTTGCATCTTCTATCGTACGAGTACAATCGATTGATTGGCTTGAGATCGTGAGAGTTCTCTGATAGGCAAGATAAAGAAGTCACAAACATCTTCGTCTCACTGTTTGTGATTCCTCGACAATCCGCTTGTGTAGTCAGGAGGGATTGTAGAGATGTGATTGATTAATCTAGGTTGTTCTTCGGGAATATAAGACCGGATTATCAATTGGTTCCTGTTCACCTTGATTTCATATTAAAAGACAGAACAAGACCTAGGGTTTATCTGTGGGAGACAGATTTATCCTTTTATAGACTTTTCTGTGTGAGACAGATCTGTTTATTATCATGTCTGTGATTTTGGGTTACACCAACTCTTGGGTGTGGGTGAGATCAGCTAAGGGAATCAAGTGCGCAGTATCCTGCTGCGATCAGAGACGTAGGAGTACAACTGTACCTTGGATTGGTGGGAGACTGATTGGGGTTCAACTATAGTCCAGTCTGAAGTTAATTTGCAGTAGGCTAGTGTCTGTAGCGGCTTAATACAGTGTGTTCAATCTGGACTAGGTCCCGGGGTTTTTCTGCATTAACGATTTCCTCGTTAACTAAATTTCTGGTTTCTGTGTTATTTATTTTCCGCATTATATTTTAAATAATTGAAATAATACAGGTTGTGCGTTTGTGATCATCAATTGGAAATCCAACCTTTGAATGTTGATTGATATTGATTGATCCTTGGACATTGGTCTTTGGTACCGTCCAAGTATTCCTTATATTTGATAAAGACTCGCTATTGTTTTTAGCTTGAGTAAAAATCAAATCAAGAGAGAGATATTAACTCCTTGAGATACTTTTATCTTGATTGAGTCTGCCTGTATAGTTTATTCTCTAGCAAAGTATTTTGGAGTTAGTCCACACAGATTGCTAAGCAATATATTGGGTGGTGTTGTAGACCCCCGCTTTTTCAATTGGTATTAGAGCAGGCAAACACGTTCAAGACCTAACAAGTCTGTGTTTGCAGCGATCTGACTCTATGGACAAGAGTACTATCTCTGATAAACACGTCACCAGTAATAAAGATTCTCCCTCCTCTAATTCTATTAAAGAGAAAAGCTATTCTATCTCGAATATAAAAAAACCTTGTAGTTCGACGAGACAAACAAACAATGGAAGGTGTGTTCTTGATCTCCCTTCGAAATAGACCTTCTCTTCTAATGAGTGGGATACAGATGAAGAGAGTAATTTGATTCTAAATCTTGTTAGAATTCAAGCTGTCAAATTGGATCAGCTAAAACACCATGTCAATGTTCTTCTTGGTGTTGTAAGAGATTGCAAAGTCCATGGCAATGCTGAAGATCATTCTTCGTGCTTAACTCTTGAGGCCAGCCTCGAAAAGGATGCCTTGGATATTGAACGCCGTTTGAATAAACTCTCCGTTCAAGGTTGTTCAAAGCAATCTATTATACCAAGAACTTCTGATGCTTTACATTCAGAAATAAAAACAGGTGTTCCTAATATTTCCACCAAACTTAGGACATACTGTCAAAAGCACAAATATTCTGATGATGATATTAAGACGACTTCCTCCAATCATTCTTATGATCGAAAGGTATGTTTCATCTGTTAGACCAAGAGTTCTGTTAGACAAAAGAGAAACCCTAAGTTGAATAAAGACTCCTTAGTTCAACTTCAACACACCCTAGATTTGATTCTCAAAGGTGTAAATGACATACGTATGATTGAGCCAATTGGTTTTCGTACCTATCATGTGAATGCTACCAGGAATGTCAGTACAGTGAGTTCCTCCAATGTTCAAAGGCAGAATAGACGTCTTAATAAACATCATCCCAAGGAAGTTAACAACAGTGCTTCTGAAAGCAACGTTGATCCTGTTGAGAGAGTCATCCCAGAAGAAAGGAAAATCATTGAGATGAGAAAATATATTAAAAATATAGTTGGAAGATATAAAGAGCTTGTCGACAAATTATCCTCTTCTTCATGTCAAGGCACTTCTGGTAAGAACTCTAACTATGTCTCTTATTTTGATGACAGTAAATTTTATGATAATTTCTCATGTCAAACAGGATCCCTCTCTAATACTAAGAGGAAATACAAACTTAACCAAAGACATAAACCTCGTAATGAGCCTGGGGCTCGTACTTGTGCTAATTAATCACAAGGTTCGAGAAATAAAATCCTGTATAGTAAGTTGTGTTAAAAACATGTATACTTGTTGCTTGCATCTGTTAAGTTAAGCTATTTTCTTATCGTTCATAGCTAAACTTGTGTTGACAGATCCGCTAAGATCAAGTATTGGTTAAGTCAAAAGAAGTTGTTGCATACTGTTTTAAAACGTGTTTTTAGGTCCTGTTTTCAATTTGTTAAAGGACTTTATTTCTTGGGTACTTGTTGTACTCGAACGGATTCCGTTCTGGCACGAGTCAACAGTTTCTGTTTGAAACCCTAAATTGTTGTCCCCAAAGAATATATATCCAACCTCTTAGGGTTGCAAGTCACGTACGTGTACTCCTGGTGGTTTTTGGATTTTCAAGAATGTCTTCCTCCTCTTCTTGCTATGGTGGTTTTGCAAAAGGATTTCTTGACAAAAGTGTTGAGGTTGATTCCAAGAAGAAGAGAACAATTGTAGATGAAGATCATCCCAATGCTTCATGCTTCTTTGCTTATTCTCATGAAGATGTTGAGAAGGATGATATGATCTCTGCTGAAGTTGTTCATGACTTTCTTAAGTACTTTGGGGAAGCAAAACAACAGCTTGTTGATACTCTAAAAGGTCTTGATAAAGTAAAATCTGAGTTGGAAAAAGTTGTGTCTGACCTTGGTCTCATAAAATCTCAAATCAATGATCTTCGTAAAGAAAATCATCTCTTTGATAATGCAGGGAAGGCTATCGTTCACAAGCCGGAAGATTCCTTGTCTTGTGAGGATCTTGTTGTGCCCTTATCCCTATTCGCTGTCAGGGAAACAATGGAGTCTGATTCTCTCTAGCTTGTCTTTTTAGATGCCTAGGATGTCTTCTCTTTGGATTAGTTGGAAGAATAACTAGTGCTTTGAATAACTATGATTGTGACTACACATAGCTATTTTTGTTTTCATCTTCTTATGTTATTTGTTAGGTTTATTGGTTATTAAATTCTAAAAATATTTGGAGGATGGTGTTTATTGCAGTATTTTAATGGTTTGTGATATTGCAATATTTTTATGGGATATGTATTGTTTACGTCCGTGAACTTGAAGGTCCCATATTGCAGTCAAAAGTAAAGTCGTTCATGAATCGATATTCGTATTGATGAAAGGACGAATGGACTTTTGACATATACAAAAGTTATGCCTATGCAATCATGTATTTGATGGAAAGTAGGATGAAATCTTTTGTTCAACAAGGATAAAGTTTATTATGTCGTTATGATGGAAAATAGAATAGATCCTTGTATGTTATCCACGGTATTGATCTTCATTGATCCATTTTATTATGTTTTACAGTGAAGGCTCCATTGTGTGTCTTATGTTGAGCACCTTATAACTAAGTCGATTTACCTTGGCTTTGTTGGTTGTTCCATAAGATGCTATATATCGAGCATTAGGAACTAAATTAATCAACTAGTTTGGTTATTTAGTTAGTACTCCATAAGTCTTCTTTCTTATGTTGAGTACATGTACGGTTAAGGTTGTCATATTCTATGATGAACTTAGTCGGGGTTCCATAAGTTCTTTTATGTTGAGCCCAATATAATTAAATTGATTACTTCGGTGATTAGTTTGGTTATTTGTATTCCAATTAGATTAATTATAGGTTCTCTTGTAATTAATCTAGTTGAGTTTTCATATATTCTTTGGTTAATGTAGTCATATATTCCTGAAGGTTTCCTTATGTTGAGTATTTGAACGGTTAAGTTAGTCATCTTCGTGTGATTGACTTAGTCGTAGCTCCGTGAGTTTACATATGTTGAGCACTTTCAATTAAATTAATCACTTTTGTGGTTTGATTTAGTTGCGTATTCCAATTAAATTAATCATGGGTTTACTTGTGGTTAATTTGGTTGAGATTTGGATATAGAAAATCATTCCTATGGTTTTTGGTGTCCAATAAAAAATCCTTCTTTTCTTTCGAAATTAAGGTCGCTCTTGTTGTTCTCTCGGGAATGACATCAAATGGGGGTTCTTTTGAACTTGTGCTTAATGGTAATATCTTGCGGGGAGTGCGGCTGTGGAATTTTATAGGGGTTATCTTGTATCTTAAAACTCCTTGATGAATGTTGTTAGCTTCGGCTATTAGATTGCATCTAAATTAAGTTGGTATGTATTTTTCTTTTGGTCATGAAATGTCTCTTGTGGAAATTTCATTATGATCCCATTCTTGTACTATTGCCAATTTTATTGACAAAAAGGGGGAGAAGTATTGTAGTTCACACTACAAATACATATGGTTTTCGGATCATTGTGTAAGGGGGAGTGGTTTCCATGATCGATATGGAGTATTGACTAAGGGGGAGTGATACATATCACCGTAGTATTATTGTTAAAGTCGTGATACAAATGGACTTTGATGTTATATAATAATACTATGACACTGTATAATAATGATCGAGAATCTCGATTTCTCTCATTGTTATAGCTACGGATCTTCAACAACGATGGTTCTAAACTTACAACCTTTGGGATCATTGGAATACTTGGAAGGACGAAGATTTCAAGGAACGTTGAAGATTAGACTATGGAATAGGAGCCACTAAAGTTTATTTTTTTTTATATTCCATATGTATTAATAGTTTTGTCACTAAAATTGACAAAGGGGGAGATTGTTAGAGCACAGCTCGGTCAACCTCGCATGCGTTGCCATCTCAAGCATGTTTGTCAATGTTAGTGATCAAAACTATAAGTCTTGATTTCTAGCCTACATAGCTAAGTCTCGGACTAGGATAGAAAAGTGTAGTTGAGCTCAAGGACTTCATGGCGATTCATCATACAACGACGAAGATCTATACAAGGAACCGTGGAACTTCATCAACAAAAAGGTATGTGGAGACTTGAACTTATCTATCACTCAAAAGTCTATCTCTTATATCTCCTACTTCTTATGAGACAAAAGTCGTATGCTATATAGACTAGATCATACACATTTGATATTTCGAGCTGAGCATTCATTGCTTATCTTTTATCTCGAAATCGTGTGTTGGTAAAGCGTTTCGCTTTGATCAAGTTTATCTTCACCTAGTGACGAAAGTCATGAAAAGTTTCAATCACTTTGAGAATTGTTCTGACGTGAATCGGTCTGTGAATAACGGCTACATAGCGTCCTCTGAGAATGTCTCAATGATTGAAATGAGAGTTTAGATTACATAACCATGTATTCCTTGAACCGAAGTTTTCGAACTTTGTTGATCAAGAGAAATCGAGAGGATTGTGGAATTGGCTTGCCAAGTCCGCGAACTGTCGGAAGTTCTCGACCGAGAATTTCCGCTGGGATTTCCCAAAACTTGTTTGTGTGCTAAGTCCACGAACTCAGTCCACGAACCCAGTCCGCGAACTGGCGGAAGTTCTCTTTCCGAGAATTTCTGCTGAGTTTGGAAAACTCAACCGGTTAACTTAAGTCCGCGAACTTGTTTGTGAACTTAAGAGGTTATGATCTAAAGATGTGCTCTGAACATGAAACATTAAATTACTAAGGAATGCTTTATGCAAACCGTGTCTATAAATGTTCATGAGCCGATTCAATCGAATCGAATCATCTTTGTTTCAATTGTGTCTTGTGTAGTTACATAAGATCTCATAACAATTGAACAACTCTTTAACTAGTTCATTTGAGTCAATTGAACTAGTTATGGTGAAGAAGCACAAGGATAATATGAAATGCTCATATGGTTAACCTTTTGGGTTACTATGTTGAACCAACATACACGTACACGTTTGGGCATGGTTTTCACGAACGCAGTAAAGTCTACCCAAGTGTGTGTGATGAGCTAAGTTTTCGATCTAACGGTTGAGAAATATTAGCTTGAATCTAAATCAGGTTTTCATCTAACGGTGAATAAGGATTGCTTTGTAACTAAGGTAAAACCCTGATTTGAAGGCTATATAAAGAAGACATCTAGCATTGTGCAAAACTAATCCCCACACATCTGTGTGCTACTAGTGCGCCCGCTAGAGTCGATCTCCATTAACCTTTGATTTTCTTCTCTAAAATAAGGTTAACGACTTAAAGACTTCATTGGGATTGTGAAGCCAGACCGATACCACTTTATCGTAGTTGTGTGATCTGATCTTGCATCTTCTATCGTATGAGTACAATCGATTGATTGGCTTGAGATCGTGAGAGTTCTCCGATAGGCAAGATAAAAACTCACAAACATCTTCGTCTCACTGTTTGTGATTCCTCGACGATCCGCTTGTGTAGTCAGGAAGGATTGTAGAGTGGTGATTGATTAATCTAGGATGTTCTTCGGGAATATAAGACCGGATTATCAATTGGTTCCTGTTCACCTCTATTTTTGATTTCAAAAGACGGAACAAAACCTAGGGTTTATCTGTGGGAGACAGATTTATCCTTTTATAAACTTTTCTGTGTGAGACGGATCTGTTTATTATCAAGTTTGTGATTTTGGGTTACAACAACTCTTGGTTGTGGGTGAGATCAGCTAATGGAATCAAGTGCGTAGTATCCTGCTGGGATCAGAGGCGTAGGAGTACAACTGTACCTTGGATCGGTGGGAGACTGATTGGGGTTCAACTATAGTCCAGTCTGAAGTTAGTTTGCAGTAGGCTAGTGTCTGTAGCGGCTTATACAGTGTGTATTCAATATGGACTAGGACCCGGGGTTTTTCTTCATTTGCAGTTTCCTCGTTAACAAGATTTCTGGTGTCTGTGTAATTTCTTTTTCGCATTATATTTTATATAATTGAAATAATATAGGTTGTGCGTTTGTGATCATCAATTGGAAATCTAACCTTTGGTTGTTGATTGATATTAATTGATCCTTGGACATTGGTCTTTGGTACCGTCCAAGTATTCCTTGTATTTGATAAAGACTCGCTATTGTTTTTAGCTTGAGTAAAAATCAAATCAAGAGAGAGATATTAACTCCTTGAGATACTTTTATCTATATTGAGTCTGACTGTCTTGTTCATTCTCAAGCAAAGTATTTCGGAGTTAGTCCATACAGATTGCTAAGTGAAATATTGGGTGGTGTTGTTAGACCCCCACTTTTTCAATTGGTATCAGAGCAGGCAAACATGTTCAAGACCTAACAAGTCTGTTTTTGTAGCGATCTGACTCTACGGAAAAGAGTACTATCTCTGATAAACGAGTCACCAGTAATAAAGATTCTCTCTCGTCTAATTCTATTAAAGAGAAAATTTATTCTATCTCGAATATAGAAAAACATTGTGGTTCGACGAGACAGACAAACAATGGCAGGTGTGTTCTTGATCTCCCTTCGAAAGAGACCTTCTCTTCCAATTAGTGGGATACAGCTGAAGAGAGTAATTTGATTCTAAATCCTGTTAGAATTCAATCTGTCAGATTGGATCAGCTAAAACAACATGTCAATGTTCTTCTTGGTGTTGTAAGAGATTGCAAAGTCCATGGCAATGATGAAGATCATTCTTCGTGCTTAACTCTTGAGGCCATCCTCGAAAAGGATGCTGTGGATATTGAACACCGTTTGAATAAACTCTCCGTTCAAGGTTGTTCAAAGCAATCTAATATACCAAGAACTTCTGATGCTTTACATTCCTGTTTAGACCAGGTTTTCCTTTCTAATGGTCTTTATCTTTCCTTGGAAACTAGTTTTTTCGAAGAGGACAAGATCTTACATACGTTAGTTGTTTTCTCTGCGAGTTTAAGCTTATTGGTTAGACGATCTGCTCTTTGTTGAAGCTTGTTGACATATCTCATCTTGTGTTTGTACTTGAAACACTTTGAAAATTCATGTCTCTTGATATAACAATAGGAGCATGTCAACGCAAAGGATGGTTCAGGGGCCTTTGAAACACATGCTGCTAGGCACAAAGTAGATCCTGAAACATTAAGCAAAGAGTTTCCAAAAGACGGGTCAATTGATTCTTTCATCTTGATTGGGCTATCTTCTAAAATATTATCAAGATTGATGTATGTATTGCTACAATTATCAAAATCAATATTTTCAGACAGAAGAGCAACACTTGATTTCTTGTCTTCATCAGAATCATAATTGTCAGACATCTCGTCAAGAGTCGCAGCAAGACCTTTGTTCCCAGAGTATTCTACGATTTGGGCACTCGTTAGCAAAATGACCAAATACTTTACAGTTAAAGCAATGAGGCATATCCTCGTCATCAGTCTCATCCGTGTCCCTATTTTGAGAGGAATACGATTATGAGGTTTGAATAATGCCTTTGGCTTATCTCTGGAGAACCGTTTACTTCTCTTCAACAGAAGATATCTAAACTTTCTTGTGATCATCGAGACTGATTTGTCAAGATCTTCATCTGATGAATCTGTCTCAGAGTGATCATCGTCAGAGATATACACATTTTTACTTTTATCAAGTAATTTTGTGTCTTTCAGTGCTTTGAACGCAACATCCTTATATTTGGACGAGTATTCGTGATCAAAGATCTTAAGCTTCCCAACCAGTGTATTTCTGGAGAGGTTATCAAGGTTATTTCCCTCAACGATGGAATACTTCTTAGAATCGTATCTAGATGGCAGCGATCTGAGAATTTTAATCACAATGTACTTTTCAGGAATAGTCTTACCCAATCCAAAAGATGCATTAACAATTTCAGACACTTCGTGATTAAACTCATCAAATGAATCCTCATCTGCCATACGAAGGTTTTCCCACTCGGAATTAAGGTTTTGAAGCCTAGCTTCCTTTTCACTGGTATTTCCTTCGAATACGGTTTCTAAGATATCCCACGCATCTTTAGACCTAGTGCAATTTGACACATGGTGCTGAAGATTTGTGGAAATGGCATGTATGATGGCATTCAAACTGTCAGAGTGTTTTGCTTTGTAGCAAGTATCTCATCAGCATCGTTCGCCAACATTTTTTGGAACATTGACGTTACATACTGCAACAACGGGAGCATCATAGCCATTAACAACATATACCCATGATTGAAAATTACGCGCTTGAAGAAACGCTCGCCATAGAAATTTTCCACCATAAGTAATTAGATCCATCGAAGACTGGTGGTACGTTAATAGAGATAGCACCTCTGTCCATAGAGTCAGATCGCTACAAACACAGACTTTTGAGGTCTTGAACGTGTTTGCCTGCTCTGATACCAATTGAAAATGCGAGGGTCTAACAACCTCACCCAATATTTCGATTAGCAATTTGTATGGACTAACTCTAATATACTTTTAAGAGAATCAACTAGACAGTAAGACTCAATCTTAATAAAAAGTATATCAAGGAGTTAATATCTCTATCTCTTGATTTAAATCTTACTCAAGCAATCTGCGAGTCTCGATTAAATACAAGAGAGATAAACTAGGATGGTACCAAAGACCAATATCCAAGGATCAATCAATATCCAATCAACAACCAAAGGTTGGATTTCACTATTGATCGATACAACGCATAACCTGTGATATTTAAATTATATAACAAAATATAATGTGGAATAAAAATAACACAGACACCAGAAATTTTGTTAACGAAGAAACCGCAAATGCAGAAAAACCCCGGGACCTAGTCTAGATTGAACACCACACTGTATTAAGCCGCTAGAGACACTGGCCTACTACAAACTAACTTCGGTCTGGACTATAGTTGATCCATAATCAATCTCACACTGATTCAAGGTAAAGTTGCGCTCCTTACGTCTCTGATACCAGAAGGATACTACGCACTTGATTCCTTTAGATGATCTCACCCACAACCAAGAGTTGCTACGACCCAAAGTCGAAGACTTTAATAAACAAATCTGTATCACACAGAAAGTCTACAAGGATAGATAAATCTGTCTCCCACAGATAAACCTAAAAGTTTTGTTCTTTCTTTTGATAAAAATCAAGGTGAACAAGAACCAATTGATAAACCAGACTTATATTCCCGAAGAACAGCCTAGTATTATCAATCACCTCACAATAATCTAAATCGTATGGTAGCGAAACTAGATATTGCGGAATCACAAACGATGAGACGAAGATGTTTGTGATTTATTTTTATCTTTCCCTAACGGAGATATAATCTCAAGTGAATTATTCAATTGAACTCCTACGATAGAAAATGGAAAGATCAGATCGCTCAACTACAAGAGAAGTAGTTTCGTCTGGCTTCACAATCCCAATGAAGTCTTTCAGTCGTTAATCGACAGGGTCTCGAGAAGAAACCTACGATTGAAGGAGAATTGAATCTAGTAAACCAACTAGTATAACACAGGAGGTGTGGGGATTAGTTTTGCACAGTTGTTAGATGTCTCCTTATATAGTTTTCAAATCAGGGTTTGCAATCTAAGTTACTTTGGTAACAAAGCATTCAATAATCACCGTTAGATAAAAAACCTGATTTATCCAAGATAATATCTTTCAACCGTTAGATCGAAACTTAGCTTGTCACACACAAATGAAATGTATTTATTTAGGTTTGAGTAACCGTACCTAAACGTGTACATTGGTTAGTTCACAAATGGTTGACCAATGGTTAGCCATATGAGTGCTTTCATATTAACCGTATTCATCTTTCTCATAACTAGTTCAAATGACTTATAAGAACTAATTCAAGAGTTGTTCAATTGCTTAGGTCTTTATACATAGACACAATTGAAACATAATCGGTTTGATTCATTTGAATCAATTCATGAACAATATACCCACGGTTTGCAAAGATTGCATTCCTTATAATTTATTGTTTAAAGTCCATGAACTACCGATTTGAGAAATAACTAGCTTGGGTACGCGTACGGGTATGCATACCTTAGATACCGGATTTTGAGTTGGTTCTAGTTTCCAAACTCAGCAGAATTTTTCGGGTGAAAAAGTTCCGCCAGTACGCGTACCTAAGGTGACTGGTTTTTGAGTTCGTAAACTTCAAACTCAGCAGAATTTCACGGACGTGAATTTCTGCCAGTACGCGTACGCAACCTGTCTCCTTCACCAATACCGCATGCACACATATGCACGCACTTGGTTTCCGGCACATGGATTTATACACTAATCTGCGAACACACTATATGCTTACATCCATAGGTGGTTACATATTCTCAACTCTACATTTCAATCGTTGAAACATTCTTCTATAATGTTATAACAACCGTTAGACATAAAGAATCGACTATCGTCATCAAAGTTATTTTCAAGATTGAAATGTCAGCATAACTTTCATCACGGGTAAAGATGAAGATGGTTAAAGCAAAAGCGTACAAACACGTATTTCGAGAAAAATATAGGCGAGTAAACTCGGCTCGAAATAGCAAATGTGTATGTATGAAAACTATCATACTTATGCGATTTTTGTCTCAAGAGTAGGAGATATAGTAGATAGACTTTTGAGTGACAAGATGAGTTCAAGTCACCACATACCTTTTGGTCGGATGAAGTTCCATTGGTTCCTTGAGTAGTTCTTCGTCTTTGCAAGATAATCTCCATGGAGTCTGGAGCTCAACTATTCCTAACTATCCTAGACCGAGACTTAGTCATAAGTATACTAGAAATAAAGACATATAGTTTTGATCACTAATATTGACAAACATGCTTGAGATATCAACGCATGCGAGTTCGACCGAGTAATGCTCTAACAATCTCTCCCTTTGTCAATTTTACTGACAAAACTATCAATACATATGGATTACAAAATAAATAAAACTTTGTAGCTTCTCGTCCACATGCTTGATCTCCTTGGTGCTTCAACGTTACTTGAAAACTGTGTCTTTTCCAAGTACTCCCATGATTCCATAGATGTTCAATTCAACATCATAGTTGTTGAAGTTCCGTAGCCATAAAAATGAGAAAACAAAAGGACTCGATCATTGTTATACAATGTCATATTATTATTACACAACATCAAAGTTCTCATATCACAACTTCGACAACAATACTATGGTGATATGTATCACTCCCCCTTAGTCAATACTTTCGTCTCAACATGAAAACCACTCCCCCTTACATAATGACCTGTAAAGCACGTAAATCATATGTATTTGTAGTTTTATCTACACATTAATTCTCCCCCTTTTTGTCAATAAAATTGGCAAAGGTACGAAAAGGGGATCCTAATGAATTTCCACGAAGACGCTTCAAGACCAAAGAAAAGTACATATCAACTTGTTTAGATGCAATCATAAAGCCGAGGCTAAATGCATTCATCAAGGATTTTATAAAGATACAAGATAACCCCTAAATAATTCCACAGCCGCACTCTCCACAAAGATATGGAAATTAAGCGCAAGTTCAAAAGAACTCTCCCCCATTTGATGTCATTCCCAAGAGAACAACAAGAGCGACCTTACTTTTACAAGAAAAGAAGGATTTTATTGGACACCAAAAACCATAAAGAAATGATTTTCTATATCCAAAATTATCAATTAAACTAACCACAAGAGAACCCATGATTAATTTAATCGGAATACACAACCAACATAACCACAAACAAATGTATGATTAATCTAGTTGGAAATGCTCGACATAAGAGAGCTTACGGAGCTACGACTAAGTTCACCATAAAATAATGATTAACTAAATCGTCTTATGCTCAACACAAGAAAAACTTATGGAGCATTGCGGTATACACATAAAATATGGATCAGGGAATGATCAATACTGCGGCATATACAAGGATTAATTCTATTTTCCATCACTATTTGCACAATGACATACAATAGACATAATCCTTGTAAACAAAAGATTTTAACCTATCTTCCATCAATAATTGACATAATAGGCTTAACTTTTGTTTGTCAAAATTTCATCGATCTTGTATCAATACTCGCATATCGACATATAAAAGAGATAACTTTTGACATCATATGGGACAATAATAGTTCACGGACGCAAATACACATATCCCATAACATATTGCAATATATAAAACCATAAAGATTAATACTGCAAAAATCATCTTCCAAACAATTTTTAGAATTTAAATAAATAAACCTAAAAAATAAAGATGAAAAAACGTTGGACATAGCTATGTGTACTCAAAATAGTGGCTATTCCAAACTCTAGTTATTCTTCCTAAGACATAAGAAATAAATTTTCATAAGAAGACTTTCTAGACATTGATATCTTTGAGAAATTTTGTATCGTTCCCGAACTCCTTGTCTTCAACAGCCATTGGAACATAGGGTTCGTGGAGGAAGGAGTCAATACCAACAAACCTTCTTGGCTGAAGAATCAGGGCCTTCTAAATTTTCAAAGATCTTAACACACAAGCCTTTATTTGTCGAATCTCCTTTCTTGTCTCTTTCAACTCATCAAGAACATCAGAGAATTTCTGAGAGTTAGAAGGAACTGCCCTTGGCTTCCTCACATTCCTTCTTTTTCTTTTTAAGGATGAAGACATCAGAAATTTTTCTTTTTCCTTGGTGATTGATGGCTTAACAATCATATTGATATCTTTTCCATCTGAAGACATGATGCTTGGAGTATCCATTAAAGCACGGTTGTATGAGAGGAGTTCACAATTCAACTTCAACAAGCAGTCTTAAGATATAAAGAATATCATAGAAGGAAAAAGGAATATAGTGATTCGAAACATTTAAACAGGTTCGTACACGTCCAACTCACAACCCTATAAAGAGCGGAATTGTCGATAATAACCCTCTTCTTTTGGCAAATCGGTCCCTTCCAATATCAGTAGTGATATGAAGAAATTTCAAGGCCAAACAACTCAAAGCTAAAAAAAAAATATATATGTTTTTTATTTTAAAGCCTGAGGTGTGCAAGATCTTGTCTCTTTTAAACAGGCACATGAGATAAGATGCACAAAAACAACACAATCAGGTTGTGCTGTGGTGAACAATGACTTGTCCACCATGACCCTTTTGTACGGAATTAATGTATCTCTGCCTTTCCGCATGTTTAGACCAGGTTTTCCTTGCTAATGGTCTATATCTTTCCTTGGAAACTATTCTTTTCGAAGAGGACAAGATCTTACATACCTTAGTTGTTTTCTCCGCGAGTTTAAGCTTATTGGCTAGACGATCTGCTCTTCGTTGAAGGTTGTTGACGTATCTCATCTTGTGTTTGTACTTGAAACACTTTGAAAATTCATGTCTCTTGAGAGAACAATAAGAGAATGTCAACGCAAAGGATGGTTCAGGGGCCTTTGAAACGCAGGCTGCTAGGCACAAAGTAGATCCTGAAACATTAAGCAAAGAGTTTCCAAAAGATGGGTCAATTGATTCTTTCATCTTGATTGGGATCTCTTCTAAAAGATTATCAAGATTGATGTATGTATTGCTACAATTATCAAAATAAATATTTTCAGACAGAATAACAACACTTGATTTCTTGTCTTCATCAGAATCATAATTGTTAGACATCTTGTCAAGTGTCGCAGCAAGACCTTTGTTCCCAGTGTATTTTCTACGATTTGGGCACTCGTTAGCAAAATGACCAAATCCTTTACACTTAAAGCACTGAGGCATATCATCGTCATCAGTCTCATCCGTGTCCCTGTTTTTGGGAGGAATACGATTATGAGGTTTGACTGATGCCTTTGTCTTATCTCTGGAGAACCGTTTTACTTCTCTTCAACAGAAGATCTCTAAACTTTCTTGTGATCATCGAGACTGATTTGTCAAGATATTCATTTGATGAATCTGTCTCAGAGTGATCATCGTCAGAGATATACACATTTTTAATTTTATCAAGTAATTTTGTGTCTTTCAGTTCTTTGAACGCTACATCCTTAGATTTGGACGAGTGTTAGTGATCAAAGATCTTAAGATTCCCAACCTGTGTATTTCTGGAGAGGTTATTAAGGTTCTTTCCCTCAACGATGGCATGCTTCTTATAATTGTATCTAGATGGCAGCGATCTGAGAATTTTAATCACAATGTCCTTTTCAGGAATAGTCTTACCCAATGCAAAAGATGCATAAACAATTTCAGACAATTCGTGATTAAACTCATCAAATGAATCCTCATCTACCATACGAAGGTTTTCCCACTCGGAATTAAGGTTTTGAAGCCTAGCTTCCTTTTCACTGGTATTTCCTTCGGATACGGTTTCTATGATATCCCACGCATCTTTAGACCTAGTGCAATTTGACACATAGTGCTGAAGATTTGGGGGTAATGGCATGTATGATGGCATTCAAACCGTCGGAGTTTTATTTTGCAACAAGTATCTCAGCAGCATCGTTCGCCAACATTTTTTGGAACATTAACGTTACCTACTGCAACAACGGGAGCATCATAGCCATTAATAACATATACCCATGATTGAAAATCACGCGCTTGAAGAAACGCTCGCATAACAATTTTCCACCATAAGTAATTAGAGCCATAGAAGACTAGTGGTACGTTAATAGAGATAGCACCTATGTCCATAGAGTCAGATCGCTACAAACACAAACTTTTGAGGTATTGAACGTGTTTGCCTGCTCTGATACCAATTGAAAATGCGGGGGTCTAACTACCTCACCCAATATTTCGATTAGATATTGCGGAATCACAAACGATGAGACGAAGATGTTTGTGATTTATTTTTATCTTGCCCTAACGAAGATATAATCTCAAGTGAATTATTCAATTGAACTCCTACGATAGAAAATGGAAAGATCAGATCGCTCAACTACAAGTGAAGTAGTTTCGTCTGGCTTCACAATCCCAATGAAGTCTTTCAGTCGTTAATCGACAGGGTCTCGAGAAGAAACCTACGATTAAAGGATAATCGACTCTAGCAAACCAACTAGTATCACACAGGAGGTGTGGGGATTAGTTTTGCACGGTTGCTAGACGTCTCCTTATATAGTTTTCAAATCAGGGTTTGCAATCTAAGTTACCTTGGTAACAAAGCATCCAATAATCACCGTTAGATAAAAAACCTGATTTATCCAAGCTAATATCTTTCAACCGTTAGATCGAAGCTTAGATTGTCACACACAAATGAAATGTATTTATTTAGGTTTGAGTAACCGTACTTAAACGTGTACATTGGTTGGTTCACAAATGGTTGACCAATGGTTAGCCATATGAGTGCTTTCATATTAACCGTATTCATATTTCTCATAACTAGTTCAAATGACTCATAAGAATTAATCCAAGAGTTGTTCAATTGCTTAGGTCTTTATACATAGACACAATTGAAACAAATCGGTTTGATTCATTTGAATCAATTCATGAACAATATACCCACGGTTTGCAAAGATTGCATTCCTTATAATTTATTGATTTAAGTCCATGAACTACCGATTTGAGAAATAACTACCTTGGATACGCGTACGGGTATGCGTACCTTAGCTACCGAATTTTGAGTTGGTTCTAGTTTCCAAACTCAGCAGACTTTTTCGGGTGAAAAAGTCCCGCCAGTACGCGTACCTAAGGTGAATGATTTTTGAGTTCGTAAACTTCAAACTCAGCAGAATTTCACGAACGTGAATTTCTGCCAGTACGCGTACGCAACCTGTCTCATTCACCAATACCGCATGCACACATATGCACACACTTGGTTTCCAGCACATGGATTTATACACTAATGTGCGAACACACTATATGCTTACATCCATAGGTGGTTACTTATTCTCAACTCTACATTTCAATAGTTGAAACATTCTTTTATAATGTTGTATCAGTCGTTAGACATAAAGAATCGACTATCATCATCAAAGTTATTTTCAAGATTGAAACGTCATCATGACTTTCGTCACGGGTAAAGATGAAGATGGTTAAAGCAAAAGCTTACCAACACGTATTTCGAGAAAAAGATAGGCGAGTAAACTCAGCTCGAAATAGAAAATGTGTATGTATGAAAACTATCATACTTATGCGACTTTTGTCTCAAGAGTAGGAGATAAACTAGATAGACTTTTGAGTGACAAGATGAGTTCAAGTCTCCACATACCTTTTGGTCGAATGAAGTTCCACAGGTTCCTTGAGTAGTTCTTCATTGTTCCTTCGTATTTTGGAATGCTCGTTCGCGCATTCAGGTGCTCGTTAGTGCATTATTGCTAAATACACTTGCACCATTTTTGTCGGGGCTTACTCGATAGTGACTCAGATGCCCGTACATTGAATATTTATCACTAACCCATGGAATTCTGCCTGGAAGAAAATGAATTGAAGTAATGAAATATTATGAAGGATGTAGAATGTTTTCTAGGGATTCAGTTAATGAATCTAATGATTTAGAAATAATTAATTGATGGCTCTATACTAGCACGATCGTGTAGGAGCATTAATTATTCAAGAATTGAGCGATATGAGCTTGTTGAAGCGTCATATTTCTTTTATATAGTCAGGGAAAACATTGTTACATCCTGAAGACGTTATTGCTCTATACTTGCAGGCAAGTTGTCTAGGAGCCGTCCAATCGTTCGATTCTATAGGGAAGTAATTACTGAAGTTGCTCAGTATTTATGAGATATGTCGTTGCCTCAGTTGGGAGACTGTATATTCATATGCTCTGAGAGACAGTATTCTCAGTCAGAGGTTCTTGCGGCATGAGCTTTCATGCTTCGACGAGAGACATGAGCCTCAATACTCATCTGATAGCTGGATAAGGAGTATGTACAATTATGGTTTTACGATTTTAGCCTTTGTCAAAAATCCACCATCTACAATTACTAATCAATGGAATCCAGCTGAGCATCAGCCATAGAACGGATTAATGAGATATAATAGATTACTTTCTAGGAATTCAGTTGATGAATGACACGCTAGAATTAATATATTTGCAGATCGAGATATGAGATAATTGAAGCATCATATTCGTTCTGAGGGGTGTATAGTCAGGGAACAACGAGTAGCGTGACGTCATGAAGGCGTTAAGCTCTCTAACAAACATTATGTCTAGGAACCTCCCAATCATTAAGAGATTCTATACACAGTCTCTCTACGTAGTCAGGGAACAACGAGCAGCGTGACATCCTGAAGGCGTTAAGCTCTCTAACAAACATTATGTCTAAGAGCCGCACAATCATTTCGATTCTATGTAGAGGTGATGATGAAATGGGTGAAGCATCGAACGCTCAGCTGGGAGGCCTTTCGATAAACATATTCATCATAGCTCTGAGAGGAATGTTCTCTCAGTCAGAGATCGTGAAACGGTTCACGGTTCACAGATCATAAAATATGAATCCCCACATACAATCCTGAAGCCGGGTCAGAAACATGCAGTATCATGATTTTACGATTTTAGCCCTTGCCGAAAATCCACCATCAGCATTAAGTCCCCTGCTTAGTGAGGGACAATCATGTTCCGCAGTAAACACTAGATGGTGATTTTCCAGTAGACGAGGTAAGTAGCTGAACTTAGTCGTACAAAGGCATTTCCAGAATCCCCGATTTTCTCCAATGATGTCATGTACGAGCAAATGCCCAGATAAGGACTCTGGCAGTATGATAGAGTGTCACCACGTGAGCACGGAGAGATGAGGCACTGCTGATTTGAACAGTCAGACGTCTAGTTTTGGTTGGTCTGGCGTTACGGGCCCAAGCCCAAAAAGGAAATCCTTGTTTTATTAGGTTTTTGGAAATAAAATTGATATAAAAGGGAAGAAGCCCTTGAAAGTTTTATTTTTTTCTTCCAACTGACCGATCATTCTCTTCTCCTTGTTGATATTTTCACGTCCGAGCAAGGAAGGAGGAGAAAAAAAAAATCCCCGGAATTAGTCGTCGCAGATCACCGACCAGGTGCGCAAATTATTATTTTATTTTTTAAAAAATTTTGTATGTTATTCATGAGTTGTTCAAAACCCATATGTGTATATGCATGCGTAAATTTTTTGAAAACTTGTTTTAGGAAACGAATGTACGTCCGTCTGTTAGTATAAGAAACGAAAAATAATCCCTAATATGAAAGAGATATGTATATATTTTTTGAATAGATATGATCTAATTACAGCAGTGAAGAAAATCTTTTCTATGAGTTTTCATAAAAACAAAATTTATTTGGACTTATACAAAAAAGAAAAGACTCATGTTTGATGGACAAACGCTCGTTTGAGCAAAACAATTTTTTTTTGTGTGTACGTGAGTTATTCACGTATTTTTTTTGTTTTTTTTGATTTACGTGAGTTATTCACTCACGTCAAAGTTTTTTTTTTTTTTTAAGAATTCGCTCTCGAAAAAAAAATAGGTGAGTTATTCATGACTAAAATTTTGCAAAACCAAATTTTGGTTTTCAATAATTGTTGAAAGTAAACAATTATTTGCGATGAAATAATGTTCTATGTGAATTTGTGATTTAATAGTGTATGTTCACACAGTAGAAAATCAGTGGATGTTCGCACGGTGTAAATTGCTCACACGGTGAAAATTATGTGAATTGCTCACATGATGGAAATTTTGTGAATTGCTCACAGTTTTATGAAAAATCAAGTTTTGATTTTTGAATAATAAATTTTGCTCGTGTTTGCAGGTTCGAGGAAATGAGCAAATTTTGAAGTATTAACTCTTGTATCACAATCACTACTGTTAGTGGAATCGTAAACAAATAAGAGTTAAAAGTTACCATTTTTGTAGATGCACACTTTCATTCCATGATCCATTGTTTTGTTGAATGATGTGCTTAAGTAGAAGTGTTGTATGGATGTCACAACAATTTCACAAAGATGACTGATTCTTATGACGACACTTTCAAAGATGATGCTTCCAGAGATGATACTTCCGCAGATGCAACCTCAGGAAATGATACCTCTGTAGATAGAACTTCTGTTGACTAAGAAGAAGAAGAAACAACTGGAACAAAGAATATTCCAAACACTGATGACAATTTCTTTGTGGTTCAATATAGACCTCAAAAACGTCTCACAAGTTCCTCATTTCGTCTTCTTATAGATCCCATGGATATTGTTCAGAGAAAATTGGTGTATCCTCGAGCGACTATTCGATTTTGTCTACAAGGAGGACATTACGTTGGTTCACACATAAACTTCAAGCTTTCTCGAAAACCTTTAACAGACTTCTCCGGATGGGCAAGACATATGTTGGGGTATAATCATGCGAGAACCATGTTGGATCGTGCACAGGTGACACGAGCTATTCAAGCAGCTGGAGATTTGTCGGTTTACCATGATGTGAGAGGCATAGTAGTTTTGCTCACTCGCTGGTGTGTCCTACTCATACTTTCATATGCAGGTGGGGAGAATTTACCATCACTTTAGAGGATGTGGTTGCTTTATTGCATCTTCCTGTCACGGGTAATTTACCTACAACACTTTCGGTAGATGAGAATGCAATATCTGATGTCTTGACAACTACGATGCATGATACTAACAAATTATTCAGCAAATCTTGTTATGCTCAATGGTTGAAGCATTGGTGGCCGGGAGATGGAACTCCTGAAAGACATGTGGATGGAATATTAAACATTGTTGCTTTTTTGCGCCTGTGGTTATCCAGAGATATATTTGAAAATAACGGAAAATTTCAGAATCCATTCGTGATTCCTTTTGCCATTAAGATAGCTCAAAGTGAGAAACTTCCCGTTGGTAATCTGTTCCTGGGTTCACTATTCTCAAATTTAGATTCCTTGGTCGTGGATTCCAGTTTTTAGAGCAGTGATCGGTTGAACCCACCAAGCGTTGGTATGAATCAAAACTCATGTTAAAAGTCGCTTGATTATGTACTATAGTCAACTTCTTATAGGTTGGCTTGAAAGTATTAGGTTATGAGACATTACAAGTATTGCGAAGTCTTGAAGATGTGAAGAAGCAAGGACCTTCAACGACAACAATCATCCTTCCACTTGAGGTTAGTGATATTTGACTTGAACTATTTCATTCCCTAACGTATCTTTCAAGTCGTGCATATTAAAAACAAAACTGCGAAGCATATTTGAACTCTATATAGACATAGTATTAAAGAATACAATACGAGGTTTATTGCTTAACCATTAAACTTTGTAGGTAAGACATCGCCATAATCATTTGAATGCTATTGTGATTATGTATGGGTATGAGGTGAGGATTTCATCCTAGGGAACAATGTTTTACATGTGTTCTAAGGAAGTAAGTTCATAAACTTGTTTGTGAACCGAAAAGGAAATTGCTAGTTGTTATTGGTTTTGTTATTCATTGTATATATTATGAATAACCAATATGTGTGATTGAGTATAACCGCTCACGACTTGTTGTGTTCTTGGTAGAACTATTCACAAAGGCCTGGCTTATGTATTGGTATGACTTTTATTAGTGAAACCGATCTTAAGTAATCACCTGAGATGCTATGATCGAGTTTGTGATTTTATGTCTGACCAAATATGGGAGAGGGGAAACGATCCTAGTAAGAGGTGCAGTACATCACAAAGGGGAACCAATCCTTGTATGAGGTGCATCAAGTTTTATAGCAGAAAGGGGAACCGATCCTATGAACATGTGCAACACGTTTTTAGGCAAAGGGGAACCGATCCTATGGACATGTGCAACACATATAAGTTAGATACCATATATATGTGGGGAACCGATCCTAGTACCTAGTCAACCGAATTTTGGAAAGCTAGTGTGACTATGCACAGTACTCACATGGAAGGTAGAACCGAAACTTGTTTTGGTAGAACCGTTAAACCCATGATTGTGATTGAATGTTATTTGATCAATCACATAGTTCTTGAAAGTCGGATGAACCAATTCTAAACTTGTTTGGAAGTGTGGCAAATCGGTTTCAAGGTTGTAACTGTGAAAGAGACCTTACAAAGTAAGGATGTCGACATAATTTGAACACGTGCTACGAATGTTTATTATTTAATTGTTCAAAGTTATTCCTTAATATATAAGGGAAGAGAATCCCAGGATCTAAAGATAAATAAGTTAAGAATCTTTTAATTAAGGTATTTAACTTCATTTTGTTAAAACCGATTTTCAACCTTTCTCTGGTAAAGGTTGGTTGTTGTTATTCTTTTGTTTTTGCATAAGGATGACAACATGATGATATTTCGATATCAATTCTCCCGGGACGAAGATGCAATCATACTGGAGAAGTGGATGCGAAATTTGAGGTAACAATCTTGTTAGTTAATTGTTTTCCTGTTTAAGAACAGCCTGAGTTTATATCATATATATTTATTGCTTTTGCTTAACAAAATTTCGGTTCAATTGATGTTTATTCCATGATGTGTGTATGGATGTGTGTGTGATTCAATTGGTTCCGATTAAGAAAAACTATTGTTATCTTGCTTTATTGTGTGGTATCAATTGTTTAGGCTTACAAAATTTCGGTGCAATTGCGGTGCTTTTAATGCCTATGTTGTTTCAATTGCTTCCGGTTGAGGTGAATAATTATGCAAGTTGATTTATTTGGTTTTTATGAATTATTTATGGCTTAACGAAATATAAGGTGTACGGGATGAGTTGTTTAGTCCAATTCGATTCCGGATAAGAGAAACTAAGTTAATTCTGATCTTAGTTAGACTTATCGAAGTGAGGTTTCGGTTATTCAAGTATAATCGAATGCCTTAACAAGAAATGCTAGTTAACTAACCTAGTATTTGTCTTGTTTAAAATTGAAAGGTCTAAGTTTATGGATAATTAGAACCTGATGAGAAAAATGGAGTTATCTTTATTTTGGTCTTATCGAATAAAGCGGTTGTTTTTGAACAATCAGTTTAACAAAGGGACTAAGGTGCTTAGTTGATTTTTGTTTTGCTAAACTAAATTGGAAAAATTGTTTCGGACAATCGTTTCCTTGGTAACATATCAAAATAAAACTACTTGTAGTTTCGGTTTTGATATTGGTTATCAGAACATGATGTGTGGAACCCTCGTGCATAACTCTACAGGTTGCAAGTCTTTTTTGAGATTTGTAAGATTCTTTTCGTATTGTCCTTTATTTTTTCATTTCTTTGTAATTTTGTGACAAAAAGGGGGAGAAATATATGGAGTAAACAAGTGATACTGACATTGATTTTATATTGATTGGTATCGCTAAGGAAAAGAACATTGGTGCTTAAACGTTTTATCTAAACGAAAGAGTGAAAACACAGACTAAGGGGGAGTAACATGTCATATGAAGTGGTATAACAAATACGTGCGGTTTAACAAAGATAATACTCTTTGTCTTTGTTATTATAATGTCAACAGCGACATTTTCAAGGATTGAATGTAAGCAGTTTACTGTGTTGTTGAATCGGGAATCAAGCGTATGTGTAATGAATTCTTGTAATCCGTTTATCCATATGATGTAAGAGTTTTGTCACTAAAATTGATAAAGGGGGAGATTGTTAGAGCATTACTCGGTTGAACCCACCAAGCGTTGGTATGTCAAGTTTGGTTGTCATATTTTAGTGAATCAAAACTCATGTTAAAAGTCGCTTGATTATGTACTAGAGTCAACTTCGTATAGGTTAGCTTGAAAGTATTAGGTTATGAGACATTACAAGTATTGCGAAGTCTTGAAGATGTGAAGAAGCAAGGACCTACAACGACAACAATCATCCTTCCACTTGAGGTTAGTGATATTTGACTTGAACTGTTTCATTCCCTAACCTATCTTTCAAGTCGTGCATATTGAAAACAAAACTGCGAAGCATATTTGAACTCTAGATAGACATAGTATTAAGGAATACAATACGAGGTTTATTTCTTAACCATTAAACTTTGTAGATAAGACATCACCATAATCATTTGAATGCTATTGTGATTATGTATGGGTATGAGGTTAGGATTTCATCCTAGGGAACAATGTTTTACATGTGTTCTAAGGAAGTAAGTTCATAAACTTGTTTGTGAACCGAAAAGCAAATTTCCAGGCGTTATTGATTTTTTTATTCATAGTATATCTTATGAACAACCAATATGTGTGATTGAGTTTAACCGTTCACTACTTGTTGTGTTCTTGGTAGAACTATTCACAAATGCCTGACTTATGTATTGGTATTACTTTTATTAGTGATACCGATCTTAAGTAATCACCTGAGATGGTATGATCGAGTTTGTGATTTTATGTCTGACCAAATATGGGAGAGGGGAACCGATCCTATTAAGAGGTGCAACAAGGTTTATAGCAGAAAGGGGAACTGATCCTATGAACATGTGCAACACGTTTTTAGGCAAAGGGGAACCGATCCTATGGACATGTGCAACACATATAAGTTAGATACCATATATATGTGGGGAACCGATCCTAGTACCTATTCAACCGAATTTTGGAAAGCTAGTGTGACTATGCACAGTACTCATAAGGAAGGTAGAACTGAAACTTGTTTTGGTTGAACCGTTAAACCCATGATTGTGATTGAATGTTATTTGATCAATCACATATTTCTTGAAAGTCGGATGAACCAATTCTAAACTTGTTTGGAAGTGTAGCAAATTGGTTTCAAGGTTGTAAGTGTGAAAGAGAACTTACAAAGTAAGGATGTCGACATACTTTGAACACGTGCTACGAATGTTTGTTATTTAATTGTTTAAAGTTATTCCTTAATAGCTAAGGAAAGAGAATCCCAGGATCGAAACATAAATAAGTTAAGAATCTTTTAATTAAGTTTTTAACTTCATTTTGTAGGGAAATAAGAATTAGCAATGTGCATTTACTAATTAGAGATTTTCCGAGAGATTTCGATCATTATTTTTGGACAGAGCATTTTCAGGAATTATGAAAACCGAATTTGTGCTTTAATGAATATCTTGAGAATATTTCCGGTTTTGGAAATTCCTTGGTGTCCAAACTTCCTTGTCTATAAATACTTGAAGTTTGCCTTTCTAGCAAACTAATCCTTCGTAACAACAAACTTCCTCTTTGTTGTGTTGTTACTGGTGTAGCCGCCTATTCGGAGAGGAGAGTAACCTAATTAGGCGAAATCTCTTACGGCCGCTCAGTTTAAAGTCTTCTTTGGGATTGAGAAGCTCTAGCGTGTACCGTTGGTGAGAAACTAGATAATTACGGTTTATCTTTTGTTTTCGTTGATTTGACTGACTAACAGTGGTTGAACTTTGATTGCACCTAGGTTGTTTATGCTTGAGAATCTTCTCTTCTGATATAAGATTCAGTCAAACTAGTTCAGAGTTTCGACAGGGATCTTTAGACTGTTGTTAGTTCTAAAGACGATCTTGTGATAATCCATTATTAACAGACTCCGTTCTGTGCGTGATTGATCACAAGAGATTCAAGTGATTGTGTGAAGGTTATTATTGAAGATCTAAGAAGATTTGAAGACGAAGAAGATATTGAAGATTTCTGATTTGTGGGTTCATAATCTTTGGTGTGCACAATACTTGTTTCGATGAAAGAGGATCCAATTAATAATCGGTTTATCCTTGTGATAGATTGGATTGATTAATTGGGTAGATCGGCATCAACACAATTCTTTGGATTAATAGTGTTGTTGGATTAATCTTAAACGATTACTTCGGTAATTGAACATAAGATAGATCTAACAACATGACGAAGGAGTTTATGTTAAGATAAACAGAAGAGCCTTTGTCCGACTCATATCACTTGGTTGAATAGATTTGATACCAAACAGATTTGTTGTTCCTTTACTGTTTGGAATACGAACCAAAGGAATTGTTCCAAGTACGTGACTAAGGTCGGAGGCGTGGGAATACAGACGGAACTAGGTGAACTATATGTTTAGTTGTTTGGTCTCAACTATACGAAGTTAGGCGTAATTTTGTGTAGCGGCTTAATCCTGAGAGTATTCAATTCTGGACAAGGTCCCGGGGTTTTTCTGCATTTGCGGTTTCCTCATTAATAAAATATTGCTGTGTCATTTACTTTATATTTCCACATTATAATTGTTTTATTATAATTAAAGTAAATTACACAAACGTTAATTCCTATTTACTTGATAAGTGAATCCTATTGTGTTTGGTTAAGTCCGAACCTTTTTATCAAGTAACATACTTCGTTGTTGTATTGTCTCGATCTCGAATCCATAGCGATCACACGAAGTGTGAAGCGATTAGTTGTATTGTGTCGACTCAGTCCATAGACAATCAACTTCGGAGAAAGGACTTATAGGTAGGAAAAGTTTTAGCTTGAGGTATATTTGGGTACCCTCGCCTTTTCACCAGTGTTTCCAATGGTTTTTTGAAAGTTGAAACATATGTTAATATAATATTTCTCCAAGCCTTATTGTGGGAGCGCTTCGAGAATTATGCACCAATTCCCCGTAGCATCTTGCAAGGACCGAATGTTGATACTCGTTATGTTTTTTCTGAGAAGGATAATGCTAGGATTATGCGCTGGTCTACAAAGAAGCCTCGACGCAAGACACACTTCACCACTATCTTAGACAATGAGTCTAAGTTTAACTTTCGTCCTTGGGTGTCGATTCCTCCTTTTGTCTCACAGTTGATCACTTTTAATGATGCTGAAGAGAATGTTATTTTGGAATCTGGTGCAGACCTAAGCGACGGTAAGAGATCCTTCATACTGATTTTTACTCTGGGTTACTTAGTATCAGTAATAATACATGGGAAATTTCTGGTAGAGGAATATAACATCGATAAGGAAGCTCGACATATCGGTCTTGATCAGTGTGTCCCGGATGTTCGGAAAGAAAAACCGTCAGTCGACTAACTTAAAGCTTCTTTAGATTGCACACATTTGAATGGGCGTGAATATATGGACCCTTGCTCTGACCGGGTCGCCTATGCAACTCCAGGTTATGTAACTTTCTGGAATCAGCAACTTGATCGTTTATATGATTTTATAATGGTTGTTCAAACTCCGGTACAAGAACCTACTTCTGTTGAGATGGTTTCTGAGCGACAAAGGTTGAAGTATCCTTCCAGTGGTGATAAGCGAAAAGTACTTCCAGGATGTTCACAAGTAAGTATTCTTCTTATGACGTTTATAGATACATAATAATCGCTTCTTAATTATTTCATTAATTTTACCACAGGATGGTCATGTAGTGAGACCTCGGATTGATATAGACTGCACGGAAATTGAAGATAGTCCCCGAGGCGTAGAACCCAAAAGTAAGATTACAGGATGTTACCGAATAGTGTGCAGTCCCCAGCCGCTTTTTTGGTGAGTTGTTAGTGCTTCCTTTATCATGGCTATTCTTATCTGCGTAATTAGGATCACAAAACAAATATTTGTTAGTTTATTGCAGAATTTTGCTCCATCGAGTATTGGTGGTCTTCGAATTGCTCCTGGGAAAGCAATTCAGGAATCCAGCACCGACGAAGAACAAGTCGATGTAAGTATCTCTTTCATGCAAGCGATCATGGCGTTTCCTTGAATAAAATAATAATAATTGTTGTCGATGTATCCAGGAGGATATTACCATGGATAAACAAAATACTGATGACGAACATTCCTCCTTGGAAATGAGGAGATGGAGAATATTATGAACCTGGAACCGAATGGAGGTAACAATGCTACTAATGGTGACTTCGACAACATTAATTCTTCGAATGGATGAGAGACCCCTCAAGTAAGTATTCCTCATGTACCTCTTTCATAGAATTATGAAATTGATGATTTGTGGATGAATGAATGAGAACCCATATGAACGAAACAAAACTTTTAGTGAAATACGTCGTCAGAAAAATTCAGAACTTGGTCTTTTAGCAAAAACGCTGTAGAATCTTCGTCCGCTGTCGGATTTTCACGATCTACCCAAGTTTTCTCATGCCCAGGAAATTTCCAAGCTTTAGTAAAGAAGATTTTTAAGTTTTGAATATGTTTAGGGGTCTAAATAGGAGAAACAGTAAACTTCCAGGAGACTTCTAGAAAATTTTCAGCTGGCTTGTAGTTCAATGTTTCGGCCACATCTCTTTCTCATTTATTAAATTTCTATGAATTTTGATATGTTGTAAAGGACATAAATAAAAAGAGAATGGTATATGACTCAACCTTATATTCTTCACCAATTTTCCCAGTTTGTTGTCTTATACATGGCAGTGTAAAATCTCCTCAGATGAATTTATCGTAAAACGTGTTTTATGAGTTTCACACTATTTGCCCATGTCTTGAATGTATAGTAAAGAACTTAGATAGTTTTAGATAACTTAAATATTGGATTTTATGATTGCCTTTGGTTTCCATGCTTGAATCGTTCTAATCTCATGTAATCTTCGTATTAGGTGCCAAATGCCGAAGTTGAGAATAATGGAACCAATGGTGATGTTATCATTTCCGCGCTACTGAAGTTGTTGGAGAGAATGATGCTCAAGTTGATATTATTTCAGAGACGGAGGGAACCGGGCCAGGGATATAAGAAGCTATGATAGAAGACGTTGCTCTTGCTCCATCAATAGAAAGAATTGTTCCAGTGATAAGAGAAGATGCTCTGATAACTGAGACTCGCTTGGTGATGCATAAATATTCTACTGCAGGGGTTTCTTTCGATTTTCCATTTGGTGAGTTACTCGCGTATCATGAACTAGTTGGTGGATTTAGCGTTCCTATTGCATATGCCGACACATATGAAGAATTATGGAAGAAATAAGGTCATATCGTCGTCACCAAAGACCCAAAACGAAGTTATTTCTCGACCAAGCAAGTAGGAGCTCTCTTACGGGTTATAGATGATATATGAACCAGAGCTAGAAGTAACGTCACTTCAGATGTACTCTTTGATTGGGAGTACAACTTGGACCATTCTGAGAAGCTGGGTTTCAATGTGGGATGGCTTCGTGAGAGAATTGAAGCCATTAAAGAAGCAGTCGAGAAGAATGTACCTCTGACAAGTGATGCTGTGATGAAGAAGGAGGCTAAGATCGCCCAGTTGATGGAAGAATTGAAGCTGGAGAAGGCAGCCTTGCGAGACCTGAAGATTGCAGAGGAGCAAAAATCTTTCTTTGTTGATTTCCTTTAGTTTCCCTTCCATCATCCCTTGAACTCTGAACTTCTGAGAGGTGTGAAGTTTTATTTTGGTTTTGATTTTGATTGATTGTACATAAGTAGATGATTGAAGATTTTCTTTTGGATTTGATACAGATTTTCTTTAAGTAAATTGAACTTTGAATAATTGTTGAATTCAAATACTGAATGCGTTGCAAACATTTTGTAGGAATTGAAAATACAATAAAAGAAAATCCTAAATGCCAAATACAGATGTTCATGCCTCAAACATCTAATACCTCAAACGCCCAACACCTTAGACATCAAAGTCTTTGAGCTAATTCTCGTGTATAATTTCCACGTTTGTCTTGCCATCCATGTTGATCAATTTGTAGTATCTGATGTAGTTTTTACAGTGGTAAATAATGGTTTGATTCTCGGACTTGTGAAGTTGATTTTATACTTAAATTATAAAATTAATCTAGTAAATAAAACAAAGGACAATGACAATATTGAGAGATTACTGGGAATCAGGATTTCACCAAACTCTTATTCTATGGTTCAATATTAATTCTTAGACTATTATAGCTCCAAAACCAATAATTATTTACTTTTAATCTTTGCCAAGGTAGATTTTATAAAACATTAATTGTAAATGGTAAGCATGAGTTATCAAAACACTAAAGCTAAGCATAACCCATCAAACTAAATGACAACTAATTAATTTAAAATCATAATTCAATTTATATTAATACAAAAGTCATAAAAAGAATTAAATAGAATTACCACAGTGATGATAATTGGCTTCCTCCGTCATCCCAGTGTTGGAGTCTAGATCCTCATGCTCAAAACACAGTCAAAAGATTGATTCATGGCTCAAAAAGCTGTTTTATTGAAGAATAATATGAGAAAAGAATAAAAGCAGCTCAACTGCAATATTTATAGTTGTTGCAGATTGAGTGTTACAAAGGCTACAGAGATGATAAGACTGCTGGATTAGGACTGTTTCTTCTGCCGTTGATGTTCCACTGTTTTATGTGACTAACCTTAACAGGTCTTTGTTCTTCGTCTTCTTCTTCCCTACACCAGCAGAGAAACTTCTATGCACTTCTTCTTCTCGGCTCTGCGGCCTCTGCTAACTTCCCCCCAACTCTCGGTCACCTTCTTTGACTCCTCCCGTGCCTATTTTTATAATCACATGCCGATTAAAACTCGAGAATATATCTCTTTTCTTCCACAGAAAATCTCGGACTTTCTCTTCTTTCTTTCTTTCTTTTCCTTCACGCGTTTCCTCAATTGTATAAAATCCTCATGTATTAAGAGAAACAAATCCTAGGATGTTATGGAAGGCGTACCCTGTAAATAGCAATAATATTTCCCAACTCCGTGACATTCTCTGCAAGTATATACGGCTTTTGTTCTTCCCTTTATTTTCTCATACGCGTCTTCTAAATTTGTCCAAACTCTCGGAAGCACCAAATCCTAAGAGGATGTTTCTTTCTTCCATTCCACGTAAATACCAAAACCAGAACCCACGAGAGCCGAGTATCTCTCTTCTCTTTGATTTATCGAAATATTCTTTTTCTTTCCATTTTTTACGAAACCAACTTCCTTACAACCCCTGTTTCGATAAAACAGGATCAAGCCAACCCAAATCAGTAAGAAACTCCGACTAAATCTCACTTCAACCATTGCCAGAAAACTACGCAGAAGCGAACATAATTTTTCCTGTTTCATCACCAAACTCGATATCCATCCCATTCCAATCGAAGAAATCCACTATACCAACTTTGTTTAGCTTATTCAAGTCCCTCCCATTAATACTTAGTGATTGAATCTCTTTTAAAGTCGCCCGAAAATCAAATCCCAAAACTGAACTTCGCTGCAACATGTTTCCCGCCAATTTTTCATTTCAAACGTAGAAGAAAATGATGTCCCCTAATCCACTGTTGGGGTGTGAATAGCAGGCGGGTGCAAATAGTATTTAGGGTGCCCCTTATCAGTGGAGTGCCCCTAGCCAAGTCTTGGTCTTTTTAGCACTTTTCTTGGGGTGCTTTTAGTAAATTTTTCGAGGTGCCCTTGACGCATATTCTGGGTACCTTTAGTAATTCCTCCCGGGGGTGCAAATATCGCTTTTCGAGCACATTCTCCGCACAAGTGTATTTTTCCAAAAACCCCTACAAAGATATAAAAAGCCATAATAAATATAAAAATGGGTACTAACAATATAGAAAATCGAGATCAAAATAGACAGATAGATATGTCTATCAAATACCCCCAAACTTATTATTTGCTAGTCCCGAGCAAATCAAATCTACAAAATTAAACCCTAACTCACTGTCGCAGGCATCGTGATTGCACTTAGCATGTGCAACAAGCCTTTGAACCCCTAGGTGGCCCTAGTGGCCGAGTTATAGTCTCGGGAGGGTTTACAAGAGGTGTACCCACAAAACCTTTACTCCAAACTCTAGATATCTACGCAGAACCTTGGAATAGCACTAAAGAACCTCTTTGGTTGGCATACTCTCATTGACTACAGGAGGAAGTACCCTGATGCGAAATTCCAATTGATGTACACAAGTTTTCACTCACATACTAAAATTCATATATAAGTGACAGACCTCTACTCAAATAATCGCACTATGGACATCAATATTCGGAGTCAACAAATCACATGAATAGATTAAGAAGATGGATATAGAGAAAAACGCAGATGGTTTTGATGTTGACTAACGTGCACAGTGTTTCCCATATCTGTCTGAAGGCTAATGCCAAGATGAATCCTATCCTACTGGACTGAGATACTGGTCTGGACTAATATCAACACAGCTTGGCATATACAAGGGGACCAACGGTCGATAATCCTAATTTTATATCAACACGGCCTGGCATATACAAAGGAACCAACGGTCGATTTATTCATTGAATTTATTTTTTATTTTCTCTTAACAACATAATTAGATCTTTTGGATCCAAGCGCATGCTTTTTGTCAGCAGATTACATGGTAATCCCCATGGATCCTGCGTTCCACGCTTGTTTAGGCAACGAAGATAGGGGGAACACACACATATTGCTATCCAAGTGTTATTATTTATTCCGATTGGTCTGATTGGTCTGGTCTCGTTTTTTTTTAGTAACTCAATCACTCTATATCATCCCAGCGGTGGTAACAACTCGATGCGTGTGCCCCACCAAATCACTTAGTGAAACATATTTTTAAAAAGAAAATAAAAACAAAAGGTGAAAAGGACTCAACGAGATATGACGAAACTACCATGTTATTTTTAACACCCGAGGTTTGTGCTTTTATAAATAGACTATATTTAGATGTTTCCATCCACTCATATTGGTTCCTCAACTCCTACAAACAATATGCTTCCATCCACTTAGATTGGTTAGTTCCATCCTTAATAGGCATAAATTTCTAGGCTCTGGAGTTTAGTAATGCAACTAAAAATTTCTCCCATCCCCAAAATTTAAAGCTAACATTGTCCTCAATGTTCTAAAGATAAAATTAAAATCATGAACAAGGAGAAACGGTTACCATTTGAAGCAAAAGAGTTAAGGAAAGATATTACCGTGTTGCATGAGCATGTGTTACCTCCCAAGTAGTGCTAAGTTTAAAGTCTTCAGCCAGACGTCATATACCACAAAACGGCTAATTACCTTTCGAATCATATATCAATAGTCGAAACAATTGTGGATCAGCAATACTAAATAAAATTGTCATAATTATGAGACAATTGCACCGGATTAGATGATAAACAAATATAGAAAAAGCTAATCCAACACTTCTTGCAAGACAACTGGGTTTATCTGTGGAGTCCACTTGGGCTTCATATGAGTGTCTTGACAAATAGACTCATCCGAACAACATGTCTCTAATAGATAAATTTCCTCCTGGACAGTATCAGGAGGATCAGGTTGTGGAGTCAGAAGAGACTCAAGTAATACCTCGGTCATACTAGGCTCAATTCCCAAGTTAAGGACTTCTAATGGGGATACTTGATAATCACTTTGGATAAGGGCACCCCAAGACAAATATTAATGGCTATTTGACCATTATTACCCCCAAACTTAGGGTAGTCAGTATTTTCAGACAAACCTCTAATTATTGCTTGAATTTTCGGATCCTCGGAGTCTTTAAAATGCTCAAGAGATTTTGCTAGATCATTACCCCAAACTTAGGGTCAACACTACTCTTCGTAAGGCCTAGCACTATAGCTTGAAGTTCAGGGTCCGTAGAGTATTTAAAGTACTCGAGGGATTTTTCTAGTTCAATAGTTTGGTCACCTAGCTGACTTAAGAGAATCTCATCAAATTCATCCAAAGGATTATCTAATAAAGTGTCGTCCCAATTATCCTGAAATAGATCTTGAACTAAAGTGCTAATCATATTCACTTCCTCTGATTCATCAGAAGGTTGTCTAATAACATTAAAGACATTTAGTTCAATGGACATATTACCAAAGGCTATTTTCATAAGTCCGGTCCTAAAGTTGATGACGGCGTTGGTTGTGGCTAAAAATGGGCGACCTAAAATCACCGGAATTTGAGCATTAGGGCCCTGAAGAGGATGAGTATCTAGAACTACGGAATCCATCGTATAAATAAATTTATTAACCTCAATCAGAATATACTCTACGACACCACGAGGTACTTTGACAGACCTATCGGCTAATTATAAGGTTATTTTGGTCGGTTTCAACTTACCAAGACCTAGCTGGTTTTAAACATGATACAAGAGTAAGTTTACACTGGCTCCTAAGTCAAGTAATGCCTTATCAACCATGTGATTACCAATTGTACAAGATACGGTGGGGCATCCAGGATCTTTATACTTAAGGGTTGTTTGGTTTAGAATGATTGAACTTACCTGACCAGCTAAAAAGGCTTTCTTATGGATATTAAGCTTACTGATAGGTGAAATATTTGCACTAGTTAGGTACTCAAATGCTTTGCTTTCTTGATAGTTTTTGTATCATTATGCTTTGATTTTGTTTGTTTTTGAGTTTCTTAGATGTTTGAAGCTATCTTAACCAAAAGGAAGTGAAACTAGATCAAATCCAAGATTTCTTTGCATCACCTTGAAGAGGACGAAAAGACGAAGGCAATGGCGAAAGAGTGAGGTCATTGCGACCTCGTATGAAGAATCTACAAGCATTTGAAGCAAGCCGAAGTTGTCGAAAAGTAAAGACGCACATAATTGATGAAGGCGCCCACCTAAATTACTCAGGGCAGCCAAGGAATATGAACTGGGCTGTCAGTTCTCTAAAGCTGACAATTGAACAGGTAACTGGTATTTCATATGGGCACCTGCATTATTGCTCTGGGCACTCTCTTTCTTCTTCCACGAATCCAGCAGAGACGTACAAGAGATGATGTTGTGATAAAGTCAAGGAGAAGAGATGCTTACTGAACACGATCTTTGGTTGGCTGGTGATGACTATATGGCATATGTAATGGTTTTGAACTGAGATGAGGTCGAGTTCGAGTAGAAATCATCGTGTGCTCATCATGGAGAGAGTCTGACGCAGTTGATGAAGTTTTGGCAGTTGTGGTGATGAATAATGGACAAGCTGTTGTGTTGTCTAGTGTTTCGAAGATGGACTGAGACAGTGGTGTGGTTCAATGCTCGTAGGAGCTAGCTGCAAAGGAAAGAAGAATAACGAGAAGGGAGATGCTGCAGTTTCTGTTGCTGCAGTGACTGGTGGAGAACTGAGTAGTAACACTGAGAATCCTCATGTCTATATTGCTTACGGTTTATCAATTGATTGATTAGAAAAGATAAGTTCTAATAGACACAGAGATGAGTTTATATATGTCTTTTCTCTCGACACTATATACTTCTCACGTGCATAGCTGTAGATGGGGAAAACGATTTGCTGGTTTTAAAGGAATTGAGGAGATGACCGTACGGAGGAGACTCCTCAAACCAAGCGAAATGTTAAACCTCACATAGATGCACCGCTGCAAAGGGGGTGCTTTAGATTCGAGAGATCAATCTGTAGTACTCCGGCCTAAATCAAGACGATGACCGTTCCAGAGTAAATTCGGACACAAGAGAGGATGGGTTGATCTGTAGGAGGGAAGCTGAGAAATGTGTGGAATCAATGGTAATCAAAGATTGTGGGTGTGTGAATTCCGAATATGATAAGCTATGAGTGATTGAAATTGCTCAATTGAGAGTAGTTGCTCAATTGATGAGTTGATGATCTCGTGTTGTCGATGAGACGTGAGATTGATGATACTGATGATGCTTCAATCATGATTCAGAGACTTATTTATATTGCTGGAATTGTAGACACCATTATTCCATGAAGTGTGATAGTTGACGGAATCAAGGAGCGGGGAAGTGGAGATCGTGTTTGAAACCAGTTGCTCAACGTGTGGAGACTTGGTCGATTTTCCACCCACTACCTCGTGAATTCCTTCAACTGATTGCACAACTTACTCACATTCCATCGTGTGTTTGAACACACGTGCCGCAGACCGCCAGACCAAAACCCTAAGTGATATCCCCCAAGTGACACGATTGACGTCTCGTGGTTTGTTAGTCAATTGATGACTTCGTGGTTTGATGGTACGATGAGTCCATGTAGTCGTTGAGTTGAATATGATGTTCTGAAACTTGTGAATTGAACATGTCATGAGACAGATATATAGTTCTTACGATGAAGTGAGCAAGTATTTCTCATTCGATTGATCGTTGAATATTGATTGTTGAACCAATATTCCTTGGTTTGAACAAATATTTATCATCTGAGCAAGTGTTACTCATGTGATGAATTGTTGAATATTTGGTCGTCTGAGCATGTGTTGCTCGTCTGATGGATTATTGGCAGCGTACCAAAATATTAATTAGAATACTGGTCGTTGAACCGAGCATAATTAATAAAATTAATGACCATGAGGTTGTCATAAAATTATTAGCCTTGGATTCAAAAACCCTAATTTGATCAATTGATGATCAATTCATGGTTCGTCAGAATTTCAACCATGGGACGAATGAGGGAGCGATTACATGGGACCGTGGATCAACCATGTAGTGTTCATATGCTCACGTGATCAAATTACGAAGAACTCCTGAAGAGTTGATGATTTGTTGGTGAGAGAATGATTAAATGCTGGTTTAATCATTTATTCGAAAATGCTCGTCTGAGCCTTAGGTGAGAAAACCTAATTAATTATGACGAGGAGAGGGACCGACCATGGAGTCATGAAACCGGCCCTGGGTTGTCCCGTGACCGCCTGACGATCACTTCATGAAAATCCAAAGTGTTTGGGAGAGTTTTGGACCTAATACGAGCAATTGTGCAAATTAGGTCAAAACTGTGAAAATTGATGGGACCGGCTTCCGTGAGCCAAAGAGCCAATCTTGGTTGGTCAAGATAGCGTTCTCGTGTCCCCAAGGCGTCCGCGTCTCAGTACTGAGAATTTTGATATTTTCTGGCGTGCAATTGAGCATCCATTCGAGAAAATATACCAAAATTAGGGTTTCGGCGAAACTGAGGAAAACACCATGAGATGATGAAAAATAATTATAAAATAAGGAATAAGGAGGCGTGGGACCGCCATGGTCAAAGCATGGTGGGTCGGTCGTGACCACGGTCATGTGGTGCCTTTTCCTTAATTTTATAATATTTTGATGATTTTATGAAAAATTCATGAATTTTGAGAAATTTGATGAATTTTGGGAGTTTCCATGAATTGAAGGAGTTTTCATGAGTTCAAGGAAGTAAAAGATATTAAAATAATAAAACAAGGGCATGTGGGACCGTGGAAGTCATGGCCGGCCGGCTAGGGGCCGGTCCCACGAGTTTCCCTAATTTTATAATGATTTCATGAAAAATTCATGAATTTTGAGAAATTTGATGAATTTAGGGAGTTTCCATGAATTGAAGGAGTTTTCATGAGTTCAAGGAAGAAAAAAATAAAAAACAAGGGCGTGTGGGACCGTGGAAGGCATGGCCGGCCGGCTAGAAATACCATGAAATCAAGGAATTTGATGAATTCAAAGAAAACTAATAATAAATAATAAAACAAAGGGGCGTGTGGGACCGGATAGAACATGGCCGTCCGGCCAAGGCCCGATCCCACAAGTTTGCATAATTTATTTTATTTTATTATTATTTGATGATTTGTGCAAAAATACCATGAAATCAAGGAGTTTTTTCATGAAATTAGAGAAATAATAATAATAATAATAAAATAATAATAAAGAAATAAAAAATAATAATGATTTGTCCAATCGTGAGACTACATATCTACATGTACTCTGAGAGAAAGTACTTTCCGTTGAGAATTCGATGAGAGACCCGTGTCTCGATACTCACGTCTGATTGCTGAATCAAAGCTTCGTTTAATTATGAGTTTACGAATTTAGCCTTTGTCGAAAATCCACCATCTACATTAAGTCCCCTTCTTACTGAGGAAAGTCGTGTTCCTCGGTCAACATTAAATGGTGATTTTCCGGCCATAAATAATAATACCAGTAATTGAACTTAGTCGTAAGTTGAGACATTACCGGATTTACAGAGCATGAGCAAACCACGACTTGATGAAGGCTTCAATGTCATGATTGGAGCGTCTTTTGATGAACATAAATTGGTGTTGAACCGCTGGTTTGGACAACGAGTCCGTGGTCGGTTAGGATTCGCGGGTCGGGCCCAATAAGGAAATCCTTAGAAAATTAGGTTTTGGAAATAAAATTGATATAAAAGGGATTAATCCTTTTTTTTTCTCACGACCAGCTCTCCATCATCTCTGCACCTTCACGCCAGCAGGAAAAGATTCCCGCCGCCGCCGGACCACCACCTGCCGCCGCCGGTCGCCGTCGTTCCCGCCGTCGGCCAATTTCCGGCCAGCGCTCCCAGGTACGTTTTTTTTTTTTTTTTTTGCTGATGTTTATGATCCTCATGAGTTGTTCATGCTTTGATCATGATGAAGTTATATACATGTGTGTATATTAGTGTGAGTTTTATGAAAAAACCTCGTTTTTGAAAAACGTATGTTCGTTCAATCGTTAGTTTTGAAAACTAACTATAATCCCTGATTTAGGAGAGATTTTTTTTATATGAACCTAGGTCCAATGATAAAACTTAGTTTATGAGTTTTCATGTGTACCAAGGTTTTATCATAAAAGAAGTGAATTTTCATGAAATCGGAATAATCCTTCGTTTTAAAGACAAATAACGATGACACGAAGGAAAATATGTATGATGAACCCGTGTCCAGTGATAAAATTTTGCTTATGAGCTTTCATGTAAATACAAAACTTTATTATATGTATGAGATGTGAGCTTTCACAATATTTTTTGAAATAAACCTTCGTTTTAAAGACAAATAACGACGATACGAAGGAAAGATATTTTTTTTATATATATATGTAGTCGTGACATATATTGTGTAAAATATGATGGTATGTTTTATTTGCATGAATTTGTTTTCATTAGATAAAATTCTTGAGAATTTATGTAAGCAATGTTGCATTAATTGTTGTTTTTTCGAAAAATCAGAAATGTGGGTTTTGAGGAACCTTCGAAGATAGACAATATATTTATGATGAAATATTTTATTGTTATGAACTTCATAGGTCAGTTGTGTGAATGTTCACATTATGAAAATTGTATTCGTGATTTTATGAAAAATCAGTTTCGAAATTAATAAAGCTTCGTTCGTTTTTTTGCAGTTTTCGAAGAGACGAACGATTTTGAGGTGTTAACTCTAGCATTACTATCACTATTGTTAGTGGGAGTATAAAAGGTAAGAGTTAAGAGTTGCCATTTTTTTCTGATGTTGGTTTGTTTACATGGTAGTAATCTTTGATCTTCCGGTTCCATAAAATGTCGACCAACAATAACAACAATTACGATTACTGGTATTCCTCTTCTTCATATGGCTCTTCTGATGAGGATTCCGACGCTCCTGTAGCGAAATCAAAGGCTAGGTTTACCCAGGAAGGTTCGAATCCTAATGTTCCTTTGGGTGAGCGAAGAGTCTCTTTTGCTGAACTCGAAAAGAAAAGAGCTGAAGACAAAAAGGAGGATCCCGTCAACGTGAAAAAAATCGCACCCAGCGTAAGAGACAGAGGGTTGAGGAGAAGCGTCAATTCTTGGATGGGGTGCCTTCTGATTCTGATGCTGATGCTTCTGAAGGAGAGATCACATGGGAACCATCCGAGCGTTACATTAAGCATGATAGATATGAAAGAGAGCATCAGAGGACGATGAAGAAAATTGAAGTTGAAGCTGCAGCAGAAGATAGCTCGGATTCAGATGATGATGTTATCTTCCGTCCACCGGACTTCACCAATGGTTCTGACAGTGACTCTGAAGAAGATGATTCCGAGAAGGAAAGTGATGATGAAGCTGACAATTCGGATGAGTCCGACGAGTAGTTTTACTTCCATCTTATTTAGACGTTAGAGCATTCCCTTTTAGTCTTCATAGCGGATATCTTTCTTTTGACTATTTAAACTACTTTACTTCAATTAGACTTTTCTTCTGAATGATGAACATTTTGTTAACGTCGATTTCTTCTAATCCATGACATGGACCAATGTCCATATATTCAAATTCATCATGACTTGTCGATTTTCATGATAAGTAACACACGACCGAGAATTCATGACGTGTACAAGGCCGCGTGGCCTATCCTTTGACCCGTGATGTTTATTCCCCAGTATGTTATTTTCCTCCGCGTCTTCGGTATCGATCTTTGAAGCCTAGGGTTCCAGTGAAACTCGTAACTGAGTTGACTATATGACTATCGCCTGATATATATATCTTCAAGACTCCAAATCTATGATCCACGCAAATATTTCTTCCATTCCTGAGTCAGTTTCATCGTGCAGAGAGGTTTTGATCATACCCTCTTTCCGTCATGTCGAGCAATAGCATTTCTTCTCAAGATGATCTTCGGTTGAAGCGTGAAATAGCAACGTCTATCTCAGTAAGTTGTACACTTCTCCTTCTTCCCCTTTCTTGTCTTTGTTCAATCAAGATTGTTGATCACAAGAGAATGATTTTTCGTAGGACTGTAAGAAGAATGCTACTCCTCATAATGCAACGCCTAAGCGGACTGTTAGAGCTCCCGCCCGGTATGGATCGGCTCGTGCTGAAGCTGGATCGTCTGTAAGTAAACCTATGACTCTTGAGATTGTACTGAATCCCGGGATTAACACTCCTTCGTTTCATCGTAGGCGGATGTCCGTGTCGTCGTCGATGCTAGACGACGAAAGAGTGGAAAGTCCGTGACCGTGGTTGAGGTTGAGGAAAGCAGTAACCAGGCATGTGAAGATTCTGTAGGATCCGTGGAGACCGGAGACGGTGTCCATGCTCGTGAATACCCAACCGCTGGACTTTTATTCGAAGCCCCATTGATTAATACCTTCCCAGATAATGAAATGGTCGGCGGATTCGTGGTTCCCAAATGTCATGCGTCTCTGTATACCAAGATCTGGAAGAAGTATGGTCACATTGCTACCACAGAAGTGTGGAAAGGTTTTCTTCCAACCCTTTTAACCACGGTAGCGGGGCTATTGCGATCATCGAGGAAATGAATCAGATGCACTTGCGAGACGTCAAAAACCATGAACTGCACCAATGGGATGAAATGATCTCGAATTGTGAGATATTGCGATTCAATGTAAGCTGGCTCCGTCGTCGTCTTGAGATAATCAAGGTTCATAAGGCGAGAGGCTGCTGATGCAATTTCCATGAATGCAGCTTTACTGGATGAGGAGAGGATACTGGCTCTGGAGTCAGCAAGGGTTGAGAAAGCGTCGAAGACTTGAAGGCAAAGACCAAGATTTTTCAGAAGAAGCTTGACGAGGCTTCTTACAGGGATTATCCGTTGCTGGATGGTTTGCTCTGAGTGAGCATTTGTGGTTGTTGTTTTTTGAGTAAATCTGAGTTTCTAGTTAGGTGAAACAGTTGATCATGGTATGAACGAATTTTGCTCATTTAAATGTTTAATGAACAAAGGAGCATTCGCATGCTCTTTGGAGGAATGAAATTACATTTTTGAAAATGCTTGAAATGATGAAGAGGTAGTTTTTTCATGGATCAGGCATAATAAGCTTTGAGCCATTTGCCATTGATGATGTTTCCTTCCTTTCCTCCATTGATTGCTAAAATTTTGTAGTATCCGCTAGACACTGCTTTGATAACAACATATGGCCCTTCCATTTAGGAGAGAACTTAGGAGCGGACATGTCTTGTTGAATGTGCTTTGCCGTCTTTAATACCAAATCTCCTACTTGAAATGTTCGAGGTCTTACCATTTTGTTGTAGGCTCTGGAGATCCTCTGTTTGTAAGCTTCCACATATTTTTCCACCTTGGTTCTCCTTGATTCCAGCATATCTAGCTCAGCGATTCTTGATCTGGAGATTTCGGCCTCATCCCATTGTACACCACTGGATGCTGCAATCCTGGCTGAGGGAACTTTGATTTCTGCTGGAAGTATGGCGTCGGCTCCATAGACAAGGGAATATGGCGAAGTACCGATCGAGCTCCTTGGTGCAGTTCTGTAAGCCCATAGAGCCATGGGTAATTGCTCATGCCATGATCGAGGATTGTCATGAATCGTCCGACTGATAATCCTGACCAAAGTCTTGTTGGTACTTTCTGCTTGACCATTTCCTTGTGGATAGTAAGGCGTGGAGAAGATTTGTTTGATCCCATATTTAGCAGCTTCTCAACATCTTGATTGGCAAAAAGTTCCGTTATCTGTGATGATATGCTTAGGAACTCCGAATCTGCATATTATGTGCTCTTTGATGAAGGCGGCAATCGTAACTCCAGTGGTGCTTCGAAGAGGAATAGCTTCGACCCACTTGGTGAAGTACTCTGTCGCAGTGATGATGTATTCATGTTGTTTTGAAGATGCTGGATTGATCTTCCCAATGATATCTAGTCCCCAGCTGTAGAAAGGCCACGGACTATTCACAGAATTCAACGGGAGACAAGGAGTGTGGATGAGATTACCATGGGTTTGGCATTGGTGACACCTCTGAACGTGTGCGGCTGCATCATCTTCCATGGTTGGCCAATAATATTTCTCATGAATTTGAAGAAATAGTTTCCTCTTTCCTTGATGTTCTCCATCATGTACTTCCTTCAGGATTGTAGGGATTTCATGTTCGGCTAAGCACCTCAGTAAATTTCCACCAAAGCTTTTGCGGTATAAGATCCCATCGAGATAGACGAATCTCTTAGCTTTCTGAATGAGTTTGACTGCTTGCTTCTTTTCCAGTGGTAGTTCGTTGTCCCGAGGTATTTGATGTAAGGCTCCCTCCTCCCCAGTGTGGTGGACCGTCAAAACCTCCAAGTGATGAGGAGGTGTTTGGAATCAGGACAAGATCCTTGTAAAGCTCTTGACTGAGTCTCCATGGATGGCCAGTAGTACCCATTTCTTTGAAGCTTTCTGTAAAGTGTTACCACTAACGTTTTCCCCAGACTTCCTCATGTATGCGCTTGAGCTGTTCTTCCGCTTCGTCGCTCCCAAGACATCGTGATAGAGATCCATCAGGGTTTCGATAGTATAGCCCTCCATGAAGCAAGAAGTAGTTCTTCAATTCCTTGAGGCTGACTTGGCCTTCTGAATAGAGCTGCTCAATTCATGAATGATGGGTGCTCGCCAATCGTTCGCTGGAATGTCTTCGATCTGAGTGAGCCAAGTCGAAGATACTGTACGCCTCTGTACAGTGATCGTTTTCTGTGCTCCTTCGAATTGCAGCTTGGAGGCGAGAGTTTAGGCAATCAGCATGCCTATTGTTAGTCCGTCCAGTATGGACGATCGTTGCGTCAGCAAAATAGGTCAACAGTCGCTGAGCTTCGGTTCTGAATGGAGCAAGTGTGATTTCTTTGAGAGAATACGTTCCATTCATCTGGTTGACCAATAATTTTGAATCTCCCCTTATCTCGAGGTGTGTTGCTCCTGCTTGCTTGGCCAAGGATAATCCTAATAGGAAGGCTTCATATTCCGCTGAGTTGTTGGTGCAGTGGAAATACAACTTGAACGAATGTGAGAAAACTTCACCAGATGGAGACGCCAGCACTATGCCCGCTTCTCCGGTGTCACTACTAGGGGTGGCAGACCATCAAAGTATAGAAGCCATGTTTCTTCCTTGATGACCAAGATGTCTGGGAATTCTCCAGGCACTTCTTCATGTAGTGTTGTTGTGTCTTCCCCTGGAAAAGCGGCGAGCAAGTCTGCGACCGCTTGAACTTTTATGGCTTTAGGTGGCATGCAAGCTATGTCAAATTCTGACATCTGGAGTAGCCACTTCGCTGGTCTTCCTATCAAGGCTGGCTTTGATAGCAAGAACTTTATGGGATCATCTTTTGAGATGAGTACGACCCTGTTAGATAGCAAGTAATGTCTGAACTTCTGGATTGCATGTACCAATGCCAGGCATGCCCTTTCTGCCTTTGGGTATCGTAGTTGAGCATCTCTCATTGTGCAGCTGAAGTAGTAAATCGGTCGTTCGACGCCTTCGTCGTCTTCCTGAGCGAGGAGTGCGCCGATGCGACGTCACTGAAGGCTGTGTAAAGAATCAGAGGTCGTCCCTGCACTGGAGACCTCATGACGGCCGGTGACAATAATATCTGTTGTATTTTATGGAAAGATTTTTTTTGAACAGCTGTCCAGGTGAAGCTTGCTCCTTTCTTTAGCAGAGGTGTGAACGAAGCAATGAGTTGAGCTAATCCAAGAATGAAGCGTCGAATGTAATTTACCTTGCCCATTAAGCTCCGTAGTTCCTTCACGGTACGTGGAGGAGGCATGGTGGTAATAGCTTTTGCCTTGTCTGGGTCGACTTTGATCCCTTCAGCCGTGACCAGGAATCCTAAGAATTTTCAGGAAGATACTCCGAATGCGCACTTTAGAGGATTCATTTTTAATTTGTATTCTCTGCACCTTTCAAACACCTGCCTTAGAACTTCGAGATGACGAGTCTTTGATTTTACCACCACATCATCAACATAGTCTTCTACTTGCTTGTACATCATGTCGTGGAATATGGCAGTCATGGCTCGTTGATAGGTGGCACCAGCATTCTTTAATCCAAAGGGCATCACAGTGTAGTGAAAATTCCCAATGGGAGTACGGAACGTAGTCTTGTTGGCGTCATGTTCATACATCTTGATCTGGTTGTACCCACTATAGCCTTCCATGAATGAGAAAATACCGTGACCACTGGTTGCATCGACGAGCATGTCAATGTTTGGTAAAGGAAAAACATCCTTTGGACAACATTTATTCAAGTTCCTGAAGTCTACACAACATCTGATTTGACCATTTTTCTTCTTTACAGGTACCACATTTGCTAGCCAGTTGGATGAAGAATAGGCTTGATGAACCCTGCTGCCAACAGTTTATGGATTTCGACCTTGATTTGCTCCTCGGCTTCGTGTCTAAATTTCTTGGGCGGTTGTTTGACAACTTTGGAAACAGGGACGATGTGTAGGTGATGGGTGACGAGTTTGTCATCTAGACCCGGCATTTCTCCGTACGTCCAGGCGAAGACATCTTGATATTCTTTCAATAATTTTACCAGCTCGGTCCGCTCCTCTGGTGATAGCGCTGAACTGATCAGGATTGTCCTTGGATCATCTTCAGTCCCAATGTTGATTGTTTCGAGATCGTCAGTGGTAGAGTCAGTGCCGTCTTGTAGTTGTCGTGGGGCATCTTGGACTTCTTCTTCAAGTGATAGCTCACTCTGACACGATTCTTCATGGTGGGGAGACTTTTCATCGTTCTCCCCGATTAATTGCTAAACTTTCCATCGGTGATAAATGACTATCCCTTCTACGTCTCGATCGGTCGTGAAGTTTGTCCCTGGAGTTGAGACTTGATCATTATGGCGTTTAGTCGGTGTAGTAGGTGACTTGATCATTTTAGCAGCTGAGGACGACGGATTGTTATCAGCCTTCTCGATAGTCTTCCAGCTTGGAAGTGGAGTACTGCGAATCCTGCTTGGAGGTTCCGGGACGCCTTTTTGAGATTCAAGGAACTCAGTATCATAGACGGGAGCATAAGGAGATGATGAAGCCGGAATGCGAACAATCTTGTTGTCGAGCAGGGCCTTCATGCATTGATGGTATGTTGAAGGAACCACCTTGTTATCATGGAGCCATGGGCGTCCCAGTATTATGTGGTAGTCAGGTTCTTGATCGATCACATGAAACTTTGCTTTCGATCGAATCGGCCCCACCCTCAAATCTATGTATGCATATCCATATGTATGGCTTTGACTTCCTTCAAATCCTGTCATTAGGATGGGATAGCGAACGATTTTACCTTGTGGGAATCTGGCCATCCTGAGAGTCTTCATAGTGACAATGTTGGTGGAAGCACCGGTGTCAACAAGAGCTCTTCTAAATTCGGTGCCTTTGATGAAACCAGTGACATACAATGCTCGGTTGTGTCCTTCATCCGTCATGCGATCTTCTTCTCCAAAAGAGATGTTGTCGATAGAATGTCCATACACTAGGGAGACTTCTTCAACTGATGGTGTTGGTGGCGTTATTTGTACGCTGGATGATACCTGGTTAAGTGCTGAAAATGTGTCTGTGCGCTGATCCCTGGAGAAGTGCAGATTTTCGCATAGATTTTCAATGAAATGTGTGACCTCTTGTTCCACCGGCTTCTCGTATGTGGTGAAGCTATTGATTTGAGGGTCAGATGACGTCTCAGTCCCCGGTGTTGAGGCTTCTAGAGCGGAGATACTGCTAACTCGGATGTCAATCTGATGAGAAAGTCGAAGATGTGGTTTATCGTCTCCTTCATCAGGTCCATGTTCCTGGTATGGACCTCTAGGATTTGATCCAACTATGCCAAAGTCGGGATCCCTCTGCCCTCCATGCCGTCAGGTGTAACATGAGGAATGTTGTCGTTTGCAATATTCTGATCTGAATTAGTTGAATTAGTCCTAAGACCAACCATCTTGTGAAATTGTTAGATTACAACCGAGATATTAATCTCCCACTGTGGTCGCCAATCTGTAGATGGGAAAAAACGATTCGCTGGTTTTTAAGGAATTGAGGAGACGACCGTAGGGAGGAGACTCCTCGAACTGAGCGAAATGTTAAACCTCACACAGATGCACCGCTGCAAAGGGGGTGCTTTAGATTCGAGAGATCAATCTGTAGTACTCCGGCCTAAATCAAGACGATGACCGTTCCAGAGTAAATTCGGTCACAAGAGAGGATGGGTTGATCTGTAGGAGGAAGCTGAGAAATGTGTGGAATCAATGGTAATCAAAGATTGTGGGTGTGTGAATTCCGAATATGATAAGCTCTGAGTGATTGAAATTGCTCAATTGAGAGTAGTTGCTCAATTGATGAGTTGATGATCTCGTGTTGTCGATGAGACGTGAGATTGATGATACTGATGATGCTTCAATCATGATTCATAGACTTATTTATATTGCTGGAATTGTAGACACCATGATTCCATGAAGTGTGACAGTTGACAGAATTAAGGAGTGGGGAAGTGGAGATCGTGTTTGAAACCAGTTGCTCAATGTGTGGAGACTTGGTCAATTTTCCACCCACTACCTCGTGAATTCCTTCAACTGATTGCACGACTTGCTCACATTCCATCGTGTGTTTGAACACACGTGCCGTAGACCGCCAGACCAAAACCTTAAGTGATATCCCCCAAGTGACACGATTGACGTCTCGTGGTTTGTTAGTCAATTGATGACTTCGTGGTTTGATGGGACGATGAGTCCATGTAGTCGTTGAGTTGAACATGATGTTCTGAAACTCGTGAATTGAACATGTCATGAGACAGATGTATAGTTCTTACGATGAAGTGAGCAAGTATTGCTCATTCGATTGATCGTTCAATATTGATTGTTGAACCAATATTCCTTGGTTTGAACAAATATTTATCATCTGAGCAAGTGTTGCTCATGTGATGAATTGTTGAATATTTGGTCGTCTGAGCATGTGTTGCTCGTCTGATGGATTATTGGCAGCGTACCAAAATATTAATTAGAATACTGGTCGTTGAACCGAGCATAATTAATAAAATTAATGACCATGAGGTCGTCATAAAATTATTAGCCTTGGATTCAAAAACCCTAATTTGATCAATTGATGATCAATTCATGGTTCGTCAGAATTTCAACCATGGGACGAATGAGGGAGCGATTAACTGGGACCGTGGATCAACCATGTAGTGTCCATATGCTCAGGTGATCAAATTACGAAGAACTCCTGAAGAGTTGATGATTTGTTGGTGAAAGAATGATTAAATGCTGGTTTAATCATTTATTCGAAAATGCTCGTCTGAGCCTTAGGTGAGAAAACCTAATTAATTATGACGAGGCGAGGGACCGACCATGGAGTCATGAAACCGGCCCTGGGTTGTCCCGTGACCGCCTGACGATCACTTCATGAAAATCCAAAGTGTTTGGGAGAGTTTTGGACCTAATACGAGGAATTGTGCAAATTAGGTCAAAACTGTGAAAATTGATGGGACCGGCTTCCGTGAGCCAAAGAGTCAATCTTGGTTGGTCAAGATAGCGTGCTCGTGTCCCCAAGGCGTCCGCGTCTCAGTCCTGAGAATTTTGATATTTTCTGGCGTGCAATTGAGCATCCATTCGAGAAAATATGCCAAAATTAGGGTTTCGACGAAACTGAGGAAAACACCATGAGATGATGAAAAATAATTATAAAATAAGGAATGAGGAGGCGTGGGACCGCCGTGGTCAAGGCATGGTCGGCCGGTCGTGACCACGGTCCCATGGTACATTTTCCTTAATTTTATAATATTTTGATGATTTTATGAAAAATTCATGAATTTTGAGAAATTTGATGAATTTTGGGAGTTTCCATGAATTGAAGGAGTTTTCATGAGTTCAAGGAAGTAAAAGATATTAAAATAATAAAACAAGGGCGTGTGGGACCGTGGAAGTCATGGCCGGACGGCTAGGGCCCGGTCCCACGAGTTTCCCTAATTTTATAATGATTTTATGAAAAATTCATGAATTTTGAGAAATTTGATGAATTTAGGGAGTTTCCATGAATTGAAGTAGTTTTCATGAGTTCAAGGATGCAAAAAATAAAAAACAAGGGCGTGTGGGACCGTGGTAGGGCTGCACATGGGTCGGGTTGGGTCGGGTTTGGCCTCACCCACCACCCGACCCACTGCTGGTGGGTAATTGAACTTTTCACCCGCAACCGACCCACCATAACAATGGGTCGCTTTTCACCCGACCCACAATAAGGCGGGTTGGGTCGGGTCGGGTCGGGTGGTGGGTTACCCGTCATATTTTATATCTTGCGGGAAATTGAAATCAATTTCAAATGAATCCCTAGATTTATTTAGAAAGTCAAGAACAATCAACAATACATAGAGTTCAACTAGTTGGGAACAAGTTTTAAGTTGATTCATACCTTCAGTTCACTATTCAAGATTCAAGAACAACGAATTGACGAAGGAAGAAGAGTCTCTGTGACTCTGTCTCTGAGAAGGAGAGAAGAAGAGGCCGAAGTGATAGGTGTGGGCTACGAGTGCGATGCTTAGTTAGGGTTAGGTATTTTATTTTTTCAATCCAATGGCTGAGATTCATTCTAGGATAGAAAATCTAAGAGGTAGCATGCTAGGGAATATTGGGCGGGTTGGTGGGTCGGGTCGGGTGAAGGAAGTTCCTACCCGCAACCGACCCAACATACGGTGGGTTTTCACGTGCCTCACCCATAGTCGACCCATACCTAGGTGGGTCGGTTCGGGTACGGGTATTTTTCGACGGGTGTGGGTCGGGTCGGCGGGTCGAGTCGGTTATGTGCAGCCCTAGACCGTGGAAGGCATGGCCGGCCGGCTAGGGCCCGGTCCCACGAGTTTTCCTAATTTTTTAATATTTTTAGGTATTTTGATGATTTGAGGGAATTTTTCCTAATTTGAGAGAAATACCATGAAATCAAGGAATTTGATGAATTCAAGGAAAACTAATAATAAAATAATAAAACAAAGGGGCGTGTGGGACCGGCTAGGGCATGGCCGGCCGTCCAAGACCTGGTCCCACAAGTTTTCATAATTTATTTTATTTTATTATTATTTGATGATTTGTGCAAAAATACCATGAAATCAAGGAGTTTTTTCATGAAATTAGAGAAATAATAATAATAATAATAAAATAATAAGGAACCGCGGGTGTGGGCCGGTTGGGACCAAGGCATGGCCGGTTGGCCAATGGTCATGCCCCACACTCCTTTCCTTAATTTTATATTGTTTTTTATGGATTTATGGAAATACCATAAAACCGAGGAATTTCCTTAAGACGAAGGAGATTTGATAAAATGAGAGAATTTTCATCAAATCATGGAAAATAATAAAAATGCATCAAAAATATAAAACTGCGTGGGATTGACCACGACACGGTCGGTCAGTCGTGTGTCCGTGTTCCCAGCACCCTGGTCAATATTTTTAATTATTTATTATTTTCTTCTCTATTTTGTATATGTTCATCGTTTCGTTGTATTTTTGAAATACTCGTTCGTGCGGTGACTGTTAGTGTATCATCGTTGAATACACCTTCACCATTTGAATTGGGGCTTACTTAGAGGTAGCTCAGACGCCCGGTTGCTGATTATTTATTACTAATTATGGAATTCGGTGGAGAATAATTCACAAAACTGAGCAATAAGATGTTTATTATTAATTCATAGGATCAGCTGAGGATTCGACTACGAATTCAGAATAATAAAGTGAGCATTACCATTCCATGGGATCGTAGATTCGACCATAGAATCGGAGTAATTAAGATTTATCTATTACCATTTATGAGACCAATTGTGGATTCGATCATGAAATCGGAGTAATGAGATAATATAGTTATTACTATTCTATGAGATCAAGCTGTGGATTCGATCATAGAATCAGAACAATTGTTATTGCCATTCCATGGGACCAGTCGTGGATTCGACCATGGAATAGGAGCAATTAGGAATAATTAACTTTGTGGCTCTATACTAGCAGAGCAAGCTGTCTAGGAGCATTAATTATCCCGATATGAGTTTGTCGGTAAGTCATATCCTTTATATAGTCAGGGTAAACTCGTTGTTTGTTCCTGAAGACGTTATCGCTCTATACTAGCAGAGCAAGCTGTCTAGGAGCCGTCCTTCTCGTGATACTATATAGAAATAATCACTGAAAGTATTCAGTATTCATGAGATATGTTGTTGTCCAGTCGTGAGATTACATATATACATGTACTCTGAGAGAAAGTACTCTCCGTTGAGAATTCGATGAGCGACCCGTGTCTCGATACTCACGTCTGATTGCTGAATCAAAGCTTCGTATAATTATGAGTTTACGAATTTAGCCTTTGTCAAAAATACACCATCTACAATAGCGTACGCTCACCTCACACACTCTCATTACACATGCTATTACCCTCCCTCAATCTCCAGTGGGCTGTAACAAGACCACTTGAGATTGGACTCACACACTCTCATTACACATGCAACACTAAACCTTAGGTCCTCAGTACTTGTTGATATAGTAGATGAAGGAGTTGGGTCAGTTGTTGTAGTACTTGAGCAGAAATGATACCAATTGAAGTTGTAGAAGGTGCGAATCAGCAATAATAAGGTGAATGAAAAAGTTGATGCAGTATTGGATGTCATACTTGCACAGCATAAGAAAACTTGAATTAGTATTACCAAAATTCAGCATCAATTAGGTAAAAAAGGCACATCAAAAGGACAAGCCTGAATGGTGTGCCGTAGGAGGTTGAAATTTGACTTGCAGGAGCAAACAGCGTGGAGGCAGTTTTCATAGCAGAGTAACATTGAAGGTGCAGTTGGAATTCGAAGCTGCTGACATCCTTTGACTACAGAAAAGTAAGGTGCGCTGTAAAAAGACAGTGTAGTAGCACAGAAGGCATTATATCTCCATAATTCAACACCCCAACAATGAGTAATCAACACCATGAATTGTCGCAGGTGTAGAACAAGTATTCGCATGTGATATATGATGAGCACGCAAAACATAAATGCTTTGACAGGCATGTACTAGACAATTAGTTGTTATAAATCTGCACCAGTCTGATGATGTAGATGCGAAATCAAATATAGTTAAGTTTTGCATCCAGTTGAAGTGTTAGGAACCATAGAAGAAAATCTGAAGATAAACCAACACCAAGCTGACCAACTAAGGAAACTGTATATAAACTGTATACAGATTTAACACATAACGCTCCTACCATATTTGAACATTTCTGTTAAAGTTGCTGAATAAATTGGCTCCACAAGTTGAAAATACTGTTGTAAATGATAGACTTTGGACCAATTCAAACTGTAGCCTATGATAATTTATACATCCATTAGCACACATTGTTGTCAAATATGAAGGATCAGTCACACCTGCAACATAAGCAATCTTCCCACCAGCTGGATCTTGTCTCATTCAATGCACACAATAGCTTGTATTATTTTTCCATGTGGCCATAACACCTTGGATTATGCACCTCACACACGAAACAAAAGTAAAAAGCACAAGAAGTATCTAAGAACTGCAACCTTGCTTTGTAGGATCAAATCATTAGCATTAGCAACATAAGAAGTATATCAAACATGAATAACACAGACTTTAGAAATATATATGGTGCAGATTCATCAATGCCAACAGTATGAGCCTTGAGAGGTGAATATCCCAGTTGAAGTGCCTTGAGAGAAGGGAATATCCCAGTTGAAGTAACTTATTTCTCAACTTATGAAATTGCCAGCAACAAAGAAGAAAACCTCAAACAAACCAACACAAACTAAACACAGATTCAAGTATTGAATCTTTTTATCGTCACCATTGAAGATAAAGTTCAACTGAATTATTCGAAGAACATGAAAAGTAGAAGAAAAACAGGTTGCACATCGAACATATATGCAAACTGAACACTAGGTTGCATATTGAATGTATACAAGCTCAACAAAAATAACTTCAACTGGTACTTATATTGTTAGAGCATTGCTCGGTCGAAATCGCATGCGTTGCTATCTCAAGCATGTTTGTCAACGTTAGTGATCAAAACTATAAGTCTTGATTTCTAGCCTACATAGCTAAAGGTCTCAGACTAGGATAGAAAGTGTAGTTGAGCTCAAGAACTCCATGGCAATCATCATACAAGACGAAGGACTACTCAAGGAACTGGTGGATCTTCATCGACTAAAAGGTATGTGGAGACTTGAACTTATCTGTCACTCAAAAGTCTATCTATTCTATCTCCTACTCTTGAGACAAAAGTCGTTTTGATATATATACTTTCATTATACACTTTGCTATTTCGAGCCGAGTTTATCTCGCCTATCTATTTCTCGAAATATGTGTTGGTAAGATTTCGCTTTATCCGGATTCATCTTTACCTAGTGACGAAAGTCATGTTATGTTTCAATCACTTTGAAAATTGCTCTGATGAAAAATGGTCTGTGAATAACGGCTATATCCGTCCTCTGAGAATATTTCAATGATTGAAATGAGAGTTTAGATTACATAACCATTGATAGGACATAAGCATAGTTGTGGAAACACATATATGTATAAGTCCTTATTCCTTGAACCAAAGTTTGCGAACTTTGTTGATCAAGAGAAATGGAAGTGGCGTGAGCCAAGTCCGCGAACTCAGTCCACGAACTGGCAGAAGTTCTCGACCCGAGAATTTCTGCTGGAGTTTGTGAAATCCTTCCATGAGCTTAAGTCCGCGAACCCAGTCTGCGAACTTGATTAGGTTATATCTAAAACCGGTTGTTCTTGAAATGTTTATTTAAACTAAGGAATGCTTTTGCGAACCATGGCTATAAAGTTCATGAACCGATTCGAATGAATCAAACCGTTTTTGCTTCGATTGTGTCTTGTGTAGTTACATAAGATCTAAGCAATTGAACAACTCTCTAACTAGTTCATTTGAGTCATTTGAACTAGTTATGGTGAAGAAGAATATGGTTGATATGAAAGTAATTATATGGATAACCATTTGGTTGACTTGTTGAACCAACAAATGTTAATGTTTGGGTACGGTTCATAAACCCAAAATTGGACATTTCATTTGTGTGTGAAAAGCTAAGTTTTCGATCTAACGGTTGAGAAATATTAGCTTGAATCTAATCAGGTTTTCATCTAACGGTGAATATTGAATGCTTTCTTAGTAAGCTAACATTGATTGGAAACCCTGATTTGAAAGTGTATATAAGGGAGAACTCTAACAACTGGGAAACCTAATCCCCACACATTTTGTGTGATACTAGTTATGCTAAGCTAGAGTCGATTCTCCTTTCACCTTTGGTTTCTTCTTCTAAACCAGGTTAATGACTTAAAGATTTCATTGGGATTGTGAAGCCAGACCGATACTACTTTTTTGTAGTTGTGTGATCTGGTCTTGCTGTTTCTATCGTTACGAGTACGATTGTAATAATTGGCTCGAGATTTTATATCTCCGATAGGCAAGATAGAAAAGAAGTCACAAACATCTTCGTCTCATCGTTTGTGATTCCACAATATCTTTTTTCGCTGCGTCGATTAAGATTATTGTGAGGTGATTGATAATACTAAGCTGTTATTCGAGAATATAAGTCTGGTATTATTGATTGGTTCATGTTCACCTTGATTTATCAAAAGACAGAACAAAACTCGTAGGTATATTCGTGGGAGACGGATTTATCTATTACAGTTGTAGATGGGGAAAAACAGTTTGCTGGTTTTTTAGGATAGTAAATAATCGAGCGTGTTGTCGAGACTCCTCGAACGAGAAAACTGCTGAACCTCACACAGATGCACTGCAAAGGGAGTGCTTAGATTCGAGAGATCAATCTGTAGGACTCCGGCCTAAACCAAGTCAATAGTCGTTCCAAAGTCAATTCGGTCACAAAGAGGGAGATGGGTTGGTCTGTAGGAGGAAAGTTGAGAATTGTGTGGGATCAATGATGATCAAGGATTGTGGATGTGTTGAAGGTTTCTGGAATAATTGGTGAACTGGTAAGTTCGAATAAGTTCTGATAGATTGATGAATTCTTGAGAGTAGTTACTCGAGAAATTCTGTATGAACGATTACTGATGATGTAATTATGTCCTTCAATCATAGATTCAGAGACTTATTTATATTGTCAGAGTTGTGAACATACTGATCCCTGTAAGTGTGACGGTTTCTTGAGTGAAAGAGTGGGAAAGTGGGAGATCGTATTAAAATCAGTTCCATGTCGTGTGGAGACTTGACTGATCGTGCACCCACTACTTTGCTAACTCCTTCAACCGTTTGCACGACTTACGCACATTTCTCGTCGTGGATGAATCCACGTGCCGTAGACCGCCAGACCAAAACCCTAAGTGATATCCCCCCATTTGTGACGTGATTGATGTCTCACGAATCGTGGAGCCTGTATGACAAACGTTTCTTAGTTAGTCAGTTGTTGACTGATTAGACAATGAGTCTAGGTTTTGTTGAATCGAGCACATTCGACAAATGCTCAGTGATTCATGAATATATGTTAATGTTGCTCGTCTGAGCAAATATTGTAAATTCGACGAGTTGTTGAATATTGATGAGTTACTGAATATATGTGGGTTATTCGAGCAACTGAGCAAGTATTGCTCGATTCGACGAATTACTGATAAATTACTGAATATTGATAATGTAGGATCAGAATCTCGCAACAACGACATGCTTGCGAAATTACTAGCAACACATCACGAAGACATCGCAGTATGATTTCAGAAATGACATAACAGATGACATCAGCTTAAACATGAGAAAAGTATGATGATCGTGCGAAATTTAGGATGTTTGCGAACATTTGTAAGCTTGCGAAAATACCGCAAGCCAGATCCGAAAATAGGGGAAATATGAGTTGTCATCCACTATGTAAACACCTATATAAAGAGAAGAGCAGGAGAGTGAGAGAGGGAGACACAATTAGAGAGAGAGAGCAGAATTTGTATTATTATCTTCTTCTTCCTTCTTCAACCAAGAGCTCCAAATAATCATTAATGGAGTCTCAATTGTAATCCATATTTAATTACAAACAATCATAGTGAAGATCCCTAACCCCGTGGATGTAGATCATATTGATCGAACCACGTAAATCTTGTGTATCTTTACAATTTTAGCATTCTTATCATCATTTTTATGTTTAGATCTACAAATTATTACAAGGGGTGTGTTGTGGGATTTCCTGCAACTACATTTTGGCGCTAGAAACAGGGAACGAGTAAAGGATTTATCCTTCCTGTAACTTGTTGGATCAAGAAATTTTCATGAAGATTAGATATTGTTCATATTTTTATAGATCTACAAAGTTTAGGTTCAAAAATGGTAATTTTATGGAAGAAATCACACTTTCAGGGAGTAAACATCATCAACAATTCAAAGACATGAAAAGAGTGAGAGAAAAAAATTAGTTGTTGTGGTGAAATTTAAGGAAAAAATGAAAGTTTTAGTGGAAGATTTTCATGTTCAGGAGAAGAAGGCAAATGTGAAAGAAGTTAAGGAAGGACGAAGAAAAGATAAGAGGCAGATGCTGTAATTTCTATCACAAACAGAAATTCGCACAGATGGTTCAAGGCTGAGCGAACAACAAATAGGTCACGGGTTCGAATTCGCAGAGACACGTATTTTTCATTTTCTTCTCATTTGCATGGGAGAATAAAAGAATAAGGAAAAAAGTTATGCGCTAATTTCGCAGAGAGGTTCTTGCACAATTGGTCCAGCGAGCAGTATGTGTGTTCGTGGTCGCAAGTTCGAATTTGCCTGCGAACATAGTTTTCTTCTTTTTTACAGATAGCGAAAAATGAATAATTTCGCAATATTGTTTCATTATTTCGCAAACAAGAGGCAGCACAATTGGTCATCTTCGAAGTTAATGAGTTCATGGTCGTGTGATCAAGTCCCAACACATGCGTATTTTTTCGCACATATATTTCTTTGATTATTTCGCACAGAAGAGAGTTGATGATAATTTCGCAGAGATATTTCGCAAATAAGAAGCTTGCACAGTTGGTCAGGAGGCATGAATGCAAGCATCAGGTCGCGGGATCAATTCTTGCTTCTCGCATATTTATTTTTGTTACGCGAAATTTATACAGAAGTGCCTCTCACACGGTTGGAATTTGATTACTTCGCAAAAACTTTGATTATTTCGCAAGAGAGGCTTAGCACAGTTGGTATGGTGCGAGAAAATCCAAGAAGCAGGTCAAGGGTTCAAGTCTCACTTCTTTTTGTTGCGCGAAATTCTACATTTCAAGGCATTTATTCACTTCTTTGACAACAACAGCGACTCACATGAAAGATAAGTACAACTTCCTTGAACATTTTACTTTATACTAAGAACAAATAAAAAGATTTTTGATTTGATTTACAAAAAGCGATTCAATCGCACGATTACAAAGATTTCAAGATCTCAAAGATTATAAAGATTACTAAGATTTCAAGATTACAAAGACTTCAAAATTACAAAGATTTCGAGATTTCAAAATTACAGAAAACTGAGAAAACTCAATTTATATGTTTCTCTAGAATATTTCTTTTGCAAAGAATAAAAAGATTTTTGATTTGATTTACAAAACGCGATACAATCGCAGAATTACAAAGATTTCACAACTACAAAGATTTCAGAATTACAATGTATTAGAATTTCTCTTGAATATTTACTTTGCTTCAAATGATATGATATTATGAGAATGAAAGAATGGATGAAAGAAATGAAATAAATGAAAAGACGAATGAGAGAATAAAGAAACGCGAAAATTTCGCAGAAACAAAAAGAAAGGGGCGAACCTTTATGGCGTACACCCTAGTTCGCGAATACAATTTCGCAAGAGGCAAATATAAGACCTAAAGTACGTCATATAAGGGGGTACTTGTTGCATGGCTCAGGGAAAGGTTACACCGCCCCCGGAACCTGAGTCATGGAGATTTGGGGTCAATAAATCCCATCCGGAAGAGGCACCTTGGATTCTCAGCTTAAGCATATGACTTAGGTTGGGCGACTAAGGTAATAAGGAATCTCCCAAGGAGTGCAGAATATGATCAAGGCGCCGAGGTATACGGTTGAGTCAAGAGTGCCAGGGGCGTTTGAAGCGTACCTTGCCATTCTTGACAAGTCTTGGCTTATACTGCACTTGGACCGAAGAAAAACCCACTTAGGGTGCAGTCTCCTAACCATAAGCCCTATAGGCAAAAGGGATAAGAGGCTGCGAAAACAAATGGTTGTTGTTAAGACTAGATGGGAGGAGCTAACCTTGTATGGTAGAAGTACGCCTCCTTGAAGGGGCAACCATGGGGGAGATAAGGGCGGCACCCTCCATTAGGGAGCTGATAAGTATCTTAAGACGCAAATGTCATGAGGATTTTTACTCGCAAGGTTATTAAGGCTTGTCATATTTGTGCAACAATCCTGAAGAGGCAATAATACTAGAGAAAAAGATAAGACGATATCAATGGGTCATTACATGAAAGTGTAAAGACGTCCTGCAATTTCGTCGCAAGACGAAAATGTCGTGGGGCTTTATTTTCGCAAGAATATTTAGGCCTATCATATTGCCGCAACAATCCTGAAGAGGCAATAATACAAAATAAAAAGTTAAGGCAAGATCAATGGGTTTTTGCATGAAAGTGCAAGGACGTCCTGCGATTTTGTCGCAATGACAAGAGGTGGCAAAATAAGACCTTTAAATAGGAAGGAAAAATAAGACCACATAAGAAAATGAATAAGCAAATAAGCTTGCGAATATGTACATGGAAATGAAACTGAGGCAGTGAAAATGCCACAGACTTGATATTATGATCATACTGTTATGAGATACTAGTAGTGCAGGAAAGAGGAAAGATGAAACACAAGTAAGAACTTGTGAAGAATAATAACTACACGAAGATGAATGCATACACTAAAGAAAAAGCCAAAGAAATGAAGAATGGAAGCAATTTAAAGCTACATCAATTTTAGACGGAAAAATGAGCTAAGTAACATAAACATTGACTATACATTGCAATAGATAAGCATTCTCATCATACAAGCATCACACTCGCATCATCAAAGCATCGCATAAGCATTTCATGGCATAAGCATCGCATACACATTTCATAACATAATCATTACATAAGCATTAGATTCGCATAAGTATTTTACAAAACTTTACGGAATAATATCGCATAACTATTCAGAATTTCACAGGAGTATTCAGAATTTCGCAGGAGTATTCAGAATTTCGAAGAACTACTCAGAATTTCGCAGAACTATTCAGAATTTCGCAGGATTATTCAGAATTTCGCAGGATTATTCAGAATTTCGCATAATGTGATTATTCAGAATTTCACAGAATGTGATTATTCAGAATTTCGAAGAACTACTCAGAATTTCGCAGGAGTATTCAGAATTTCGCAGGAGTATTCAGAATTTCGCAGGATTATTCAGAATTTTGCAGAATGTGATTATTTCGCAGAATGTGATTATTCCGAACGATATGATTATTTCGCTCAATTATTTCGCACAATTATAAGCAACTTGAAGAGATTATACTATCGCATGAGCACAAAACATGAGACAGAGGCAAGATGAGAATGAAAAAACAATTCGCACATTCAACATTTTCTCAAAGATTCTACCCTCATAAATAAAGAACATAGGAAACTATGGATTATCAAGAAAACATTCTATGTTCTTTATCTCCTCGGAAAGAATCATTTCCAAAGTGGACGTTCACTAATGAACAACAAGAATCCTCACCAAAAATGGAATAATAATTTCGCACGAATAGAACAAATACTTATTATTCTCATTCAAGGACAGATACTTCTTATATTTCGAGGATTGAGTACTTCTTATACTTCTTCAAGGATACTTCATACTTCGCAAACTTCAAGAGATGATACTTCTTATTTACTTCGCAACGCTCCGGAACTTCACAAAAGAATAGAGGCAAGTACGTACTTTTCAAGTCCAATATTCTTTCGCTTGTTCCTCCAACAACTACTACTACAAAGTGGATTTTTCCTTAAATATCGCTCTTCAAGCAATATTCAAGAAAAAAGAGGCAAGATGTAGGATCAGAATCTCGCAACAACGACATGCTTGCGAAATTACTAGCAACACATCACGAAGACATCACAGTATGATTTCAGAAATGACATAACAGATGACATCAGCTTAAACATGAGAAAAGTATGATGATCGTGCGAAATTTAGGATGTTTGCGAAATTAAGATTTGTAAGCTTGCGAAAATACCGCAAGCCAGATCCGAAAATAGGGGAAATATGAGTTGTCATCCACTATGTAAACACCTATATAAAGAGAAGAGCAGGAGAGAGAGAGGGAGACACAATTAGAGAGAGAGCAGAATTTTTATTATTATCTTCTTCTTCCTTCTTCAACCAAGAGCTCAAAATACTCATTAATGGAGTCTAAATTGTAATCCAAATGTAATTACAAACAATCGTAGTGAAGATCCCTAACCCCGTGGATGTAGATCATATTGATCGAACCACGTAAATCTTGTGTCTCTTTACAATTTTAGCATTCTTATCATCATTTTTATGTTTAGATCTAAAAATTATTACAAGGGGTGTGTTGTGGGATTTCCTGCAACTACAGATAATGGGATCAATATTCGAGCAATTGAGCAAGTATTTCTCAATTCGACGAATTATTTACTGGTGACATGACCCAATAAAATATTAATTAAAATATTGGTAGATTACCGAATATTGTATAATTAATTCAGATGTTGGTCGCTGGATTCATATAATTTAGTGTTTGAACTTGCTCAGAATGGTAATTCGTGGAGCGTTTGTTCAAAACCCTAATTTTTGATCAATCCTTCATCAATTGACGAATTGCTCAAAATTGGTCATGAGTAAGGGAGGGACCGACCACATGAGATTATGGACATCCATGTGATGCCCAAGTGCTCGACTAAGCACGCACCAGGGTCCTCAGTTGGACTGTTGGTGAAGGAATGATGATAAAATGTCGGTTTCATCATTTATTGAAAAATAGTTGCTCGATTGAGAATTAGGTGATAAAACCTAATTCATGGAGAAGTGAGGGACCGGCCAAGAAGGCATGAAACCGGCCCTTAGGGGTGCGGGACCAGATGGTGCTCGATTGAGAAAATCCCCAGGTTAGTTGGAGAGAATTTGGGCACAGTATGAGCAATTGAGCAAATTAGGTCAGAATTATGAAATTCTGTGGGACCGGATTTGTGCAAGCCCTAGAGATGACTCTGGTCAGTCATTAAGGCATGCACGTGTTTCCGTGGTGTCCATGTCTCCGTACTGAGAGTTTCAGTATTTCCTGATGTGCATTCGAGCAACATTGTGAATTTTCAGAAGAGTTTCATCCTGACTGAAATTCTTGATTTTTGTTGGAATGAGCATGTATGCTCAATTGATCAATATTTTGTAAATATTAAAATAAGGACATTTTAACATTTAATATTTCCGTGAAAGGCTAGCCGGTCATGTGACCATGTTGGCTTTTAGTTTTTCATGATTCGAGCAAAATTTGAGAAAATACGAAGGAATCATGAATTTTGCTAAAAGACTAGGGGTTTCAAGGTGTGGGGACGGCCACGGCTAGGGCATGACCGGCTGGCTATGTTTCCCGGTCCCGCACGCCTATTCCTAATTTTATATTATTATTTTTTCATGAAACCGTGATATTATGGAGAATCCATGAGTTTTCGTTGAAACAAAGAATTTTCATTAGTTTAGGGAATAATAATTATAAAAAACTAGGGATTGTGAGGTGTGGGACCGGCCACGGGTTGGGCATGGCCGGCCGACTAGGTTTCCCGGTCCCACACACCTTTCCTTATTTTATAATATTATTTTTCACGAATCCATGAAGTTATGGAGAATTTATGAGTTTTGCTCAAACAAGGAAAGTTGCTAAAATCAAGGAGTTTTCATGAGTTCATGAAAATAACAAAATAAGAAAAATAATGGAAGAGGCATGGGACCGGCCACGACCAGGGCCGGCCCCTGAGCGCTTCTTATTATTTTATTATTATTTGTTGTTTTTCTCCTGTTCCGCGTAGGATTCCTCATATGTCCATATTTTTGAATGCTCGTTTGTGCATCCGGGTGCTCAGTCGTGCATCATTGTCGAGTACACTTGCACCATTTTTGTGGGGCTTACTCGGTGATGATCCAGATGCCCGATTGTTGAGTATTTATTACTAATTTATCAAATTCGGTGGAGAATAATTCATCAAACAGAGTAATAAAAGTGAGTAGTTGTTTATTATCAATCCATAGGATCAGCCGTGTATTCGACCATGAATTCAGAATAATAGAGTCGAATATTACCATTTCATAGGATCGTGGATTCGACCATAGAATCGGAGTAATTAAATATTACCATTTCATGAGACCAGCTGTGGATTCGATCATGAAATCGGAGTAATAAAATTATCTATCATCATCCCATGAGATTAGCCGTGAATTCGATCATGAAATCGGAATAATGAGATGATACAATTATTTATTGCCATTCCATGGGATCAGGCCGTGGATTCGACCATGGAATAGGAACAATTTTTATTGCCATTCCATGGGATCAGGCCGTGGATACGACCATGGAATAGGAGCAATAGTTCTTGCCATTCCATGGGATCAGGTCGTGGATTCGACCATGGAATAGGAGCAATAATAGATCATTCTGGGAATTCAGTGGTAAATGTCACGGTAGAATTAATCTATTACAGAAGGGATATTAACCAGTTAAAGCGTCATACCCATTCCGAAGGTGCATAGTCAGAAGACAGCTTCTTGGTGCCCATTGTACCCCACTGGCCGCTGCGATTCTTGCAGAAGGAACCTTGATTCGGCCGGAAGAATGGCATCAGCGCATAGACGAGAGAGTACGGTGAAGTATCGATTGAGCTTCTTGGTGCGGTTCGGTAGGCCCAGGGAGCCATTGGAAATTCCTCATGCCACGTTCGTGGATTGTCGTGAACTATTCGACTGAGAATCCGGATCAGGGTTTTGTTGATGCTATCCGCTTGTCCGTTTTCTTGGGGATAGTATGGTGTGGAGAAAATCTGTTTGATTCCATATTCTTCGAGCAGCT